>NC_142012.1:25356666-25674416 GCF_049901735.1 Notechis scutatus
ATCCTTGCTATGGAGAGTGAAAAACAAAGGATGAAGTATAATCTTATAATAACTATTAAAAAAAACCCAAACAAAAAGGGCGGGGCACAAGCAGAGTGGTTTTATAAACCTCCCTTCTTGGTTATGGGCGCTACCCTTTCAATCAGCTCCACCCACCATTGGTATGTGAAGTGACCCTTAAGACATTGTCCTTGTGAAAAATGCAGACTTGATAGGAAAAGAACATGCCTGTCCCTGCTTCATCTCATGAAAGGCATGCAGGGCACAGATCAGCAAGACATTTTATCTGCTGCTCTGGTGGCACTGCCCAGCAGGACACCCTTGGAGGCTTTCCAGGCCAGAGCCTCACATAGCAATAGGTTGCTTGCAATTGGTCCTTGGGAATATATTTTAAGCTTGCTGTGGAGTGGATCTTGTTTGTTGTAGTTAGTAAGGTTCTAACTGATATCCCAACCACATGATGACGTTCTTTGAGAGTGGAGCCAAAAACCTCAATGAAGGTGATTTTTTCCCCACTTAAAATTAACAAGGGATTTGACTCTCACTAGTCTGCAATAACAATGCATATTTGTGAATAATGTTTTGGTTGAAGGACAATAACTCCTGTTAGATCACAGATTGAAGAATAAGATGCAATGCTCTAAGAGGTCAATGAACCTCTGAATTAAATATCTGTGTTTGCTTGATACTGACATGTTTCTGATCTCATCAAAGTTATTTATTGCCATTTTTTTTGTTCAAATAATTTTAATTATTGGAATGCACAATTTTTTTAATATGCAAATAAAATGTTTTAAAATCTGGAAAAAAGGTTATTCATTGCCTTTGTCAAACATTTCTACTACACATAAGAACTTGGCAGAAAACATATTGTTAGTATATTTGACAGTTAAGATATAGTTCTGATAAAGATTTTTTTTTTTTTTTGTATGTCTGTGTACCTTTGACTCAATGTTAACTCCTGGTGTTTGATTCCCTGTAGTTTTCTTGGCAAGGTTTTTGGAAGTGGTTTGTAAATGCCTTCTTCCTAGGGCTGAGAGAGAGTGATTGATCCAAGATCACTCATAAAGAAAGGTCCTTATTTTTATATTCATGCTTAATGGTGGCTTTCATCCCTCTCTCTGAATACTATCAGTGTCTGTTAGGGGTGAAATTCAAATTTTTTCCCTACCATGTCTGTGGGCGTGGCTTGGTATACTTGGTATACTAGTAATAGCAACCAGAGGCGATTTTTTACAGATTCAAATCGTCCCTACCACCTCTCCCAAGGTGGGCCGAGGTGGTTGAATTTCACCCCTGGTTTCTATATGAGAGTCAATTTGATAAGATAGTTAAGGCACCATACTAGAAATCAGGAGTCAGGGAGTTCTAGTTCCACCTGAGACAGGAAGTCATCTGGGTGACATTAGGTCAGAATTTGGAGATTTTTCATCTTACTTCTACTCAGTGAAGTAATACTGCCCCAGACAGAACTGGTCCACAATTTCCAGAGACAAATGACAGACAAGTTTCTTCACAGATTTCTCTTTACTAATTGCATCTTCTTCTGGATGGGAAGCCCTGGTCACAACTCATGCCTTGATCCTTCCTCAAATAGATTAGTGCAGTGGGGCTGCTTTTGAAGCTCATTCACAAGTTTTATCTTTTTCCAGCTGTGCTATGGCAAGCAGTACAGGTAGTCCTCAACTTATGACCACAATTGAACCCAAAATTTATGTCCCTAAGTGAGAAATTTGTTAAGTGAGTTTTGTCCCATTTTACGACTGTTCTCACCATATTTGTTAAGTGAATCATTGCAGTTCTTAAATTAGTGACATGGTTGTTAAGTCAAACTGGTTTCCCCATTGACTTTGCTTGTCAGAAGGTCTCAAAGGGGGATCATATCACTCCGGGATATTGCAACAGTCCTAAATGTGACTCAGCTGTCAAGCATCCAAATGTAAATCACATAGCCATGGGGATGCTGCAAGAGTTGTAAGTGTGAACAATGGTCATAAGTCGCTTTTCTCTGTGCTGTGGTAACTTTGAATGGTCACTAAATGAACTGTTGTAAGGCAAGGACTACCTGTAAAGCTGTAGTATACCCATGCTACACCACTGTTTCATGAGTTGCACTGGTTCCCAGTAGCTTTTGGATGCAATTTGAGAGGCTAGTTGCCTCAGCTATTCATGGCAGGAGCACTTCTGTCCAATTGTTTATGCCTGGCTCTTCAGATTTATTTATTTTTATTTATTTTTATTTATTTGATTTGTCAATTGTTTACAAGATAATAAGTACAAGTGTATACATAGTTGTGAATATATGAAATGGGTACATATAAGAAAAAAAAAGAATAAGAGAAACAATAGGACAGGGACAGATGCGCTATGCACGCCCTACAGACCTCTTAGGAAAGGGTGAGTAGTAGACAGTCTAAGGTTAAAGTTAAAGATCTGATACAGTGGACATGCTCTAGCTTCCTTCTATTGAAAAGTGTCATCTGTGCACCTTCTACTATTGTAGCACCTGTCCTTTGGAACATCATATCCCATAAGATTAATTTGACCCTGATCCTACTATCATTTTGTAATTGAGGATCTGGATGTTCTTCCTGGAATGGGCTTCGTTGAGCCTATATGGTATTTTTGATATGACTATGGTTATGCGGTTGGAGTTTGATTATCCTTCAGTGCCATTGTGTTTACTTTTTATTATTTTTTGTCCTGTCCTGTTGATTTTTAATCATGTATTTGCCAGCCAAAAGTTATGATTGCAAGCTGGGCAGCAATATGAATTGAACAAACATAGGCGTGCATAAGCACACAATTGTGCCTACCACCCCTGTCCTATTGCTCCCAATTATTTGTGCCTATTTCATGTATTTATACTTATGTTTATTCTTATTTCTATTATATTGTAAGCATTTGACAAATAAAAACAAATAAACAAACAGGCACCCTTATGCTCAATTGAATTCAATCACCTTATTTCTGAGAAAATAGGCACTGGACTACAGTATAAAGATTAAAACCCATTTTTCAACTAACTTTATTCTACACCACTATATTTTCTCTATGTTTTTCCCCATCATGCAATCAATAGCCCACTGAACAAAAATGCACAGAAACCCTTGGATATTGAAATAACTCTTAGGGTTATATTTTAACCATTATATTTATATTTCTTTAAATGAAAAGCAGAGTTCCATCTGATCATTTTCATATTAAGAAAACATTATTTCCTCTTCTATAGTGGTCTCTGAGGCAACTGCCTCTTCTGCCACCCCATAAAAAAACCCCGGTTCCCACCCATGAAGTGCCTGGGTAGAATAAAGATTCTATACCATGATAATTTAACCTTGAGGTAGAAGGTCATTTTTTTAAGGATGATTGAATTAAGACAGTGATGAAAGGGAAGAATGTGAAGAATCAATAATTTTCTCCAAGAAATTATTTTTGCCTTCAATTTATATATTATGGATACAAATATATGCACCTATCTTATTGTATACATTATTGTATACATTGTTGTATACATTTCTCCTTATTGCTCCTTTACGGATAAGCAATTCTAATGGTTTTGTATCGTAATTTTAATCTGATTTTTTTTCTACTTAAAAATGTTTTTCCCCCCACAGAGACAGTTTTATTATAATGATACAGTGAATGGCACAAATAGTACTCCAAAGGTATGTACATTTTCAGGGTTTTTTGCTTAGGCATGTATTTCATTTCAATACTGTATTAGGCCTCTCTGTCATAACAGATTTAAAGCAAATCCTCCGTGCGTGAGGAAGCATGATTGCAACAGTAATTATTCCAAAACAGCAGTTCTGTTCCTGTGATTTGGAGGGTGTTTTCAAATTCCTGTATAACGCAGGTTTTATAAAAAGTAAACAAAAAAACTAGAAGTCTTTTTGACACATTTCTTTGAAAAGATCTATCTATATTAATTTCAGTTATCTTTTCATATGGGTATTTTTAAGTTCTTAGATTTTTACTTTGATAAAACTAAACATTGAAAGTGAGATTTCAAGTAAGATTATGTTAGTACTGAATGGAGATGTTTGTGGAATTCGATTATTTTTGGAAAGTAATCTACAATACTCATTCTGGCCCCGTTAAGTAGACAACTACTGTAATAGGATTTGCTTCAGGAATGTACAGTAAGATTTTTGTCTGAATAGTACAAGAAGGCTTTTTAATATGCAGCTTTTAAAGAAGTGTGAACCTCCTAACACGAATTATACAGGAAACACATTTTTTTCACCCATAGTGATGTCTCTAATGGATAACCTAGGCATATTGATCTGTGTACAAAGGGGTAATTCTATACTTTGGCGTTTTATGAGTTGAATGGAAAACTGACTTTCATTATTGGTAATTTGGAGCAAAGCAGAGCAAGAATTTTCTGCATGAAAGCATGTGCTTTGCCATTGAGCTGTAATCTGCAATGGTATTGTCTGAACATGAATCTGGATTCAGTGTCCCACTGCTGGTATTCATTCTTTCCCTTTGGGAATTAATTTTATTTTGATCAAAGGGGGGCTCTTAAGAAAATAGCAAAACAGGGAACAGCAAACAGCCAGTTTACAGATAGATAACAGATAATCAGAGTTGGAAAGGACCTTGTAGGTCACCTAGTCCAACCCCCCGCCCAAGCAGGAGACCCTACACCATTTCTGACAAATGGCAGTCCAATCTCTTCTTGAAAGTCTCAAATGACGACGCTCCCACAACTTCTGAGGGCAAGCTGTTCCATTGGTTGATTGTTCTCACTATCAGAAAGTTTCTCCTTATTTCCAGGTTAAATCTCTCCTTGTTCAGTTTCTATCCATTATTCCTTGTCTGGCCTACAGGTGCTTTAGAAAATAGCTTGACTCCTTCCTCCCTGTGGCAGCCCCTCAAATATTGGAAGACTGCTATCATGTCTCCCCTGGTCCTTCTCTTTACTAGACTAGCAAAGCCCAGTTCCTGCAACCATTCGTTGTATGTTTTAGCCTCCAGTCCCCTAATCATCCTGGTTGGTCTTCTCTGTACTTTTTCTAGAGTCTCAACATCTTTTTTATAATGTGGTGAACAAAACTGGATGCAGTACTCTAGGTGTGGTCTTACTAAGGCTTTATAGAGTGGTATTAGTGCTTCCCTTGATCTTGATTATATCCCTCTGTTAATACAACTTAGGATTGCATTAGCTTTTTTGGCTGCTGCTGCACACTGCTGGCTCATATTTAGCTGGTTGTCCACTAGGACTCCAAGATCCCTCTCACAGTTACTGCTATTGAGCCTGGTTTCACCCAGTCTATATTTGTACTTTGGTTTTTCTTGCCTAAGTGTCAGACTTTACTTTTTTACATTGAATTTCATTTTGTTAGATACGGCCCAGTGTTCTAGTCTGTCAAGATCCATCTGGATCTTGAGCCTGTCTTCTTGGGTGCTAGCTATTCCTGCCAGCTTAGTATAATCTGCAAATTTGGTAAGTTCCCCTTCTGTTCACTCATCTAAGTCGTTAATGAAGATATTGAAGAGTACATGGCCTAAGACGGAACCCCACTGCTTCCTTCCTTCCATGTAGATTTAGACCCATTAAGGACTACTCGTTGAGTACGGTTTGCCAGCCAGTTGCGAGTCCATCTAGTGGTGTTGGTATCTATTCCATTTTTTTCTAGCGTACTAAGAAGTAGGTTGTGGTGTACTTTGTCGAATGCCTTTCTGAAATCTAAATATATTATGTCCACAGGATTGTGGTGTAGGAGTTTACAAAGATGGTGGGCCATTCCCCTCTCTTTTTAGATTGTTTTTATCACACTTTTTCAATAACTAAAGATAGGGAAGATAACAATAATCCTTCCTATGTTCTCCATAACAGCAAATGTGTGAGATGGGTTGGGCTGACAGAGGGTGACTGGCCTAAAGTCCTCCAGATCAGGGGCCTCCAACCTTGGCAACTTTAAGACTTGTGGACTTCAATTCCCAGAATTTCTCCATCAGAAAAGCTGGCTGAGGAATTCTGGGTGTTGAAGTCTACAGGTCTTAAAGTTACCAAGGCTGGAGATCCCTGCCCCAGATGACTTTCATGCTTAAGACAGGACTAGAATTCACATTCTCCTGGTTTTTAGACCAACATCTTAACCACTATAACGAGCTGGCTCTGTCTTTTAATTTTTTTAAAGCTGTGTCTTGTGGGTTAACACTAAAGATTTACACTCACTATCTTTTATCAAATTTCACTGGCTTTTCTTATTAAATACTATTACACACACACAAACAAACACACACACACACACACACAAGAACACAATGCCACAATGTACATATATTTGTTTCTTGGTCCCTGTTGGTATTTACAGTTTAATATTTCTTAGTCTGTGGCTTTAAATGCTTTTTATTATGTGTGTGTTTGCTATGCCAGACAGCAGAAAAATGTCCTTTCAAGCCATTTTCTCTGCATAGAGCTTGCATGATTTCCAGTTGCACTGTATACATTAGCAGTGATAAGGGCATCCCCTAATCTCCAGGGTCATCTCTTCCTACAGTAGTAAAATAACTTTAGCATGTGTAAAGTACCTTGAGTTATTTCATACAAAGAAAAGACTGACAGTCACATATAGAGTGTATATGGAGGGTGGAAAGAGAGGGAGAGAGAGGCGGGGAGAAAGGTGAGGCTTAAATTGCTAGTTTGGGAAAGGCACAAAATAGTATTTAAACATTTTGAAGATTTAGAAATTCCAAAAGATAAGAAAAGCCGCAGGTTTTTGTACGGAGAAAAATACAAACGTGTGTAAAAATACAATGGAAAACAGGCTTAGATTTTGTTTTGTAAGCCCTGCCTGCCTGATTTAAAAATTACAAAGTTGGTTCTTTGTTCTATCAATAAATATTTCTAATAATATGTCTAAAACTGTGCAGGAGTCTTCAAGGGAGACGGTGTTTCCCTCTTTTGATATGGAGATAGTTATACATGAATCAGGAAAATAATTTTCAAGAATGTGGGCATTTTGTCACTCTGTGCTTGCAACATAAGTTTCCATTACACAAAAAGAATTTTTGTGATCTGCTAATAAGTGCCAACCGATTGTATAATAAACATATTTTTGGGCTTTTTATTTGCAGCATGTGAGAAAATTTTAAGACAAAAGCAAGGCAAAAATAGAAATCTGGAGTAAATTTTCAACACCCATTGTGGCTTTTGCTAAGAAAACAGACTCTCAATATAAACAACATCTACTTTTTTTTTTGCAGTGCCTTTCTAAACAAGAGTAAATGACTTGGATTTTTTAATCTTCCTGTCTTGCTGCAAATTTTGCAGAATGCAGGGTTTCCACTGAATACATGGCACAGAAGTTCTGCTATCTTTGCCTCTAGCAGGCTTTCCAAATGTAGATGACTGTGAAATGCACTTTCATTCTCTGGTCTGGTGCTTTAACTTTAGTCTGACTTTAATAGGCTGGGATGATTTCAGCTTATAAATCTTCAACTGGAGGATAAAGTTCAAGTAGATAAAATCAAACAGATGTTGGTGGGAGGATTTCTCCATTACCCATAAAAGTGCTATCATCAAAGCCTGGAATCATTTGTTTTGAATTATTACATTGTTATCAAAGGACTGTAGCAGTCTGCTTGTTGAGAAATTGGATCTGTTTATCTGAAAACAGAACCAAGATGCCATTCTAAGACATTCCTGGGAAAGTGTGGTTTAGCTGATAGTTGACACGGTAGGATAGCTGTGAGGCACATTGATTGACAGCTGTCAACCAATCTGGCAAGTCTGCTGATAGAAAATGAGATGTGTAGTGTTTGAAAATTTCTTTTCTTTTTTCTTTTTCTTTTCTTTTTTCCCAGCTTAACATGCAGGGACCAAAAATATTCTTAAATTAAGATTTTCGTATTTTGAAGATGGCCCAGAAGTTTTAAATAGCAACTAATGAAATCAATTACTTATCGTATAACATAGAATTATGCAGAATGAAGCATGCTGCTCTAGTTACCTATTTGCTTCTTGGTCCCTTTTCATCAATTTGTGCTGTGAAATGTTCAGTGTGGTTATAGAAGAATTACATTATGCAACAATTAATGTCAATGGAATTTCTATTTATAATGGTTTCATTGTACAATAATACAATCCTCTTGGCATTTGATTAAACTACTGTATTTTTCCTTTTTAATGTGTGCATACCGTTAAACTGAGTTATATTAATCAGATTATTTTTGTATTTTAGTTGTATTTTTATGATTTATTCTTAGTGTCTCAAGGGACGCGGTGGCTCAGTGCCTAAAATGCTGAGCTTGTTGATCAGAAAGGTCAGCAGTTCGGTGGTTTGAATACCTAGCGTTGTGTAACAGAGTGAGCTCCCGTTACTTGTCCCAGCTTCTGCCAAGCTAGCAGTTCGAAAGCATGTAAAAAATGCAAGTAGAAAAATAGGGACCACTTTGATGGGAAAGTAACAGTGTTCCGTATGCCTTTGGCATTTAATCATGCTGGTCACATGACCACAGAGATGTCTTCAGACAGCGCTGGCTCTTTAGCTTTGTAACGGAGATGAGCACGACCCCCTAGAACCGGAAACGACTAGCACATATGTGCTAGGGGGAACATTTACCTTTATTCATAGTGTTTTATTATACACACTCTCTTATTTAATAATCTGGTGATATTTATTATGTACTAGGATTAGATCATTGAGGACAAAGGGAAATTAAAATATTTAAAATATTGTCTGATATAATGTCCATTTAAATAGAAACCAACTGAATGTGTGCATCTTGGAGATACGTTTTAATTTTCTCAAGCTGCTCCTATCAGTTTTGTCTAGAGTTATAATATAAAGCTTGTACATAAGTGTGATAGCATATATATGAGCAGATGTAAGACCAATACTGAACCCATGTACAATATTGACTAGATGTTTCAATACTTTAACACCCTAGAAAAAAAACAAAGTTAATAAAGTTAACAACCATCTGCAATATTCTTTATCCTGCCTGGAACAAAAGCTGTATTATGATACTACCCATTACTATTCAATTTTTTTTAATTTAAGTTTTTATTGGTTTTTAAAAACAAACATAAACAAACAAAACATAAAAACATCAAGCCATCTTTATATATATATATGTGGATCTTTGGTTAGGGTTTTCTCCCGCGTAAGATTCAAAGTATCTAGGCAACGTTGATGAGTCTCATTCATCATCTTCAAGCTTTCAGCTGCTTCTTCCTTCTAACTGCCAGCGCTGAAAGCTCACATCACAGCTGGAAGAAGCAGCTAGCTCACATCACTCTGAGAAGCACAGAGCCGAAGAAGCAAGCCTGAAGATGATGAATGAGATATATATGCGGGAACCCTAACAAAGATCCACATACAATACCAGCGGAACCTCAGAAAACACACACACACATATACATATACATATACATATACATATACATATACATATACATATACATATACATATACATATACATATACATATACATATACATATACATATACATATACATATACATATACATATATATATATATATATATATATATATATATATCCACATACATACATACAGTGTGCCGGTTGGTTTACAAATCGTTTTGTGCTTCCATTTCGTAGTCTTCAATTACAATTACATTGCATATAATCTCATATTTTCAACCAAATATTAAATACATTAATATCATTATTAATCAATCATTTGAGTATACTTTTATTCATTCATGTTTTACAAGATAATCATAATTTACTTAGTTTGTTTTATAACAGTTCATATTATCATCCCAAATCTATCCTAAAATCATTTTGTAGATATAATAAGAAAGAAGTACATCTTTATATATTTATTATTTTCTAAAAGTCTACATATTTCATTACTGTATTTTATTGTCTAACCATTGATAGAATAGATCCCAAATTTTATAAAATTGTTTATCCTCTTGTTCTCTAATTTCAAATGTCAATCTACTCATTTCAGCACATTCCAATATTTTCTTAATGATTTCCTCCTGTGATGGTGTTTTCTCATTTTTCTAGTTTTTGGCAAATAGAATCCTAGCCGCTGTTAATACATTTACAATCAGATATTTCAAGTCTTTACTATATATTTCAGGTAAAATTCCCAAGAAAAATATCTCTGGTTTCAAGTCTATATGTTTTTTTGGTCATTTTTTCCAACCGCATGTGGATTTTAGTCCAGTCTTTTTAGCATCCGCACAAGTCCACCACATATGGTAATATGAGCCAGGTGTCTGATGACATTTCCAACATTTTTGGATTTATTCTTGAACATTCTTGCTATTCTTGTTGGGGAAATGCCACCTGTAAAACATCTTATACAAATTTTCTTTATATGCTGTTGACATTGTCATTTTATAATTTTGAGACCACAATTTTTGCCATTTCTCTAAATCAATTCCATATCCAAAATTCTTCCCCAAGCAATCATAGTTTTTTTTAACTTGTTCTTCTTCTAATTTAATTTCTAATAAATATCCATACAATTTTTTAATCACCTTTTCATCAGTACCTGTCAAAATCTTATCTAAATCAGTCAATTTATCATAGAAACTTTCTGTTTTAGAATCTTTATCATACCTTGAATGTATTTGCGCATATGAAAACCAATTCATCTTTATACCTTGTTCCTCTAGTTTTTGTATAGATTTGAGTTCACCCTTTTCATTCAATATTTCACCATTTCTGTTTGTTCCTTTTTGTATATTATAGGATAAGAAAATGCTTCAATAGTCGATAGCCAGACTGGAATTTTCAAATAACATTGTCTTTTAATCTTTTCCCAGTTTAACCACAGAGACTCCCGTATATAATGTCTTCTAAAATACCCCTGTGTTTTAGTTCCTTTACACCATAGAAAAGCATGCCACCCCAACAACAGATCATGTCCTTCTAATGTCAACAATCTAGTATTTCTTAGTGTTATCCATTCCTTAACCCACATCAAATTTGTAGCTTGGTAATACAACTCCCAATTAGGCAAACCAAATCCTCCTCTAATTCTAGCATCTTGAAAAAGTTTTAACTTTATTCTCGCTTTCTTACCTTGCCATATATATTTCAACACAATTTTATTTAAATCTTCAAAGAAGTCTTTTCCAAGCCTAATTGGAATTGTTTGAAACAAATATAAAATTCTGGGTAATATATTCATCTTGACTGTTGAAATCCTTCCTTCCATGTAGATTTAGACCCATTAAGGACTTACGGTTTGCCAGCCAGAGTCCATCTAGTGGTGTTGGTATCTATTCCATTTTTTTCTAGCTTACCTACTTTGTCGAATGCCTTTCTGAAATCTAAATATATTATGTCCACAGGATTGTGGTGTAGGAGTTTACAAAGATGGTGGGCCATCCCCCTCTTTTAGATTGTTTTTATCACACTTTTTAATAACTAAAGATAGGGAAGATAACAATAATCCTTCCTATGTTCTCCATAACAGCAAATGTGTGAGATGGGTTGGGCTGACAGAGGGTGACTGGCTAAAGTCCTCAGATCAGGGGCTGGCAACTTTAGACTTGTGGACTTCAATTCCCAGAATTTCTCCATTCAGAAAAGCTGGCTGAGGAATTCTGGGTGTTGAAGTCTACAGGTCTTAAAGTTACCAAGGCTGGAGATCCCTGCCCCAGATGACTTTCATGCTTAAGACAGGACTAGAATTCACATTCTCCTGGTTTTTAGACCAACATCTTAACCACTATAACGAGCTGGCTCTGTCTTTTAATTTTTTTAAAGCTGTGTCTTGTGGGTTAACACTAAAGATTTACACTCACTATCTTTTATCAAATTTCACTGGCTTTTCTTATTAAATACTATTACACACACACAAACAAACACACACACACACACACACAAGAACACAATGCCACAATGTACATATATTTGTTTCTTGGTCCCTGTTGGTATTTACAGTTTAATATTTCTTAGTCTGTGGCTTTAAATGCTTTTTATTATGTGTGTGTTTGCTATGCCAGACAGCAGAAAAATGTCCTTTCAAGCCATTTTCTCTGCATAGAGCTTGCATGATTTCCAGTTGCACTGTATACATTAGCAGTGATAAGGGCATCCCCTAATCTCCAGGGTCATCTCTTCCTACAGTAGTAAAATAACTTTAGCATGTGTAAAGTACCTTGAGTTATTTCATACAAAGAAAAGACTGACAGTCACATATAGAGTGTATATGGAGGGTGGAAAGAGAGGGAGAGAGAGGCGGGGAGAAAGGTGAGGCTTAAATTGCTAGTTTGGGAAAGGCACAAAATAGTATTTAAACATTTTGAAGATTTAGAAATTCCAAAAGATAAGAAAAGCCGCAGGTTTTTGTACGGAGAAAAATACAAACGTGTGTAAAAATACAATGGAAAACAGGCTTAGATTTTGTTTTGTAAGCCCTGCCTGCCTGATTTAAAAAATTACAAAGTTGGTTCTTTGTTCTATCAATAAATATTTCTAATAATATGTCTAAAACTGTGCAGGAGTCTTCAAGGGAGACGGTGTTTCCCTCTTTTGATATGGAGATAGTTATACATGAATCAGGAAAATAATTTTCAAGAATGTGGGCATTTTGTCACTCTGTGCTTGCAACATAAGTTTCCATTACACAAAAAGAATTTTTGTGATCTGCTAATAAGTGCCAACCGATTGTATAATAAACATATTTTTGGGCTTTTTATTTGCAGCATGTGAGAAAATTTTAAGACAAAAGCAAGGCAAAAATAGAAATCTGGAGTAAATTTTCAACACCCATTGTGGCTTTTGCTAAGAAAACAGACTCTCAATATAAACAACATCTACTTTTTTTTTTGCAGTGCCTTTCTAAACAAGAGTAAATGACTTGGATTTTTTTAATCTTCCTGTCTTGCTTCAAATTTTGCAGAATGCATGGTTTCCACTGAATACATGGCACAGAAGTTCTGCTATCTTTGCCTCTAGCAGGCTTTCCAAATGTAGATGACTGTGAAATGCACTTTCATTCTCTGGTCTGGTGCTTTAACTTTAGTCTGACTTTAATAGGCTGGGATGATTTCAGCTTATAAATCTTCAACTGGAGGATAAAGTTCAAGTAGATAAAATCAAACAGATGTTGGTGGGAGGATTTCTCCATTACCCATAAAAGTGCTATCATCAAAGCCTGGAATCATTTGTTTTGAATTATTACATTGTTATCAAAAGGACTGTAGCAGTCTGCTTGTTGAGAAATTGGATCTGTTTATCTGAAAACAGAACCAAGATGCCATTCTAAGACATTCCTGGGAAAGTGTGGTTTAGCTGATAGTTGACACGGTAGGATAGCTGTGAGGCACATTGATTGACAGCTGTCAACCAATCTGGCAAGTCTGCTGATAGAAAATGAGATGTGTAGTGTTTGAAAATTTCTTTTCTTTTTTCTTTTTCTTTTCTTTTTTCCCAGCTTAACATGCAGGGACCAAAAATATTCTTAAATTAAGATTTTCGTATTTTGAAGATGGCCCAGAAGTTTTAAATAGCAACTAATGAAATCAATTACTTATCGTATAACATAGAATTATGCAGAATGAAGCATGCTGCTCTAGTTACCTATTTGCTTCTTGGTCCCTTTTCATCAATTTGTGCTGTGAAATGTTCAGTGTGGTTATAGAAGAATTACATTATGCAACAATTAATGTCAATGGAATTTCTATTTATAATGGTTTCATTGTACAATAATACAATCCTCTTGGCATTTGATTAAACTACTGTATTTTTCCTTTTTAATGTGTGCATACCGTTAAATTGAGTTATATTAATCAGATTATTTTTGTATTTTAGTTGTATTTTTATGATTTATTCTTAGTGTCTCAAGGGACGCGGTGGCTCAGTGCCTAAAATGCTGAGCTTGTTGATCAGAAAGGTCAGCAGTTCGGTGGTTTGAATACCTAGCGTTGTGTAACAGAGTGAGCTCCCGTTACTTGTCCCAGCTTCTGCCAAGCTAGCAGTTCGAAAGCATGTAAAAAATGCAAGTAGAAAAATAGGGACCACTTTGATGGGAAAGTAACAGTGTTCCGTACGCCTTTGGCATTTAATCATGCTGGTCACATGACCACAGAGATGTCTTCAGACAGCGCTGGCTCTTTAGCTTTGTAACGGAGATGAGCACGACCCCCTAGAACCGGAAACGACTAGCACATATGTGCTAGGGGAACATTTACCTTTATTCATAGTGTTTTATTATACACACTCTCTTATTTAATAATCTGGTGATATTTATTATGTACTAGGATTAGATCATTGAGGACAAAGGGAAATTAAAATATTTAAAATATTGTCTGATATAATGTCCATTTAAATAGAAACCAACTGAATGTGTGCATCTTGGAGATACGTTTTAATTTTCTCAAGCTGCTCCTATCAGTTTTGTCTAGAGTTATAATATAAAGCTTGTACATAAGTGTGATAGCATATATATGAGCAGATGTAAGACCAATACTGAACCCATGTACAATATTGACTAGATGTTTCAATACTTTAACACCCTAGAAAAAAACAAAGTTAATAAAGTTAACAACCATCTGCAATATTCTTTATCCTGCCTGGAACAAAAGCTGTATTATGATACTACCCATTACTATTCAATTTTTTTTAATTTAAGTTTTTATTGGTTTTTAAAAACAAACATAAACAAACAAAACATAAAAACATCAAGCCATCTTTTATATATATATATGTGGATCTTTGGTTATTCGGGTTTTCTCCCGCGTAAGATTCAAAGTATCTAGGAAACGCGTTTCGATGAAGTCTCATTCATCATCTTCAGGCTTGCTTCTTCGGCTCTGTGCTTCTCAGAGTGATGTGAGCTTTCAGCTGCTTCTTCCTTCTAACTGCCAGCAGCTGAAAGCTCACATCACTGAAAGCTGGAAGAAGCAGCTGAAAGCTCACATCACTCTGAGAAGCACAGAGCCGAAGAAGCAAGCCTGAAGATGATGAATGAGACTTCATCGACGTTGCCTAGATACTGAATCTTGCGACATAACAAAGATCCACATACTCCCAGAACCTCAGAAAACACACACACACATATACATATACATATACATATACATATACATATACATATACATATACATATACATATACATATACATATACATATACATATACATATACATATACATATACATATACATATACATATATATATATATATATATATATATATATATATATCCACATACATACATACAGTGTGCCGGTTGGTTTACAAATCGTTTTGTGCTTCCATTTCGTAGTCTTCAATTACAATTACATTGCATATAATCTCATATTTTCAACCAAATATTAAATACATTAATATCATTATTAATCAATCATTTGAGTATACTTTTATTCATTCATGTTTTACAAGATAATCATAATTTACTTAGTTTGTTTTATAACAGTTCATATTATCATCCCAAATCTATCCTAAAATCATTTTGTAGATATAATAAGAAAGAAGTACATCTTTATATATTTATTATTTTCTAAAAGTCTACATATTTCATTACTGTATTTTATTGTCTAACCATTGATAGAATAGATCCCAAATTTTATAAAATTGTTTATCCTCTTGTTCTCTAATTTCAAATGTCAATCTACTCATTTCAGCACATTCCAATATTTTCTTAATGATTTCCTCCTGTGATGGTGTTTTCTCATTTTTCTAGTTTTTGGCAAATAGAATCCTAGCCGCTGTTAATACATTTACAATCAGATATTTCAAGTCTTTACTATATATTTCAGGTAAAATTCCCAAGAAAAATATCTCTGGTTTCAAGTCTATATGTTTTTTTGGTCATTTTTTCCAACCGCATGTGGATTTTAGTCCAGTCTTTTTTAGCATCCGCACAAGTCCACCACATATGGTAATATGAGCCAGGTGTCTGATGACATTTCCAACATTTTTTGGATTTATTCTTGAACATTCTTGCTATTCTTGTTGGGGGGAAATGCCACCTGTAAAACATCTTATACAAATTTTCTTTATATGCTGTTGACATTGTCATTTTATAATTTTGAGACCACAATTTTTGCCATTTCTCTAAATCAATTCCATATCCAAAATTCTTCCCCCAAGCAATCATAGTTTTTTTAACTTGTTCTTCTTCTAATTTAATTTCTAATAAATATCCATACAATTTTTTAATCACCTTTTCATCAGTACCTGTCAAAATCTTATCTAAATCAGTCAATTTATCATAGAAACTTTCTGTTTTAGAATCTTTATCATACCTTGAATGTATTTGCGCATATGAAAACCAATTCATCTTTATACCTTGTTCCTCTAGTTTTTGTATAGATTTGAGTTCACCCTTTTCATTCAATATTTCACCATTTCTGTTTGTTCCTTTTTGTATATTATAGGATAAGAAAATGCTTCAATAGTCGATAGCCAGACTGGAATTTTCAAATAACATTGTCTTTTAATCTTTTCCCAGTTTAACCACAGAGACTCCCGTATATAATGTCTTCTAAAATACCCCTGTGTTTTAGTTCCTTTACACCATAGAAAAGCATGCCACCCCAACAACAGATCATGTCCTTCTAATGTCAACAATCTAGTATTTCTTAGTGTTATCCATTCCTTAACCCACATCAAATTTGTAGCTTGGTAATACAACTCCCAATTAGGCAAACCAAATCCTCCTCTAATTCTAGCATCTTGCAAAAGTTTTAACTTTATTCTCGCTTTCTTACCTTGCCATATATATTTCAACACAATTTTATTTAAATCTTTAAAGAAGTCTTTTCCAAGCCTAATTGGAATTGTTTGAAACAAATATAAAATTCTGGGTAATATATTCATCTTGACTGTTGAAATTCTCCCTATTAGTGACAGTTGTAAATTTTCCCATTTCGCCAGATCTAGCGCTATCTGCTGTTTAAGTTTGATATAATTATTCTCTTTTAGTGTACTACATCTTGCTGTCAAATATATTCCCAAGTACTTAATCTTATTTGTGACCTGAATTTTCAATAGGTCTGCCAGTTCTTCCTTTTGTCTTAATAGCATATTCTTTGTCAAGATCTTTGTCTTATCCTTATTTATATTGAAACCAGCCACCTTTCCATATGTCTCTATCTTTTCTATCAATTTTGGTGCTGTTTCTCGAAAGTCTTCTAAGATGAAAACCAGATCATCTGCAAATGCTTGCAGCTTAAATTCTTCTTTTTTGATTTTCATTCCTTTTATATTCTTGTCATCTCTAATATTTCTGTTTAGCACTTCCAAAGTTAACACAAACAACAAAGGTGATAGTGGGCACCCTTGTCTTGTTCCTTTTCTTATATTGATAGTCTGTCAGTTCTCCCTCTATCATTACCTTTGCCGTTTGGTTATAGTATATAGCTTTTATTGCTTGGATAAATTTTCTAGCAAAGCCCATCTGTTCCAGCAGTAATAACATGAATCGCCAATTCACATTATCAAATGCCTTCTGTGCATCTAGAAATATCAGAGCCATTTGTTTTTCAGGATGTGCCTCGTAGTATACCAAGGTGTCCAAGATTACTCTCATATTATCTTTAATTTGTATCTTTGGCAGAAATCCATTTTGATCAGGATGAATAAAATTATTTAGATATTTTTTAAGTCTTTCTGCCAATATTGAAGCAAAGATTTTATAATCTGCATTTAGTAGAGAAATAGGTCTATAGTTCTTAATTTGTAATGGATCGGCCTCCTCTTTTGGAATAAGTGTAATATAGGCTTCTGACCATGATTTAGGTATCTTCTTCTTTAACATAACTTCATTCATAACTTCTAGCAATGGAAGATTCAACGATTCTTGTAATGTTTTGTAAAATTCTGCCGGAAGTCCATCTGGGCCTGGTGCCTTTCCATTATTTTGCTTCTTGAGTGCTTCAGTTAACTCAATCATCATTATATTGCTTTCTAACATTGTTTCAATCTCTTTAGGTATCTGAGGTAAATTAACATTCTGTAAGTACTGTTTAACTCTTTCCTCATCAATATTCTCTTGCATATATAGTTTCCCATAGAAGTCTCAAATGATTTCCTTTTTCTCTTTACTACCATAGCAAACTTGGCCTTGGTCATCTGTTAATTGCAATATTTTCCTTGATTCTTTCTCCTTTCTCAATTTGTATGCTAACCATCTACCTGGTTTGTTTGCATCTTCAAAGTAGTTCTGTTTAGCACCTCTAATTTTCTGTACTAATTTTTCTTTTTCTATTTGACCCATTTTATGTTTAACTATATCCATTTTTAGCTTGATGTCCTTTTTCTGTGGCATTTTCTGTAGCTCTTTTTCAAGTCTTTTATACTCATCCTCTAGGGCCTTAGAGCTAATCTTTTCATAGTATTTCTTTTCCTTGTATAGTCTATTATCAAGCCTCTAACATATGCTTTCATTGTATCCCATACATTCTGAATTGATGTATCTTCTTTTTTGTTTTCTCTAAAGAAAAAAGCCAATTCTTTCTCCATCCACTGTGTGAAGTCTTTTTCCTTTAAAATAGTATTATTTAACGTCCACCTAGATCTTCTTTTTGTCCTTTGCATTTAATTGCCATTGGATTGTGATCTGCCCAAGTACTTGTTTCAATATTTATTTCTTGAATATTAGTTATTAATTCTGTTGACATCCATATCATATCTATTCTGGACCATGATGAATGTCTATTTGAATAGAAGATGTATTGTTTAGTTTTAGCATTTCTTTCTCTCCATGTATCTTTTAAGTTTATTTCATCTACCATTTTAAAAAAAGATTTAGGGAAAGTCTTTCTGTTTTGCTTTATTGTTTTCTGTGCTGTATAGTCCAATTTATTGTCTACAATTCCATTAAAATCTCCCATCATAACTATATTAGCGTAGTCCAGTTCAATTATTTTCATATGTAATTTTTTGTAGAATTCTTCTTGTTTGTCATTCGGGGCATAGATTGCAATCAGGAGTGTTTTCGTATTATTGTCCATTATTTCCACCATTAGTATTCTTCCACCATCATCGGTATAAATCAATTTTGCTGGGATGGTCTCTTTAATATATAAAACCACTCCTCTTTTCTTACATTGTGTCAAGGAAGTAAATATTTTCCCTAGTTTTAGCTGTATCAACAATTGTTCATATTATTTTTTAATATGTTCTTCTTGTAGACAAATTATATCAAATTTTAATTTCTCTAATTTATGAAAGGTTTTCCTTCTTTTAACAGCTGAGTTAAGTCCATTTATATTAATTGTAATCAGTTTTTTCTCTTCCATGGTTATATTTTGTAGTTAGGTTTAGCAGCTCTTGTAGATCTTGGTTCACGTTGTTCTTTGGCTTCCACCTTTCCACCTGCTGCACCTTCTTCTTTTTCAATCGCCATTTGGCAGTCCTCTTGGAATTCAATTAGTGAGATTTCTTTTTCTGCCTCTTCCTCTTTCCCTCCAAAAAATTCTGTATAAAATAATTCCGCTTTCTCAATTGAATCAATTCTATGTCTCTGTTCTTGCCATGTGAACATTAAACCTTCTGGAATCAGCCATCTATAATTCGCCTCTTTTTTAAGTAGCATTTTAGTCAGGAATTGGTATTCTCTTCTCATCTCTCTCACTCTTCTGGGTACTTGTTTCAAGACCACAATCTCCTTGTCTTTATATTTCAATGTTTTTTCTTTTGCCACTTGCAATATGTGCATTTTAATGGCTTTCTTTGTAAATCTAATGTGAACTTCTCTTGGTAAGCTATTTCTCATTGCACATCTTGTGAAAACTTGATAAACCTCATCTATTCCATCCATCATCTTCTCTTGAGTTATTTCCAAAGCTTCAGCCAGTATTTCTATCATTATCTCAGCTAAGTTTTGTCCTTTTTCTTCCTCTACGTTTTGGAATCTAAGATAGAATTCTGATCTATCCATCTCCCATGTCAACATACCACTTTTATCTTGTTCAATCACCGTTAATCTATTATTAATATCTCCAATCTTCTAGTCTGTTTATCTTCTTCGTCAATTTTTTGGAATCTCTCATCATACTTCAACATCATTTGTTGGATGTTCTCCACTTTTTCATCGGTTTTCCCTGTTCTTTGTTCAATGTTTTCTGTTCTTTGTTCAATG
The DNA here is from genome assembly GCF_049901735.1 of Notechis scutatus. NCBI lineage: Eukaryota > Metazoa > Chordata > Lepidosauria > Squamata > Elapidae > Notechis > Notechis scutatus. The sequence goes on from NC_142012.1 coordinate 25,376,711, forward strand.
TTCTCTGTTCTTTGTTCAATGTTCTCTGTTCTTTGTTCAATGTTCTCTATTCTCTTTTCAATATTCTCTGATCTTGCTTGAATATTTTGAATTCCTTGCATAATCATCTGCAGGGTCACTTTTTCTTGTTCTTTTTCTTGCTTTAACATTGTCTGTATTGAACGTTGTCCTCCAGATGGTGGAGAGGAGGAAGTAGAAGTTGAAGAACCAGGAGCTGTTAGTTTCCTATTTATTTTAAGAAATTCAAAATCTTCAGGTTCTTCTAAACCTTAATCCAATTGTGAAATAACCAATTGTAGTTCGAAATAAAAATAGTAGAAAAAAGAAGCCAAATAGTAATGATTAAAAAAGAAGAAGAAAAAAAAAGGGAGGACAAAATTTCTTCAAGTTCCTGTATACCTTAATCCAATCAGTGGTTAGATGAAGAAAAAGGCTTGGAAAAAAAGAAAAGGAAAGGAAAAATTCTTCAAGTTCTTCAACACCTTAATCCAATTGAGAGGTCTCAAATAGAAAAGAGTGCATAAAAATAAACCAGAAAGGTAGATGAAAAAACAAAAATACCAGGAAAGGAGAAAAAAAGGCTATTCCCTTAAAAAAAAAAAAGGAAACATTAATACTAAAGCTTTCCCTTTAAAATAAAAAGCAAGCGTAGAGATTGGACTTCCAAAGAAAAAAGAAAGAAAAACAAAGACAAGCTCCAACAAAGCCAAAGATCCAAATAACTATTGCAAAAAAAAAGATAAAATGAAATAAAATAAAGCTGGTGAGGAGGGATAGCACAGCTTAGAAAAAGTAAAAAGAGCACACTGCACTTCGTTTAATTATCCAAGGCTCTTATTATAACTCTCTTCTCCAAAAACTTATCACCTTTCCCCCCCCCCAGGTTTCAACACCAGACTCCAGCTGTTGATAGAAACCCAGAAGAACACCTGCAATAATACTCTCCCATGCTCTTCCCTCTATCTTATTAAACAGGCAGTGTCCTTGAAAAAAAGTCTCAATTCTTTCTCAGCTTTGTCTGGTCAAAGGAAAAGGAGAGTATTTCCAAGCCTCTAGTTGGCAGTGTTACAAAGTTTCTTTAGCTTTCACTTTCCCCCTCCTTTTCCAGCAGAGTATAATAAGAATTGGTTAAAAAAGGAAGAAATTTAAAAAAAAAGACTAAAAGGGATTCTCTGACTTAATATAATATAAAATCAAAAAGGGGAAAGAAAAGAGTAGATAAAAAAAAGGAAAAAGTTTTGAAATATAGGATCATCAGCAATAAGAAAAAAAATTAAAAATATTACTTTGATATTCCTGTTTAAAATCGCCGCTTATTCACTTCTGTCAAAAAACTTTTACAGATTCTTTCTTTCCCTTAGGATGTCCTCTCAAATCTTTAAATAAAGAAAAGTTCTCACCAAACCGGCACATTTTCTCTTTCGTTCTCTTTTGTTTCGGAGCTGTCCCAACTTCAGCAGCTTTAATGGCTGCCTCTTTGCCGCTGGCAAAAAGAGCATCTCCCGATCTATCAGGGACTTTGCAGTATCCCTGGGATCGACAGGATGTGCTCTTTACATTCATCATCTCTTCGGGACGGTTTAGATCAACTTGGACTGTCCAGGAGCAAAGATATTGGCAGCGATCTCAGACCTCCAAGATCGCATGCCATATCGTCGCGACACCAGCTCTGACCCCCCATTACTATTCAATTTTTGTGTTGCTGATCTAACTCCAAATCACTTTAAGATCCTTTGAAAAAAAATGCATCTTCATAGCTACTTAGTTCTTGCTAGATCTAGCTTTAAAGCTGCAGTACTTTGGCCCCAACCTTCCAGAAGACCATTTGATGGCAACAAAAAGTTGAGTATTCTTCAATTCTTTGCCACCACCTACTGTTAACCTAAGAGTATATGCATTTTTCTACCCAGATTGAATAGCCTACTGATATTCATTTTCTGCATATATGTAAAGAGAATTAGTATATATTGTGTCAAGTTAAACATTTTAACAGTTTTTTCTGGTTAAAATGTTTAACTTGACACAATATACATTCAGCTAAAGTTTAGGCCACAATGCGTTAAAGGAATGTAGGAATGTTGTGCACTTACATGCAATACACAGTTTGGGTATGTGAAACCTTAGAGCTAAACAAGATCCAGTTACGTACATAAAGAAATAGATCTCTATTGTTTAGAAACTTCTGCAGTTAGCTTTATCATGGTAAGGAAGGGCCAGGGAGAGCACTCCAAATGACTAAAGAGTAAGGGGAGATTTTTTTTTTATTACGTGTGTATCAGTATGTATTTTGTGTGTGTGTGTGTGTGTGTGTGTGTTTATCTCACTCCAATGTTTTCTTTGATTGGAAAGCATATAGAGACAGAGACTGTTCCTATTTGGTTTCTTTTCTCCAACTGCAGTAATATAAATTTTCAGGGATGGGTCTTTCATTTAGAAAGCAACATGTATAGAGATGGGCAAAGAGTTATTCCAATTGGGTCATTTATTTCCTAAAGGTAAAGGTTCCCCTCGCACATATGTGCTAGTCATTTCTGAATCTGGGGGCGTTGCTCATTTCTGTTACAAAGCCAAAGAGCCAGCGCTGTCTGGAGAGTTCCATGGTCATATGGCCGGCATGACTAAACACCAAGGCATATGGAATGCTGTTACCTTCCCACCAAAGTGGTCCCTATTTTTCTACTTGCATTTTTACATGCTTTCAAACTGCTAGGTTGGCAGAAGTTGGGGCAAGTAACGGGAGATCACTCCGTTACGTGGTGCTAGGCATTCAAACTGCCGAACTGCTGACCTTTCTGTAAGACAGGCCTGCATTCATCAATAGCTTGCCTTTGTCCCAGTTGTTCTCAAGTTGGTAGTAACTTTAAAGGGAAAGCTCTCACAGCCAGAGAGAAGGGAGTTAAATTATTCTCATTCAGGGGTGGGAATCAAAAATTTTAACAACTGATTCTGTGGGCATGGCTTAGGCAGTGCGTGTGGCTTGGTAGTCATGTGACTGGGTGGACATGGCTTGGTGGTCATGTTATTGGCTGGGTGTGGCCAACTCAATGTCACTCACATTGAGGCATGCATATCTTCGCCTGGCCTCTCATGACTGTGGGGATGCTGCAACAGTCGTAAGTGTGAAAAATGGTCATAAATCACTTTTTTCAGTGGTATTATAACTTTAAATGGTCACTTCACAAAGTATCAGCAAAGGAGGGGAAAAAAACTCCAGAGAAGTTCCTGAGACCGGAAGTCTAGTCCTGTCAAGAATGTAATAAGGGTTAACAGAGAGGCAGTGAGCAATACCAGAATGTTTCCTTCCTGCCTTCCTTACAGGATTAGGCCAGTAATTTCTTCTAACAACCGGTTCTCCGAACTACTTAGAATGTCAACAACCGGTTCTAGCGAATAGGTGCGAACTGGTAGAATCCCACCCCTGTTCTCATTCCTTATTATGATTTTGTTAATTATGAGTTTCTTCCATCTCATCTCCTGTGCATAGAAAACCAGAAACACAGTTAAATAAAAATTTAACAACATGACCTTGTATACAAAGAACAGTGTCACGAACTCACACTGTTAAACCATTTAATAAATTATTTAGCACCCAAATAACTTTGAAATACATAGTGCTTGGAGATTAGGATTACAACTGCTAGATGGAAGAGTTCTACTGTACATTTATTTATTTGTTTATTAAGTAAATATACATAGCTGCTGAAGTCACATACAGTGATTCTGTGTTGCATGCAACATTAAAAATCCACAACAAAAAGTCCACAATTTAAAAATCCACAGGTGAGTCTACTGCATTGTGTCCATATTTTCTATTTGCCATATGAAGATTCTGCGTACCATCCCATTCTGTTCCTTGGTCACCTACTCAAAGATTCTTAAACAATGTTAACCAACTGAAAAGTGGGAAGGTACTGAAGACAATGCTGGCTGGTGAAACTCTGTATTAGCTTCCTTTTTTTTACTCATATTAGTAATTCAAATGCCAGGTGACTAGATCAGATTGACTATAGAATTCTTCCTATCTCTAGGAACATTAGCACAAACCCTTCACACCATCATTCAGTTATAGTAAACTATATTTGTCTACTATTAGCTATTGAATTGGCTGGACAAAGAGAAACTCCTAATTGTTAAATCAGCAGGATTGTAGTTTTACAATGCAATGGTGTCGATCTTACAGTTTCTAACAGTTTCTTTCATTTATTTAAAATTCACCTTCAATTCTATTCCAAAAGACTATTAACCAGTAGATATTCTTCCTTTCAGTGGTGTGTTTCAAAAAAATTTCCTACCAATTCGGAGAGCTTGCTTTGCTGTGCATGCACGCAGTGCTCAAACACCGCACTCTGTATCAATGCTTGAAGGTATATGTTAGGAATTTGTCCACCAATTAGTTGGGTTGGCAATATATAAACCAACAATGTATGTTTGTAGCTTTAAGACAAAATCACTGTATTGATTTATACTATATTCTGATTGGTTGATTATATTGCCAATTACCATGAGAGGGACCTAGAGATCATAGCTTGCTCTCTCTGACATTCGGTCTCTCTGACACTCTGTTGCTATCTAAGGTTCTCTGTTGTATTTATGCTGTGCTTATACTTTGATATTTTTGTTTACTGTAAATGACAAAGGCAACCAGTAAGAAGACTTTGTAATTGGATATTATTTGGACTGTTAAACGTATATGACCTGGAATGTTTATTGGACTGTGCTATTTCTTAAAGTAAACTTTAACTCAATTTAGTGTATCTGTGTGTGGCTGGATAATTATTCATAACTACTCTCATAAATGTTTCCATGTGCATATCCTTGTTACTCAAGGGTTATTCTGTACATATCGTAACAGTATATATCAACGCCCATTGTGCATGTGCGTAAAATGTGCATATCACGTGCAGCAGGGCTTAGAGACTGCCCTCTTTATCAATGATGGTGAGCCCACCACTGGTACTAAGGCATCAGACTAGAAACTAGCAGACCTTGAGTTCTAGCCCTGCCCTGAGGATAAAGCCAGATGGATGACCTACCCTTTCCCTCAGGCCTTGGAAAGAGGCAATGGCAAGCCACTTCTGAAAACATTGCCAAGAAAACTGAAAGGACTTTTCTGAGAATTGGACACAACTGAACAGAAAAAGAAACCCAGTGACAGGATTTGTGCGGTACTGCACAAATGTCAACAATGCAGTAATTCTTTCACTTGCACAGGTGAGTCTCAGGAGAAACCTGGGGGCCTTCCAGGAACAGTGCGTGAAGAGGATGAGCTTACAATCAATCACTCCAAAATCAAAATTATAATTTTCTCTAGTTGCCACAAACATTAGTGGCAAATTTGAAATAATAAAATGGAAACAAGTTCCATGCTTCAAACAATTTGGCATGATTTTTGAGGCTTTCAGAACTTAAAGGAAAATACCCAGAACCATTTCTGCCAAAGTTAAACCATAGCACACTTGGGCTTTTTTTTTTTAATTCTAAAAAGGGGCAGATGTACATCTGCTACCATCAAGCTTTCCAAAACTGTATCCCAAGTGCTTTATGGTATATAAGAACGTTCCTGCAGTGATTAAAACCACTTAGGCACTGTTCAGTCCAGGATTTCAGGCACACTCTTCCATGATGTGCTTCAAATATTTTAATCCGCTTCAAAACTGGCATGATTCTATTAGAGGCAAAATTCCACATTTGCAAACTCTAGTGGCTTTTTTTCTTTTTTCTTTTTGGTGCCTTTGAGTCATTATTGGCTCCTGGCAACCGCTTGCAGTTTTCCTGGCAAGGTTTTCAAAAATGTTTTGCCATTTCCTTCTTCCTACAGTTGAGAGTGTGTATGACTGGCCTAAGGTCACCCAGCTGGCTTTGTGCCTATGGCAGGATTAGATCTTAGTTCTAGCCTGATTCTCTAACCACTGCACCAAACTGGATTTTATAATCCTTAAATTCTTCTAAACCGAACTTTTTCCCCCTGCTAATTGATCCCCAGAATTGTACAATAGAATTTCTCATAATTTCCAAAGTCTCTCTATTATTTTCACTGTTCAAAATTAGTGTTCACTATAAAAGTGATAGGGAACACGTAGTGGGTAATTATTGCACCATTGTAGGATAACACAGATTAACAGAGTTGGAAAAGACCTTGTAGGCCAGGGGTCCCCAACCACCGGGCCGCGGACCGGTACTGGTCCGTGGATCACTTTGCACCGGGCCACAAAGAAAATAAAAATAAAATAAAAATGGCGGCTTTCTTCGCCTTCGGTGAATGCTGCTGGAATCAGGGATCAAGGACACAAATGAAAGAAGGGGAGGGAGGAAGCAACCAAAGCCTGTCCTGCTCTCTGGCTCAGCGGCTTCGGTTTCCTCCCGCCTCGTTCCTCTCTCAGTCGCTCTCTCGCTCCTCCACCAGCCCAGGAAGAAACTGCTTCAAAGGAGCCGGCAGGGTGGCTTCCTGTCGGCGCAGCTCCCCCGAAGCGCCCGTTCACCCCCACCCCGCCACCAATCAATCCAGGTTCAATCCAGTGCTCCGTTCTGCCTGCCTGCCTGCCTTCGTTTGTTTCGGAGCAGCTTCGGCTGAGAATAATAACTATTCGCCTCTTTTACTCAGCCGAAGCTGCTCCGAAACAAACGAAGGCAGGCAGGCAGGCAGAACGGAGCACTGGATTGAACCGTGGGCGGCGGGTGGGGGTGAACGGCGCTGGGAGCTGCGCCAACAGGAAAAGCCACCCTGCAGGCTTCTTTGAAGCAGTTTCTTCCTGGGCTGGTGGAGGAGCGAGAGAGCGACTGAGAGAGAACGAGCAGACACCTGAGGGATGAGGCTGAGGGAGGGAGGGAGACACCTGAGGGATGGGGCTGATGAAGGCAGGGCTGAGAGGGGCTTCTCAGCCATCCTGCAGGGACTATCTGTCGTTCAGAGTTGCAATGAGGAGGCATTGGTGCTCCCTGAACTTGGTGATTTGCTGGCAGACGTTTTATTACCCGACTAGGTAACAACATCAGATGTTACCTAGTCAGATAATGAAACGTCTGCAAGCAAACCACCAAACTCGGACACCCCCCCCCCCGGTCCTTGAAAAAGTGTTTCTGCATGAAACTGGTCCCTGGCACAAAAAAGGTTGGGGACCACTGTTGTAGGCCATCCAGTCCAACCCCCCACCCAAACAGGGAACCCTACACAAGTTCTAACAGATGCCTATAGGATTCCAGTTATTCAAAAATCAAAACTATGAAACAATAGTTAAAAGGCCATTTTCTTTTCTTTTTGGCTTTTATTTAATCTTCAAATTTCCAAATTGCCTACAATTGTTCATGACATAAAGTATTTTTGTTACTATTGCATAGAAAGAATCCGAATTTCATCCCCTTGCTCTCCCTACAGCATTTTGTCTACACAAGTCAACTCAGTAGAAACACAGAGAGTCTCTCTTTGGGCAGGTTGCTTTAAAAGTCTTTTAGCAGCAAATTTAGCAGCAGTAGACATTTCATCTGGCCATAGACCTTTATGTTCAGATTATATGGGGAAACCTCAGAAACTGTAATGTTTGTTGGAGACAATGTGCTACTTTGACACTTCAAGCAATGAGTTCAGAAGAGCACTCCAATTTTTTTTTGTGTTGCAACTTTCAAATTGTTTTGCACATCCCAAACATCGATGCAAATCATGGTTTTCTATTGTATCTGAGTACAATAAAGTAGCTTGGGGAACTATAAGGCACACATTTTCCAACACCTTTCCTCCTTAGCCATCTTTCAACAGCTAGTGCACAATGGTAGGGCCAGTGTAAGATTTTTCTCATCTATGCATTAGATTTCTTTAATAGCAATATTTTTTGATCTAGAAAATAACATTTTCACCACCCTTTTCTGCAACCATGTAATATTTTCAAATATTTAGATTATTGGATTTTTCATTTCTTTTATATTTCTATTTGACAAAAATCATTAGGCTCGATATTTAATGGGATAGATATAGCCCACCCATAACATTCCTCAATCAGTAATTCATTAACCCCTTTCCCACATGTGCTGTAAGGCTGGACAGAGACAAGCAATCTGATAGTTTATAGCAGGGGTGTCAAACTCAATTTCATTGAGGGCCGCATCAATGTTCTGTTTGACCTCGGTGGGCTGGGGTGGGCATGGTCAGGGTGAGTGTGGCCAGCTAAAAATCAGATGTTGGGGCACCTGGGGTGGCCTGAATGTTTTGCCAGAGAAAATAGGCTCCCAAGTTCTGTTTTCAGCTGCGACAGCTTCCTGCACTCCTCTGCCAGCAAAAACTGAGCTCACTGGCAGAGCTGGCCAGTCCTTTACTGTTTCCAGGATGGCCCCACAGGCCAGATCTAAGCACCCTGCCCAGGGGCCTTGAGTTTGACATTCTTGGTTTATAGCATAACAAATATCTGTTATCTATTTGTCCAACTGTCCCAGTACAGTCAAGCATCTAGATTGTACATAGTACTCTGGATCAAGAGGGTCACAAAAGACCTATGTCAAAAAGTGATGATACATGGAAAGCCTGTTTGGGAAAAGAGGAGTCAGCTTGATTAAATTTGGTGACAAGTGAAGTAAATTAGCAGCAGTCAGTTTCTTATAGGCTGAATTCATACATTTATGTCAAAAACACAGCAAAACCTCAAAATGGAAAACTTCCAGCTTTGAGACCTCTCATTTAATCCTTGCATTACTTCCACACTCCATGTGGCCTTCAGCTGCCAAAATAAAATATAAAAATATGTGATCCCCAGCCACAAACAAATTAGTTGGTTCTAAGTATAGCATATATCAAGTTCCAGGTCTCAGAACTATTAATCATATTCTATAGCCTTGGCTACAGCAAAATATTAACGGAGGCAGAAAAAAAATATTTCCTTCTCAAGGACAGCGTGAGACAAACCAGTGTGAGACACCTAAAGAAGCCAGTTGGCCTGGCAGTCAATGTAAAAGTTGTGATAATGTTCTCCACACTTGAGTGCAGACAACTATCTTAAGAAGTATAAGACAGCATGCACTTTGCATATAATTTTGTCTTCCAGTATGATACTATTTCATCCTGATCTTCAGGATGTGCTCTCTCACATAGCTGCTACATGGTAAAGCTAACCATGCTTTTTGTTGTTGTTGTTGCTAAGGCCACGTTTTTTTGAAAAAGTGCAAAATTTAACATAATATTCTTGTGTAGGGAGGACATAACTTTTCTTGGCAGCATATTTGTTAGGATAATGGCGTTCATTACAAAGGCATAGAATAAGAATGAAGAATGAATAAGAATATCCCGAAGTGATCCATCAAGAAATAATTTGCAAACTTCTCATTTATCAAATCACATAAAACCTTAAAAAATAAATTTAAAAATGGAAAAAGAAAATGGAAAAAATATAATAAAACAGCATTAATCATGAGAAAATAAAAATAAAATAAAAGATAAAATGGTTTTTAGTGTCATCACTCCAAGATTAGAACATCTTATGCCTCTTACAGAAATCATTTTAGGTAGAAATTTAGCACCTGCTTCAGCGATGGTAGGATTCTAATTTGCAAGTAGGAAACAAACTGCCTCCCTTATTTTATTAGCAACACCCAGATAAGTAGGAATGAACAATTAAATTTACACAAAATAAACAATCAAGCATATGGACAATATGCTACCAATATGCTACCAATTCAAACAAACAATAAAATAGTATATAACAGTCTACCAAGAAATTACGAAGGAGAAAACAACAGCCTACCAATACAGACGGGACAAGCTACTTTATATAAACAGAGAGCAAACCCGACTCCCTTCTAGCACTGAAGATATTACCTAGTATAGTAATGAAAGGTTTGCAAGCAAACAACCAATTTGATTCTGTGTACTTATGCAGGTGTAAGAAACAAAGAAAACCTAAGTGGCAGTAGGTATGAAAACTGTTGCATAAGGGGAATAAATTTATTTTAACTTAAAATTGATTTACAGTACTTTCTCTGTTCAAAGTACACTGGAATGTGACATAGTGCACTGTATTTTACACTATACAGAGCAAAATGTTGATAGAAGGACTATAATAAAGTCTGCATTGCATAAAATTAAGAACCTGCCACAATTTTCACAAGCTCCCTTTCTCTTCTAAAGCTCAGGAATTTATTCCAACTACCAAAACGTGTCCAGATTTATAACTTGCAAGTAGACTGATAATTGGAGGGAGATATTTTTGCTAAGTTCTCTTAGACATTCATTTTGTAAAAGTATCAATCTCAGTTAATACTCCAAATATTTTCATTCTAAAAATGATATACATCACCTAATTGGAGTTTACGAAGCTACCAAAAACAACTGGCTCTTCAAGCAAGTCCTTGATAATTTCAATGAGTTCACTCAAGATGATAAAGATAATTTTATGCCCTTAGTTGCTGGTGCATTATAAGGAGCATGAGAACAATGGAAGGAAAAAATAGATAACCACTTTCAAATGCCCAATCCACTGTGAATAAGTTTGGTGAATTGTTAAAATCCAAAGTAAAACAGAAACATCCAGCTGCCTTTAACTCTAATCACCTAATGGCTTTCTAAATAGAAAGTCAAAACGGCAAGCTCACTCTGGGCTGAAACTTTGTTTAAACATGTCTTTTTAAAGTAAATAATAGAAAATCAAAGCTAATGATAGGGAAACAGATTTTCTTCTCCAAATCTGAAGCCAAAATTTGCTGTTTAAAAGAACAATCAAGCAAATTTACTTGCTTTTTTAACTGAATATTTATCGAAGATGTCAGTTTTGCTTTCTCTTAGTTCCTCTTTTTCAATTGTAATTTCACTGCCTTCCATTTCTGAGTAAAATTAAATGTTTGTTTTAAAAATATTATAAAGATTTGTACGCATGTTTTGAAATGCAATTTTATCCATATTCATGTAATCTTATGATTCTGAGTTGATAATATTTTTTCCAATCATATAAATATTCTGTTGAAAAACAAATAGCCCTGGGAATGTTTTATTTTTAAAAAAGCAATACATCTCTATTAAAGACAGTAGATTTTTAAATAAAGTACAAAAGAAATTATCAATTGAGGCAAAAAAATAGCTTGAAGTAATATGTTAACAGATCTTCAGATAATCAAGGTAGAGTTTTATTTCTTTTCTCTTTCTTCCCCAAATCTTATCTTCTTGTCCTATTTCTTCTCCTAGTTTTCTATTACTTTTTATTTTATTTTTAAAAATATTTTGAATAACTAATAAAACACAAATGTAAACACAAATGTATCTGTCAACTCATAAAACATTTTTTAAAAATATTTTTTAAAATTTTTATTGGTTTTTAAGACGAACATAGACAAACAAAACATAAAAACATTAAGCCATCTTCCATATATATACATACATACAGTGTGCCGGTTGGTTTACAAATTGTTTTGTGCTTCCATTTCGTAGTCTTCAATTACATTGTATATATTCTCATATTTTCAATCAAGTATTAAATACATTAATATCATTGTTAATCAATCCTTTGACTATACTTTTATTCATTCATGTTTTATGAAATAATCATATTTTACTTAAATTGTTTTATGACAGTTCATATTATTATCTCAAATCTATCCTACAATCATTTTGTAGATATAATAAGAAAAGAATACATCTTTATATATTTATTATTTTCTAAGAATCTACATATTTCATTACCATGCTTTATTGTCTAACCATTGATAGAATAGATCCCAAATTTTATAAAATTGTTTATCATCTTGTTCTCTGATTTCAAATGTCAATCTACTCATTTCAGCACATTCCAATATTTTCTTAATGATTTCTTCCTGTGATGGTATTTTCTCATTTTTCCAGTTTTTACAATCCTAGCCGCTGTTAATACATTTAATTCTTAATTTCAATTCTTTACTATATATTTCAGGTAAAATTCCCAATAAAAATATATCTGGTTTCAAATCTATATGCTTTTTTGTCATTTTTTCCAACCACATGTGGATTTTAGTCCAATATTTTTTAGCATCCGCACAAGTCCACCACATATGGTAATATGAGCCAGGTGTCTGATGACATTTCCAACATTTTTCAGATTTGTTCTTGAACATTCTTGCTATTCTTGTCAAGGGAAAATGCCACCTGTAAAACATCTTATACAAATTTTCTTCATATGCTGTTGCCATTGTCATTTTACAATTTTGAGACCACAATTTTTGCCATTTCTCTAAATCAATCCCACATCCAAAATTCTTCCCCCAAACAATCATTGTTTCTTTAACTTGTTCGTCTTCTAGTTTAATTTCTAATAAATATCCATACAATTTTTTAATCACCTTTTCATCAGTATCTGTCAAAATCTTATCTAAGTCAGTCAGTTTATCATAGAAACCTTCTGTTTTAGAGTCTTTATCATAGCTTGAATGTATTTGCGCATATGAAAACCAATTCATCTTTATACCTTGTTCCTCTAATTTTTGTATGGATTTGAGTTCACCCTTTTCATTCAATATTTCCCCATATCTAACTGTTTGTTCCTTTTTTTATATTATAGGATCAGAAAATGCTTCAATAGTCAATAGCCAGACTGGAATTTTCAAATAACATTGTCTTTTAGTCTTCTCCCAGTTTAACCACAGAGACTCCCGTAAACTCATAAAACATTTATATGCCTATTTTAGAGTTGCCATGAACAGAAGGGGGGAAAGAAATTTGAAAGAACAGTGCAGCAGTTTGGAACCAAAAGTGCATTCTGCTGTGCAAATCTCTAATTGGAGAACATGATTGATGGCTCTTGGCTATGAATGTGTTTCATTGGAGAATATGAATTATGATACACCCATAGGGGTGGGGGAAAACCAGGGTCAAGGGTGACAGTGAATTACGTGTCTCAGAATCGGCTTCATACAGATCATGCAACATGTTCACTCCTAATAAATCCTTTGAAGTTTTTGAAGCTTGAGGCTCATGGTTTAATTAGGGCAGCCAAACCCTATTCACAGCCATCTTTCTGATCATAAGTTACTACACAGAGGGGAAGGAGAGACGGAGGTTGAAATGCCTTATTAAGAGCTTTCTTGAGAGGAGGTCATCTCTACTGGCAATGGATAAGATCGGGGAAGGAGTGCCTGAAGAGCCCACCAATTAACTCAATTGGCCAAAATAACCTATGACACTAGGTTTATTTCCTAGTTTGATTATATTGTAACCACAGGAAAGAATTAGAATGGGTTTTCCATTGAAGCTGTGCTGATATGATGTACTCAGTAAAGTGGACCTTTGAGAAGGAGCCAGATCTCAAAGTTCTGGTTTGCTTGGGTTCATTAGTCGAAGCCTTGACAATACCATTGTATCCATGTTTACATGAACTGATACATTTTAAATTGCAGCTTGAAAGTTGGCAACTGAAAGCTTTTTCTCCAGGAGGGGATTTCACATATAGGATGCTACTAAAGCATCATTGCCTAAGAACAATAAGTTGAAAAGAAATCTTTAAAAAATCCATTAAGAACAAAATCTGCTCCAGGACTGTAATACATTGTGCGTTTGGTTTGACAACAAGGAAATACTAAACCAGATGGAAGGAAAGGCTGATATCTGAAGATGGCTGTGTGTTTGGGATCCTATTTAGGATCCTATTTGTAGGGACAAATTCCACTTGGTTTTGTACATATGTAAATAATGTTTTAAAGTTGCTGCCGATGAGTTCTCAAGTGAAAAGGTTCCATATTTTCCCATAGCAAGCTTAAGGGTACCTCAAATGTGATTGACTTTTCCCAGATATCAGCCTCCAAAATTTAAAGCAACAAAACAAAGAATATGAGAATTGTATTTTCCCCCCTATAGTTTTGTGGTCAAGATAGTGCTGGAAATAAGACTACATAATGCTCCTAAAACTGCAATTGCATTTCTGGGACTAGGACCCAAGAACCTTGGAAAACCTGTTTCTGAATAAAATTACCAAGAATTGTGTTCCAGCTCAATTTTCTCAGTCACCCCCTCAGTTCCTCTGAGTTTTGTGCACTTTAGTTACAGAAGCATAATTGGTAAATGCTCATGAAAAGTTGTCACTGGAGAACCTGTGTATATAGTGTGTGGGGTGAAGAAGGAGACATTTTGAGGATGTTTTGTCTCCTGTTTTAATGATGCTTGCATTCTTTACCTTCTCCACTTCCTTTATCCCAGCTTGTGGTGTATTTTTCTAACACCCCTTTCAATATATCTTATGTAGTACTATATATAATTCTGTAAAATTTCCATAATAAGGTTGGCTCTTTTTCTTTTCATGAATTTACCCTGAATATTGCAGAAAAGCACTTCTGGAGATGAAAGAACATAAATTATTGTGCTAAGCACATATTTGTGTTTACATAGATTGGATAATTAATTTGAAATCTGGATTATCAGTTTTCTTTCAGGGGAGAGCATTGTATACTTAGCAGTAATATATTGTTATGGAATAAGAGGAGTGAAAAGAAGTGTCTATTAATCCTGGTTTGGTCCAAACTTCATGTTATGAAATAAATGTATATCAAATAAAGAAGAAACCTCGCATTGCACTGTTGTGTTTTAAGCAGATAATGCTTTAAGATCATCTTGTCAGGCAATTGAAACTCTAAATGGATTCATATCTATCCCAACTAACTAGGGACCCAGAACTGTAACCCTCACAGTCATTTTCTGCAGCTCCTCAGTACTCCCCATCATCGCTGTTGAATGCCAACATTTTATTCTGCTATTTTGGTGTAGAAAAGATTAAACTGCAGATAAACTTTAAAATAAATTTAGCCTTTTAAAAATATCTTATGACTATGACATGACTGCACAGAACCTGAATCATCGCCCTGTCTCTTGAAATTCAAAATACATTGGGTTGCTTATGCCTGGAATAGGATAAATACTGTTACACATGTTTTCCTTATTCTTAGTGAACATATAAATGGATTAAAGTGAAATTTTTAAATGTTCTGATAACAGCAGATACATTTAATTGAAACTGGGATTGTGTGGAATAGTCTACACTAACTCAGTAAAAGGGCACAGATCTTTAAATCATTTATTCTTGCAAGAACTATTGTTTCAATTTAGTATGCCAGACACAGGCAGTGATGGTAAAATTAGTCCACAGAGACTGTGAGATACAGGGGTATAAAGCACAGAGGGACAGGTCAGGGAAAGTCCTTTATATATTTGCTTTTATGATGATATATTTTTATGAACTGCAAAATGTGTTGGGTCTTGCAAACAAAAACATTCCCAGGTCTAAGCATCACTTATTTTCTCTAGGAAAAAAAAATTAGCATTGCTATATCGTAGTATTTTTCACATTTAGCATTATTTTCATAATATAGTTCACATAGCCATCATTTACAGCAAACTTAGATGCTTTGGACCAATAATTACTAAATTTTATAAATCATTACTAATTTATATTATTCAAGAATTATGAAAAAATATTCAAAATGATAGCTGATTTACTTAGTTCACCATTGTGGGGATGAGTTTGTACAGTAGAGAATGTTTGGTTCAAATTTCAGATGAAGAGTAGAGTGTAAAAGATGAACATAAACTCCATTCAAATGTGTGTAGGAATGATGTACAGCTTGTTGAGTGAGGAGCCTTGTAACTGGCAATTAATGCTTCCCTGCTCAAATCCCAAGAGAGATGTTACATTAGTCTCCACTAACCTTAGTATGTCTGAGATGTGCAAACTTTACACTCCTAATTCCTTAGACAATATGGCTATTGCTTAAAATTATGGGACTTTGATCTGCACATCTAGACAATACAGAATCTGGGAAGGTTGTTTACAAGATAACCCAGCATTGTTCAAATGGTGAAATCTCCGGGAAAACAGCATTAATTGGCATTGTGCAACCTGAGACCAGAGAATTTAAAGAAATGTAGGAATTATGGGAGTTGAAGTCCACACATTATAAAGTTGTAAAGGCTGAAATATCATGCCCTATGGAACACTCATCTAGCAGTACCCATTTCCGTTCTGTTATTTTAGATTTGATTTGATATCTGCATTAAAATGTAATTGTGACTTTGAATTTCCAATTTTTTTTTTTTCTGGTGCTATTTTCCACTGATTTACTGAAACATTTTATTTTGAGGTTGTTTGATTATGGGCAGATTTAAAAATCATAACATAAAAGTCTCCACACAACCAACAAGCAACAGCACTGACCCTCAGCTAACCCACATAATCCCTCCAACCAGCACTTCACCTCCCAATGACTCTCACCTAATGTGACCTCCCCATCACAAGACCTACTGATCACACGAAGCCCTTACAAGCATAAAAACACCAACACTGACATTCCCTAAATTCTACTGAAGATCAGAGGTGGTATTCAGCAGGTTCTGACCAGATCTGGAGAACCAGTAGTAGAAATTTTGAGTAGTTCGGAGAACCTCTGACTGGCCCTGCCCCGATCTATTCTCTGCCTCCCGACTCCCAACTGATTAGCTGGATCTTCCTTTGTTACACCCTGCACAGGAGAACGGAGCTGGAAAGCAGGTTAATGGGGTGGGGAGGGAATGGGGTTTTGCAGTAACCTTCCCCCAGGAGTGGGGATGGAATGGAGATTTTGCAGTATCCTTCCCCTGTCACACCCACCACACCACACCCACCACGCCACACCCACAGAACCGGTAGTAAAAATTTTGAATCCCACCACTGCTGAAGATGTTACCTAGCCTGGTAACTAAACATTTGGAAGCCAACCCACAAGCTTGGGCAATGAACCTCTATCCTCTATACACTGAGCTACAGATACACACCACTATCGCAAATAAAATCTCATTTAAGTCAGTCCTTTGTACTTGTTGTTTTACCAGAATGCAGAATAATTTGGCAGTGCTTTTGCTTGATGGCTTCTAAATTACACCCTTGGAATAGGTGAGTCTGCTATCCCAGTTATATGTTTGAGCTCAATTGAAACAAACAAGCAAACAAATGGCTTAGAAAGACAAATTAAGGATTGAACCTGAGTCCTGTTGCTCACTTACATGCAAGTCATTGAAAGTAACCCATTCAATTAGGGGAGACGTCTTGAAAAAATATGGGCATATTAAATACAACACAATGTGTTTCTTTCCTTGAGCATGAAACAAATAATAACAAGGTTCTTAGTTCAAACGTTGCTCTCACTTTACTTTGAATTTGAAGTGTGGCAAAGACCAGAAAAATTAAGAATTCAAAATATTGCTCAGAATCATCCTTGTATGACCCTATCCAGCCTGTTTTAGGGCCCTTCCAAATACATGATATCCAGTGGTGGGATTCAATTTTTTTTTTACTACCGGTTCTGTGGGCATGGCTTGGTGGGCGTGGCAGGGTAAGCTTACTGCAAAATCCCCATTCCCTCTGCACCCCACTAATCTGCTTTCCAACTCTGTTCTCCTGTGCAGGGCAACCAAAGAAGACCCAGCCAATCAGCTGGGACTTGGGAGGCAGAGGTGAGATGGAGGCAGGGCCAGTCAGAGGCAGTATTTGCCGGTTCTCTGAACTACTCAAAATGTCCACTACCGGTTCTCCAGAACTGGTCAGAACCTGCTGAATACCACCTCTGATGATATCACACAACCAGAAAGAGGGACAAGGAAAGTGAAATTAAATATTGGATTTATTTATTTTCACATCAGAGGTTTTATGTTAACTTCAAAGGGAAGAATTTGACATTCCCTATATAATTTCTTTCCTGCCAAATATTATCTTAGAAGACATAACATTGCATTCTGATAAAAACAATCCATTCAAAGCTTTTCTTGATGAGAAAATGTGGAATTTGATTGTTCTTACATTGCCTCATTTATGAAACAGCATCAGTTAACATTCCTCATGCTGACTGGGGAACTCTCGAAGTTGAAGTCTACAGGTCTTAAAGTTGCCAAGATTGGGTACCTCTGTAGATGAAGAGTTCTGCAAGCGATTTCAACGCACAGAACCTTGGCAGAATTATAATTGAGGTTCAATGCATACAGATTTAAAACAGAATATCATTGATTAAAATAGGGTGATTTACAGAAAGTGCATGCTATGAATGATGCTGTCACGGAAAAAATGATCACGGCTAGATAAATGTACGGAAGTCAAAATTCGTATTTGAATATTTAAAATGTTTAAAAATTGGATGTTTGAATTTGAGCATCATCTCATTTATTTTAGCAATAGCCATTTTAAAATTAAATGTAAAAAATTATAATTCAAAATGTCCATAGTTATATTATAAACCTCAAAGATGAAAAGCAGACTGTTTAAATGAAAAATGTTTAGGCTGAACTATGAAATATGTAACATGAGTTTGTACATTATAAATGAAATATACTTGGATTGTTATTGTTAATCAGAGGTTTCTGCTGATCTGGAAACTAAATCATTGGTATTGGAATCTTGTTTTATCATAATTTCCTAGAAAACTAAATTCTGCTTAATTCTCAAAATGAAACATTGTATTTTCCTATTAATAATCACTATCAACCTTAACCCTAACTCCACTTTTTCAATAATGAATCGTGCTCTTTTGCACAGTATCTCTACCAAAACTTGTATATATAAATTTGTTCTTAATTCAAGCTTGTTCTTATTAGTTGCTTCCATAGAAAATGCTGTTGGAAAATAGCAGTAAATATTACTATTTGTGCATACACCATAAACAATAAAATAGATAAAGTTATACCGTGGTTATCCATTCTCAAAACCTTGTGAAACAAAATATAAATTTTAGTCAGTTAATTTTTGGATGGGAATGTTTAATGTTCTTTTGGGTTGCCTAATCATTTAATTAGGATCTGGAAGAAATCTTTAATACAATTTGGGAAAGAAAAGGGGAATATCTATGTTGTTTTAGCTTCTTGCTTACTGTCTGAAGCTGCTTGCGAAATTTTTTGCCAAATATTCAAACTGGAAGATGCAAAAAAAAAAAAAAGATTGTCCAATTTGGAAAATCCAGGTTATACAGTTACTCCTTTTCTTCGTCTCCTTCTCCTTCTGAAAAAAGTTACAGCATTCGCCTCCATGACTGTTTTCAATATGCTGAAGTGTCTGCCCACATATTTTTGGATTAATTCAGCTTGCTTTTGAATGTAATTTTTTTCTATCTTCTACAGGACTGAGTCAATTGCTCCCCAATGCATATTTTCATTGCAAGGGAATTAAAAAACAACAACCTAACAACTATAAATTTATTCCTGACCGACTTCTCAAAGATTCAATTTTGTACCTGTTGAAGTTGACAGTTTTAGATCTCTTTCAATAATTATTTGAATGGGAAGTCAGCTCTTCTGCCTCTTCAATCAGACCTGACAGTGAGAAGACTAAAACTGACGTACAGGAATTGTATGTAATGAGAGTAAATTTGATCTAGCAAATGTTTCCTCCACTCTGACTTAGCATTGGTTTTTTTCTCTGTAATTTCACATGGGCTATAGGATGACATTATTATTTTGAGAAAGATGATTAATTTGGAGAAAATAGGACCAATATAACAGTTGCCAGAATTGCAAGAAATCTTGCAATATTAAACAATACAAAATAATGTTGCTCCTAAAATGCCATTAACTAGAACACTGTTCATTTACATTGTTATTCTTGGTGATAATATTTATAATGGTTCATCGCACAGTCAGCCTGATGTTCTAATTGGAGTTGGCATTTTTTTTTAAATGATTGTATTATTTTTATTTAGATTTATCCTCTCTTTAAGACATCAAGGACAGTTTATGTGAGATCTTTAATTAACCTAATTAATTCGCAAGAGAAGTATTTTCAAAACTCTAATCACTTTGGTGTATCATAGCTTGTTTTGGCAATCAAGAGGCCTAGTCCATTATAAAATGCAATTGTACTTTTTTTTTCCTTTCAGTAATTTACCCTGATGTTACAAGGTTTTAGAATGGAACGATTCAAAGAACATTTAAATCACATTTTAATTTTTAATTAATAATACAGATTTGCCAACAGGCGTTATATCTGTTTTGTAAGTATAGATGTAAAACATGTGAGACCTTCTTTTGTTTTATTTATACAACAACAACACTTTGAGGTTAGTTGGTCTGAGAAAGAGTAATTGGCCAGTCACATAGTGGGTTTTTTATAGCTGTTTTATAATTTCCCTAGTACTAATCCAGCTCCTTGACCAATATTATATGCCATAAAGATGCAGCTCTAGTCTGTACAAACAAAAAGCTGAAATTATGAAATAAAAAATAAGGAAAAGTTTTATAAGTCAAAGAAAAAATAATAATAAGCCTTCACCATCACTCATATCAGTCCTCGCTCAGTTTAAATGTCAGTAACATTATTTATATCCAGTTTTTTGAGAATCTCCATTTTAATAACTGATAATATTTTACATACTTTTAAATAGCTAACATATTAGGTATTTCTTACAAGCTTTGTTCAAAGTCAATTTATAACATCATATGAACAGTGAGTTCAATTCAATTAATTTAGATACATACATCCTGATTCAATTATATAAAAAACAAATTAAATATTAAGAGAGAACATTTTCTATTGCATATTAGAATATTTTTGACATTTTATTGGATACTAGTTCATCTAATCTGCTACTTGCAGTATTTCAGAATGTTTTCTTTCTGTAATTTACAAAGCTGCTGCTTCATTTTCATGAAGTTAGTTTTAAAGCAAATCATTTTGTTTCAAAATTGTCATTTGGTTATTTCCAAACCTGCAGAAATAAATATGACTAAATACAAAGTGATTGTAGTCTGCATTTTAAGTAACAGTATTAGTTACAAATATTGTATTTTTTCATAACAAAATAATGGATAATGGATATTTGCATGCAATAAATCTGTGCATGAATTGTATTAGGCACAGATTTATTCAAGTGGACCTTTGTTAATTATTTTTAGACAGTAAATATAACTCAGAATCCTCATCATTTGGAAGCAAAAAGTCTGCTAAATTTGACTTTCCAACATGCATGTGTAATTTTAAAAAACATTAATGTGTTTTAAACTCAGTTTCCTTAAGTCTGTTCATGTCTTTACCATGTGGTGGAGTTTGACATTTGGCCTGGGAGGTTCAGAATAAAATCACCAAGTTCAGCACAGTTTTAGGCAAATTATTTTGCTAGCTAAGCCCACCTCCCTAGCTACATAAGAAAACATTTGGGAAAAAATATTCCCTTAAAATTCTTAGTGACTTAATTATTGAGAAAGCTTGCTTGGATTACATTTATGGCGGTCTGGAAAACCTTTATAGACTTTCTGCATAAAACAAAAAAGTACGCTTATGACTTGTGGTTTTGATGATTAGAAAAAAATGGATTATGGAGTTGTTTTTGTAATCATAGAGTAAGAGATAACTTTGTAATCATACTCTTCTATTTTTGGAATTGGAAATTGGAAGCTTCTTCCTGGTTCTTTTTATGTTTTCTTCCTGCGCTTTTGACTTTTTTCTTTTCTTTGTTTATTCTGTATTAGTTTGCATTAATTTTTATGTTCTCTTTAAAACTTTTAATTGTATGTATGTATGTATGTATGTATGTATGTATGTATGTATGTATGTAAAAACCTGCTTGGTAGTGGTTATAAATCTAAGCCTTTTGGATAATCTGAATCTGAATGTTGTGTTTAAAATTTTTTTGTAATATATTGCCGACACTAAGCTACTACTTATTATGTACACTGATCCACCCATCCACCTCATAGAATAACCCTGTTAAGCTATACTCTTGAATGAATATAGTTAGGACAATAGCATTGTTAAGCTCTCATCTCTTTGGAAGATAACACATGTAGAAAAATATCATACCTTATATATTGTATATCATCATAACTGTACAAAATATGTTGATTATTTAACATGAATCTATATTGTGATTATATATATATATATCTTTGTGTTAAAGCAAACATTTAATAAAGAAAAGTATATAACTATATTCAGCCTGTATGTTGTCCTGTATTCTAATGTAGTGATCATCTTTTCATAATAATTCGGACATTCTGGAAAGTTCACTGCTATAGTTTATTGTTTTAATTGCTTCAAAGCACTCCTGCAAGGCATTTTCTCTGAAGTTTAATGAAAAATAATAGCATTTTCTATCCAAGTTATATGCTGTCCTGTATTTTAAACAAAATTAATATTTTCCATTTATGAAGTAACCCCTCTCTTGCACGATACCTACCACAATGTGTAGAAATCGAAAAATAAGCCACAGCCTCTGAATTTAAAAGAAGTGAATAAAATTATTAAAATTATTGTCTCAGTAAGAATAGTTTAAGTGCATGTTGAAAAAAATTGATTGTATTCTGATTTGCTTTGAACTATTGGTTTCATTAGCATTGTTCAGCTGAATAAACACCCTGGGCACTTTATGCTTCTGTGGAACAGCCAATGTAAGTGGAAACACTGAATTTTGCAATTGTTTTTCATTTGTTTTGTAGATGCTAAATGATTGTTTTTGTTCTTTCAGTCTATATATTTGCTTGTCGGAAATAAAGGATACCTTTGAATCCTGAGTAATTTCCTCTGCTAATGTCAGTTTTGTTTTCACATGACTAGAAGGCTCTTTTGCCTTTCTTGCATCCAGTCAGAACTGCTATGATCTTTTTTCTTTGAACATTTGCCCCTAATTAATTCGCAAGAGAAGTATTTTCAAAACTGTAATCACTTTGGTGTATCATAGCTTGTTTTGGCAATCAAGAGGCCTAGTCCATTATAAAATGCAATTGTACTTTTTTTTTCCTTTCAGTAATTTACCCTGATGTTACAAGGTTTTAGAATGGAATGATTCAAATAACATTTAAATCACATTTTAATTTTTAATTAATAATACAGATTTGCCAACAGGCGTTATGTCTGTTTTGTAAGTATAGATGTAAAACATGCTGAAGCTGTACCATTGATTCCCCCCCCCCTCCTTCTTTCCAGACTAAAGGCTTGCTAATTTATTATCTTGGACATGAGAAAAATGGACTTTATATTTTTCTGTATGCATCCCAGAATAGAAATCAGACTTTTAAATTATCACTGAAAAACATTATTCGCTTTACCAACATATAATAATGTCATATTTTTTAGTAATATTAAGAATTTTATTCCTTTCAGCAGAGGAAATATATTTCCCAGAAAAAAAAATAGAACAAAGGATAAACTGTTACAGTGGTAGATGAGAATAAATATATGATTAAAAGTTTATGTCATAATTCCAATTTGTGTAGTGATATTTTCTAAAGATATTCAAAGTTATTCATAAAATTAATTAAGCAGTTTGCTTATTTTTTAAATTTAGATATTTTATCATTTAAAAATATAAAATGCATGAAAATCTTCTGTGTTGCTAAAAAATGTGTATGTGTGTGTTTATGTGACACACATATACAAACACACAAACATACATATATATATATGTGTGTGTGTGTGTGTGTGTGTGTGTGTGTGTTTTATTGAAATATATATTTAATTCTAACTTTGTTTAAAATAATTCATTGCCAATTATTCCGAATTCCTTTAACTATGACCAATGATATTTGGTGTAATATACTGATAAGATTATTCATTAGATTAACAATATAAGATAAGTATATCAATTTATGCAGTTAAAAATCTTTTCAGTTATTCATCCATAATACACTGAGAAAATACATGAACATTTAAAAAAATATAAATTTAACTATTCACATTTGATATAAGATAGTAACAATAACACCAATAATAACAATGTGCGGGTCTAAATAAATTTAATCTGAATGTGTGTGCCTCATTTTTCCTACTTTTTAAATATTTTGAAATGGTTGCTAGAGAGTGATAATCGTTAAACAAATTTATTGTCAATTCCTTTTTAAATAACAACATTTAGAATTAAATGTTCTTATTCAGTGTGTACTTTAGAACATAAAAGGCAACAATTGGCACTCTATTTTAAAGCAATTATTTAAAAACAGGCTGTGCTGTAAAGTCTAGCTGCACCATCGCCATATATTACTATATATGTCTAAAGGAATATTATAAAATTTAACTATTAAAAAAATATTTTTTTTTGCTGCTTTTGCTGTTCCTGCTACTTATCCTATTGTTCCTAGAAGCACTCTTGCTTGTTATTGACTGTATAGGTTTGCATTAGAGAGAGCTTATGTAAATTAGGAATGGCACATTTATTTATTAGCAATTCGAAGTTTCCTATTATGAATACCCAAAATATTTGTTTAGAACAAATATGTAGAATGAAAGGTCTTCATTATTGAACTGATTAAATGCAAAACTGGATGATGTGGTGCCGAGAAAGAACTTATTTTACCAGTCACTTTGATAACCCTTAAGGAGCCTTAAATAGTACATATGAAAAACAATTCATATCAGGTTCCCCTCAGGGAATTTTCTTTGGTTTAAGAAAATTTTATTAAAGATTGGCATTGCAAATAACATTTTTCATAACTATATGTAGACCTGTTAAAATTTTTATTAAAACTGGAGTTTGGCCTATTCTTTTTCATCATTCTACCAGATATTAAACTCTAGAAGCAGCTGTAGGAAATAGAGAAAGGGATTTTCAAAGGGATTTGAGCTCCCTGTCTCAGTGCCTTTAGTGATCATATTATCATACCTATCACACATAACAAAGCCCTAAATCTGTAATTCAGATAAAGTCGTCAGGACTGTGAAATACAAAAAAATCCAAACAGATGCTGTAACATTTTCTCTCTCTCTCTCTCTCTCTCTCTTCTCTCTCTCTCTCTCTCTTCTTCCTTCTATACTGGTTCTCGTTACATGGGATTTTGTAAACCTGAACAGGCATTCTGCAGATGCTGTATAGCAACCTACATACATTAAAGTCTATTATTACTTGTTTAGGAGAGAAAGAGGGCGAGAGAGGGATTTAATGAAAAAGGTACATTTGACTATACCTGCAGGAGTTCTACTCAGGGATTCCTAGTAAAGAGTTCAAGTAAACCCTCTAAAGGTTAATAATAATAATAATAATAATAATAATAATAATAATAATAATAATAATAATAATAATAAAGATGGTAGGTGCTTGCTTTGAAATGAGTTACATAAACTAAACCCAGTCTAGAGACAATATTTGCGCATCAGCAGTAGGAGATTTTACTTCATGAGGTTACAAGTCAACACAAGAGATACGCCAAATGTATTTTTTGTAGTATTTAGTATTTATTTGATTTGTCAATCGCTTACAAGATAAAGGTATAAGAATAAATATAGTTTTGAATACATGAGATAGATACTTATAAGAAAAATAAAAAACAATAGGACAGGGATGGTTGGCACGATTAGTGCGCTTATGCATGCCCCCCTACAGGCCTTTTAGGAAGGGGGTGAGGTCAATAGTAGACAGTCTAAGGTTAAAGTTTTTGGGGTTTGGGGAAGAAACCCCAGAGTTAGGTAGAGTATTCCAAACATTGACCACTCTGTTGCTGAAGTCGTATTTTCTGCAGTCAAGTTTGGTGTGGTTAACCTTGAGTGTGTATCTATTGTATGTTCTTGTATTGTTATGGTTGAAGCTGAAGTATTCATTTGCAGGTAGGACATTGCAATGTATGGTTTTATATACTATATTTAGATCGGACTGGAGGCGGCGTAGTTCGAGGTTTTCTAGGTCTAGAGTTTCCAGTCTGGTGGCATAAGGTATTCTGCAATGAGTAGAGGAGCGGAGAACTCTTCTTGTGAAATATTTCTGGACTGTTTCAATTGTGTTAATATCAGATACATGATATGGGTTCCAGACTGTTGAGCTGTATTTAAGTATAGGTCTGGCAAATGTTTTGTATGCTCTCGTTAGTAGTGTGATATTACCAGAGAAGAAGCTACATAGGATTAAATTAACAACTCTTAATGCCTTTTTGGCTATGTAGTTACAGTGGGCTCTAGCACTTAGATCATTTGAGATGAGTACTCCAAGGTCCTTGACAAAGTTTGGATCCTCAACAAGGTCTTGACTATTTAGCTTGTATTTTATTTTCTGATTTTTTTTCTGTTGAGATTTGAAGTTGCCATTTGATTGACCATTCTGATACATAGTCAAGGTATTTTTGGAGGGTAGTAGTATTGTCTGTGGTGTTGAATAGCTGTACATCATCAGCGAAGAGAACGCAGTTACTCTTAATATGATTCCAGAGGTCATTTATGTAGAGTATGAAGAGAGTTGGTCCTAAAACACTGCCTTGGGGGACACCACTGTTGACAGGGTAAGTGTGGACACAATTCTCTGCTGAATAAAAAGAGCAGCATGTCAAAAGTTGATGAAGCAAACTCTGAAGGAGAATAGAAAAGAATTTGGCTGCAGGGATCTTGGAATCATTTCTCTCAGATTAATTACATTGACATGGTGGCTTAGAGACTGGGTCTTGAGAGGGGATCACTGTCATCCTATGAGAAAAAGTTAGTCAAATATCCAGTATCAATTTCAGCAATGTTCTTCTACATGCCATAGACAGACAGGAAGACAGATAAACAGACACACTTATTTCTTTATTTTTTTTCTTTATTTCTTTATTACTATTTATTTATTTTAATAGGGCCTTCTGGTGGTGATTTTTTTTGCTGAAGTAAAAAAAATAATTATGTGCATATTCCTCTGAACACAGTACTGTTCAACATGTTTATATTCTGAGACTGGTATACACATAAAGCTGAAAAATGTGTTATGAGTTTCACTTTCCAAAGAAAAATGATAAAGCTTCCATTTCAGGCTGAAATTTGTTAATACTTTTTATTGCAACAATGAATCAATTCACTTAATCGTTACTTTTTCAGCCAAATTCTTTAATCATATATTTTAACATAAGGGCAAAATATTCCATTTATAGAAAATAAAATTACAATGAATTTCTAAAAAAATAATTTTGTAAAGAAGTAGATATATCTGTAAGGATAATTTTAAAAATTGGACACTTTATGATATATTTCAATAATACACATAGATGACAATTAATAAAATAGAAACCCACTAAAGCACCATATATATTATATTATGCTAAACTGTACTATATTGTATTGTGGTGCAGTGTTTAAGGTGCTTGACTATGAGTGGGAATGCCCAGATTCTTCCTTAAAAATAAAAGTCAGCTATGCCACTTTGGGTGAGCCCTTTTTTCTCCCTCCTTTATCCACCAATTTGCACTATAGTGGATTGAATTATGTTCATAATAATATCTAGTGTATGTGTGTATGTGTGTAATGCTAAATATTTGATATGATAAAAAGTCATGACAAGCAATTGAAATACAGTAGACAATCCTAAAATATTCAGTGATATATATGTGTAACTGTCTGTCTGTCTATCTATCTATCTATCTATCTATCTATCTCTCATCTATTTCTCATCTAACTATCTATATATATGAAAATATTTGACTATGCATCACAAATAAGAAGTAATTGGAATGGTGAATATCAGTTATTTGGAATCTAGTATCTTAAACCAGAAGTTAAATATTTGACTGGAATTTTCTTGAACTTCAAAAGTTATTTACCCAACTCAGTGAAATCACTGGCACATATATCTTTTGCAAGTAACATTAATGAGTATGTTGCACAGTGTGGGAAAAATTATTTTATTTTAGTTTTCTTGAAGAAGTTAAATCCTGCTTTAGTTGCCTGAGGCAACATTTTTAAACACCTTTAATGCAGCCCAGTTAAAAACCCAGTTATCTGACAAAATGCATTCCACTTTATTACAAAGGATTACTTTAAAAAGCACAATTCTGTATATAGTATGGGATAATTGAAGCACTAAGAATCCCCTACTGTATGCTATATGAGAAATAATTACACATAAATACATACTGGAGTTGCATTTTAATGAGCCCTTCCTTGAAAAGGATGAACATGTAACCACCTTCATGAAATTTTAGGCTGCTTATTTTGTAACACCAGAAGAATCCAATTGCAGATCCATTGATATTCCATCTCTGAAAAAATTCAAAGATTCACAGACTCTTTTCCCAAGATCACTGAAGATCTCAAGTGTCCCTCAAGGTCTCAAGTCTATGAATCTTAAGTCATTTATAATCAAAATCTGGTTGACCCTGATACAGTGTGTGTGTTTTTAAAATGTACAGCAGCTGTGTTAGGTGTGACATTAATGAAAAGGTCACTTGTTAGATAAAACACATAATCAATCTTGTAAATGAGTGTACATGTTAAAACAGCATCTCTGTTAGAAGGTTGCATTAAAGATGGATAAACTTCAATGAATTCTACTAAAATATATTGAACAATCTGAGAACAAAATAAATATTTAATAGATTCAGTCCTTGCTTTCTAAGTGAAAGTGTTTAGTGGCACATTATTAAAAGTCTTCTTAAATTAGTATAGAAGTGTCTTTGAATTTATTGGCCATATCAACCCAATATGGTCTTCAGCTATGCTTAAATCAATATAGTTCATTGCATCATTAGTGTGTTTAACTTTATGGCTATTCATCCAAAAACATTTTGCACATGTTGATTGTATGTCTCACTGTACCACCATCCTTCACAGCTTAGCAAACTAAGGCATGCCTCTGTGTTCCAACTTTTCTCTTTTCCGGGCTGCATATAGAAAAAAATTGTGGTCAGCTCGTGTTTCATTGTTAACTTAACCATATTGAGCCTTACAAAATTCACATGTGAGCTGTTCATCAATTTGTATTCAGCTTATGAGAAAGTTGTGATTCAGTTCTTCAAGATGCCAACAAACAAACACCAAACATAAGGCCTAGTGTTCAAAGTATGCATAAAATGTGTATATACCCACCACAGCAAAAGCAAATGGATCATATGCTATAAAATATAAAAATATCTATTTTATAGTAAATATGTCTGAATGCTTTGATTCACCTTTTTTAATGTAAACCAAAAGACAAACACAAATAATGAGAGTCAAGGATTACAATATTAGCAATAAATTAATCCACCCAAAGTAGCCCTACAGTGAGATAAGAGGCAAATAAATTTGACAAAATAAATAAAGAGCAGCTGAAATTAGCTATTTAATCATCTTTGTTGCAAGGAACATCTTTATTTTGACATAGCTTTGAATTTTTGCAGTTACTATTGGCTTCATTTGGCTGAGATTAGCTGAAGAGGTTTATGAATACTTATGCTGAAGTATGGAAGATGATGCAAGTCTATCTACTTGACATTGTAACAATGGACTAGCACATCTAAGGTTAAAGTTATTGTTGTAAGTTTAAGTACCAAGACCCTACTGACTTCTTCATGACTCTGACACAATGTTAAGTCTACTGTTATTGAGCATTTCTGATACTGTGAATAGGCATAATTAGTTTCAAGGTATCTGTTCTCAAAGAGCAAAATGGCATGATTTCTCCCCATCACTGTTCCTCATTTTCCGGGATGCTTTCTATCACCACAACTTCCTTTATATTTTTCAATACACTGCTGGACCAAGTTCCAAGTCAAGCACAAGATATTGCCATCACTTCATGCAAGCAACTTAAAGACCAGAGGTCTTTGAATATACAGATATATTTTCAGAGAGAAAGCGAAGGAGATTCAGATATATTTATGCCATAAAAAGATTACCCCCCCATAATTATATGATCTTTTATTTATTCAACCACACAATCATTTTTTTCATGTATACTTTCTTATAATTTATGCATTCAAAAAGCCAGCTGGATGACTTTGCGGCCATCATTCTTTCTCAGCTCAATATGCCTCACAGAATTGTTATTGTGGAGAAAATAAGAAGTGAAAGGTATGTTGGATATATTTGCCACCTTCAGTTATATGTTCTCCCATATTCGTTGTAATACGGGCAGGATACAATAAATAAATAATTTAAAATTCATTTTAAAAATATACTTTTGTACATTAGCAACATCTCAGCGTGCATAACAGTTTAGGATGGCTAACTTTGATATGGTCCTATCAAAACATAAACTGAAAAAAGTCCTTTCCCTCTTTGTTATATTTTAAAGCAATTCATGATAATCCACTGTTATTCATTATATCCATTTGTCCCTTTGAGTATTAAGGTTTTAAAATTAATAACAGACACAGAAAACTGAATACCACATATCCATGTTATGTTTTTAGGGAAAATTCCCGTCTTTAATGGAGTACAGTTTGATGCAGGAAAATCCATTCTTGTTCTCTTGCACATTTTCTGCTCAAAAATAATTCCGCCATTAGTGAGCTTCTGTAAATCTGAGGCACTGATTTGAATAAATCCCATAAGATTTATTGAATGCTCTCTGGAGATTCAATCCTTCTTAAGCAGTTGTAAGAAACAATAGGCTACCAAAATTATTTGGATGCCCGACAGAAATGTAGAATACATTCTAGGATAGAGATTATTTCATATTTTGTAAATAAAATAAAATAAGTGTATATGATCACAAAGGTATTCCACAAATGTTGCTGAAGAAACTTTTCATCTACAAAGAATCTTTTTGAAACTTAATTTGAAAATGAGCAATAAATTGCTCTAACACTGCTTTAAGTGTACTGAGCTTTTTCAAAATGAAAGAAAGATAACCCTATTCTTTTTATATTTTAAAAGGTAAATGCAGGGAATGTGTAAGCAAGAATTTTTCTGTTGGTGTTATTTCTTTTTCTATTTTGGATCTAGCAGATTTTTTTTAATGGTTAGAGATCAAGTACAAACTGTGAATGTTTATTTTAGTTATTTATTTGCTAGATTTATATCCTAACTTGTCTTTAACAGCTCAAGGCAGATTACCCAGGAATCTCCATTTTATCCCAACAATTACAAACAGAGTATTTGGGATAAGAAAAAGCTACTGGCCTAAAATCATCAGCTGACTTTTCTTGGTTGAAACCAAACTTGAATTTTTAGCCTAGACCTATTCCAATACCTTAACCAGTTTATCATGCTGCTGGTTCAAAATGATCAAGTTCTGCCATGCTTCATAATTTTCAGACTTTCTTGTGACTCAAAAGTATTTATATTGGCCCATATACTGGGATTCCACTGAAGCATTTTTTTAAAATGTTTGATCTAGTTTTATTCACATATTATCATCTTTTTTGTACTTCCATCCCAATTCAAGAGAGCTCACAACATAATAAAAACAATGCAGTAATAAAAGACAAATATTCAAACATAATAAAATCATGTCACAAAAAATAGTTACATATGCACACATCAGCTGCCCTAAACCAAGATCTTCTGCTTTTATAATATAAGCCTTTAAAAAGCAGCATATAATTTAAAGCAATCTGTCTTAAAACTTGCCATTCCCTTGATATTTGTTGTTAGACACCAACATCCTCAAGAAAACTATCTTTATCAAGAAAACTATCTTTATAACCTAACAAATGTTAATAGTGATAATTTGTTCCAGAATGAGAAGTCCGTAATGAAGATCCTATTCCTTACATTTTGATATCCCAGGAGTGGGCTTCAAAAAAAGGTGCTTTTTTCAAGAGACAACTGGACTTTTTGGTTTGTCTTTGAAGATGTTTGCAAGAGGAAATCCAAGAAGCTTCTTTAGCTCTGACTGGATGGTGGGAAATGGAAGGCTTTATACTTCTTTCCATTCCCCACTCTCCAGTCAGAACTGAAAAAGCTTCTTGGATGAGATGCAAAACATCTTTAGAGAAAAACCAGAAAGTCCAGTTGCCTCTTGAAAAAAGCACCTTTGGGACAACCATGACCTGAATCACTGAGAATCTCCATAGACAGGAGTGGGCATGCTATCTCGGTCCTCTCATGCATTACACTTAGATTCTACATGAGCAGATGGTCTTAACATATCTAGAATCTGAGACAAAGACAATCTTCTAGGTGCTAAGCCTCAGCCTGAATTGGATCAGGAAGCAGACTAAAAGGTAATTCATCTTCCTCAGTATCAATGTTAATGTTAATTCTGCAATAATGTACCCATTAATAGGCATACAAATTTAGTGTTGATCTTAGCTTTGGATTTAGCATTTTCCTTTGTTGGTTGTTCATTTTTATTTTATGCAGTCATAGGATGGTATACTTTTATTTATTTGTTTTTTTAGGAATAGTGGACATCATCACACTCATGCAAAATGAAATGTGTTGCTTGGAAATCAATATCAATAATTTTGTAGATTTTCTGTCTTTTCTTTTTCTTAGCTGTACACCTAAAAATTTTCAAGATTTTATGTGTGCGTGCATGCTCACACACGTGTGCGCGCGCACACACACACATACATAGACATTGTAATGATTCCTCTGAATAAGTATAATGTCTATGTGGTACTATAGTATTGGAATCTGAAGAAGGAGGAAGTCCTGAAAATCAAATAGATCTTTAGACAACGTTCTCAAAGAAAGTGTCTCTGTATAATTTATCCCTTTATCACGTCATATTTGTTCAGAACATCCCTGATTCTCAGAACAGATTTTGAGGAGCTCTGAGTCTATCATCAAAGCAAACAAGTGTGTTTGTGTGTATATTTGTGTATGTTTGTATCAGTGGTGGGATTCAATTTTTTTTACTACTGGTTCTGTGGGTGTGGCTTGGTGGGCGTGGCAGAGGAAGGATACTGTAAAATCTCCAGTCAGAGGTTGTATCTGCCGGTTCTCCGAACTACTCAAAATTTCCACTACCGGTTTTCCAGAACTGGCCAGAACCTGCTGAATACCCACCTCCGGTGTGTGTGTGTGTATGTATGTATGTATGTATGTGTTATGTCCCACCTTCTAAAATAAACAGTTAAGGCTGAAAGCAGCAGTCCTTGTAAAGAAAGGCAGCAAACAGGAAAATGTTATGTCCCACCTTTTAAAGTAAACAGATAAGGCTGAAAGCAACAGTCCTTGTAAAGAAAGGCAGCAAACAGGAATTTTCACAGATAGCTCCAATAAGTAAAAGTTCCAACGAACTAAATCCAAGACTCAACAAGATTCTTCAGATCAAAATCCTTCACAAAATAATTCCAATAAGTAGAAGTTCCAACGAATTAAATCCAAATCCCAACAAGATATTTCAGATCAAAATCCTCCAAACTGTGCTCTTCAGTTCTCTCTTGCAAATAGACACTTTGTTCCGGACAAAGTGCAAAGTCATATCTCTCCCTTTATAGAGTAACTAATTAGTCTAATTGCTGGTCTGCTCTCCTACTGTATCCTCGTTGGTTCCTCCTTGTCAGGAGACGTCTTGTCCTGACATCTACCCAGCAATCATCCAAATTATCATCTTCTTCACCTGAAGATAACATTTGTTCCTCATTATCACCCGTTCCCGGCTGACCACCTAATTGAAGGGTGGAGGAGTTTGAAGGTTCAAGCCGATCTTGCAAATCAAATGCATTCATCTCCTCCTCATCGTTAGAACTTGCTGATTCATATAAGTCCTCCTCGCTGGAGCTGTCATTCAAAAAACCTGTAGCAGATGCCGGAATCACAACATGTATGTATGTATGTGTGTATGTATATATACATATACATATACATATACATATATATACATATACATACATACATACATACATACATACATACATACATATATATATATATATATATATATATATATATATATATATATATATATATATATATATATTTGTTTTCTGAGGTTCTCGCGGGTATTTGTATGTGGATCTTTGGTTATTCGGGTTTTCTCCCGCGTAAGATTCAAAGTATCTAGGCAACGTTTCGGCGAGGTCCCACTCGCCATCTTCAGGCTGGTGCTTTCGGCTTAGTGCCAGTGCAAGCAGTGTGTGACTGGAGCTGCCATCTCTCTATATATACAAGTGGTGGGGGATAGTGTGCTGGGCTGGTTGGCTGTGCTGCAGCCTCTTGATTGGTTGATGGAGTTGATGTTGGTATAATGGGCTGTGTAATGGCCTTTTGTTGTAGAGATATCCTGGATCTTGTGCTGTCATCTCCTGGGTCGTTAGCCTCTTGTGTTTTAACGGCTTGGGTAATGGGTTGTGTGATGGGCTTGTGAGTTCTTTTGTTGTGGTATCCTGGGTCTTGCGTTGTAATCTCCTGGGTCGTTTGTGTTTTGATCTCTTTTCGATTAGCCTCCTGTGTAGTAACAGCTTGGGTAATGGGTTGTGTGATGACCTTGTGAGATTTATTGCTGTGGTATCCTTGGTCTTGTGCTGTGATATCCTGGGTCATTTGCTGTGTTGTGACTTCTTGAGTTCTTGAGGTGTAATTTCTTGAGTTTTCTGATGTGATGTCCTGAGCGGGTGGCTGTGATGTAGCATTTTGGGTTTTTAATATGGCTTTGAGTTTGGGGTCTGGGTCTGTGTTCGTTTGGCTTCGAGTTCGTGGTCGTGCCACATCTTCATGGTGGGGGTCAGTTCGCTTCATGTATGGTTCAGAGGAGTTTGAAGTGGGTAGTGATGCAGCTGCAGTGCGTGTGTGTGTGTGTGTGTGTGTGTGTGTGTGTGTGTGTGTGTAAACAATGAATTCAACATCTCTATGATTATTATAGATAAGAAGGAAGTTGGTGAAAGAGTGCTTTTAATTTATATGAATTTTTGGAAAGCAGGATGCCAGTGTTTTTAATAGGCATGTAATAGATTCTGTGCAACCAATTTTTCCCATCTTCATGGTATATTATTTACCTCAGGAAAGGAATGAACTGTGTCACACAAGTTTCAGAAACATTGTTCAGAGAAAAGGAAAAAAAGGGAGCTTCTGTAGGTTGCTCCTTTCTTAAATGGATCTCATAATTGCAGATTTTCAGGAAAGTTGTTCCTGTAAATCCCATAGGCGATGTTGTTACAATCATTCTGGGGCATCAGACGGTATTTAACAGTTCAGATTGTCTAGGATAACAGGAATGCTGTTATGTTGAATCCTTCTACCACCGGGAAGAAATGAGTTGTGACATATCAGGGAAGATTAAATTTGTAACAGAGCACATCTTAAGCACTAGCTTATGATTTCACAGTAACATTAAAAGTCAGTATTTAAGGAATGTGACAGTTTGCTTGTCATTAGGATTTGATTGTCTGGAAAGAGCCATGACAATGGCTTGTGTGAACTAAAGACAAGATTTGGGGACTGTTTGCTTGCTAAACTCAGATCCTTAAAGAAAGTGGCCAGTTTTGTTTTCTCTCCTTAGTTATTGGATGGCTGCTTTAAAACAAAGTAACAAATGAACATGCACATTTTGATCCATGAAAACAGTTTCTACATATTCATCTTTATCCATATTCATATTTATACATGATTTTCATCGCAAATATTTATTTTTCTGCATTAGATGTAAGTATTGCTGTTACAACAGTCTGTTCTTATTACTGGGTTGTTTCGTTCTGGCCTGTACATAGTTGTATCTTCTACTTTTATTTCCTGCGTTAAATTATACAAAATGAGTGCCATACTTTAAGGTTCAAGTGGGTAAATATATACACGGTATATATATTTATATATTTGGCTAGGCGTGGCTGTTATGGTCCTCTCCAGAGTGTCTTCAGCTACATACAAAGACAAACTTCAACTCATTAATAAAAATTATTCTTTTTTTGGTCTCCTCATCATCACAAATCTGCTCCTGGTCTCTGGTCGTTAAGATCAGATTTTTTAGACCAATGAAGCAGAGGTGATTGTTTCATAATAGCTATTGCATTTCCACTCTGTTTCAACCACACTGTGAATGTAATGGTGCTTATTACACCATATTTTAATGTTTGTTACTGATAAAAACACAGCTTTATAGATGGATTTGGTTTTCTAAGGATCAGGTCTGAAAGACTCTGACAGGTCTAGAGACTATGCTTACAACAAAGGACATATTATAAAATCTTATTTTTCAGTTGTAACATAAATGAAAGATAGATCAGAAAAAAACTTGGTCCTTTTAAATTATGATGCTGGAGAAAAATATTGAACAATTATTCAATACTAGATAAAATAAAGCGCGATTGCTGACAAGGCACCAATAATGAAGCAGTGGCTTAATAAGAAAACAACATAATAAGAGAACAACTGTCAATGGAAAAATCTTGATGCCTGGAAAAAAAAGTGGCTAAATACTATTACTACGTACACAGGCAGGAGCTGACAGAAACTCAGAGCAGTGATTTGCTGTGAAATGTTGCTCATCAGATCATAAAAAGCCAGAAGCAACTAAATAATTCAACTTTGCAGCAAATAATGTAAAAGTACATTACAATCTCTAAATCCAAAAATTAATTCCAGTTGATGAGATTTATACATTGATTTGTGGAACTTGTTATAAGACTCATTTAATGATATCTTCATATGTTTAGAAATAAGTTCTTTTTAGAAATATTTCATGTTTAAAATAGTTTACTGTAAAACTAAATTTTGGCTGGAAAGCAATAGGTTAAGTTTTCTATGTGGGTTGGGTTTTATGTTTATATTTTCTTAGTCCTGGTTAGGAGAAATGAGCTTGTGTTCTCTTTGTTGTGCCAAAGTGATAGGGTTTCATTTGTTTGAAAATCTAGCTTACCCCAAGAGGTTACCGTAGTGTAGATTTTGTTTGCTCTGAAATAAATTGCTTATTGTCACAAACTGTCCAGCACTGCTGGGTTTTGAAAAGACCCCTA
The DNA here is from genome assembly GCF_049901735.1 of Notechis scutatus. Taxonomy (NCBI): domain Eukaryota; kingdom Metazoa; phylum Chordata; class Lepidosauria; order Squamata; family Elapidae; genus Notechis; species Notechis scutatus. The sequence goes on from NC_142012.1 coordinate 25,413,135, forward strand.
AGAAGGTTTTTTTTTTTTTTTCCTAGTGGATGGGTAGAAGTTTCTATATTGCAAGGTTTTTCAATTCTGAAAACTGGAATACAATTTGCAGCTGTTTGGCTCGTGACAGTGATATGGATCTGATTGTACATAGTATGCTAAGGAACCATGGATGCAGCTGGAATAGAGGTTATGAAAGTTAAAAGCAATGCAAAGGTTGCCCATTAATTGGCTGCTAATAAAAGCAAACTCAACTGTTTATAACTGTGGGAGCCAGTGCTCTGTATCTGATAACAACAAGAATTCATACACATTACACAGTTCGGCCATTCAGACCACGACTAATTGCAATGTGAGGCATAGTGATCAAATTTAACTCTACCAGCATGCACTCTGGTTTGGGACTTCATGGCGACAAGGTAGCATTTATTACTTATTCTCCATAACACAGCCTGATTGAAATATCTAGCTACATTGTCAAAGAAGCCCAGCTGGGTTTTGGAGCAGCTAATTAAGTCATTAAACCAAGGGGGTCAAATAATTTACTCCTACATGCTGAATGATAGCAAATCCTGTATCCTGCTATCCAAGACATTAAGGTTTGAATGTTTACAGAGCTGTTTGGCTAAATATATACTGTTTTTGGAATCTGTTGAAAAGAAGTCTCTGTTCCTAAAGAAATGTTTCTGAACCTGTTTTATTTATTTTTTTAATGTTATAAATATTTTATGGTTCAGGTATTACTATAAGCCAGGGATGTCAAACTCATGACGTCACCGCGGCGTCATGTCATTTTCTCCTTCGCTAAATCGGGCATCGGTGTGGCTAGTGTGTGACACATCCGGCCCATGGGCCGGGAGTTTGACAGCCCTGCTATAAGCCATGAGTTCCTGGATAAGGGCTATGTGAAAAATATTTGGCTAGGTTTGCATAATATACTAGATTAAACTGTGATCTACAACAGCTAGATTTATACAGCACTTTAATTTATGGAAAACCACAACCAACTTTTATTTATGACTATTGGTGGTAATATAATTCCTGGAAAAACAGTGCTGATCTTTCAAATGGAATTTTATTACCTTGGAAAGTCTGACTTAAGCATGGTATATAAAATCATACATTGCAATGTCCTACCTGTCAATGAATACTTCAGCTTCAACCATAACAACACAAGAGCACACAATAGATACAAACTCAAAGTTAACCGCACCAAACTTGATTGCAGGAAATACGACTTCAGCAATAGAGTGGTCAATGTCTGGAATACTCTACCCGACTCTGTAGTCTCTTCCCCAAACCCCAAAAACTTTAACCTTAGACTGTCTACTATTGACCTCACCCCTTTCCTAAGAGGTCTGTAGGGGGCGTGCATAAGCGCACCAACGTGCCTACCGTCCCTGTCCTATTGTTTCTCTTATTCTTTTATTTTTCTTATATGTACCCATTTCATGTATTCACAACTATGTATACACTTATACTTATTATCTTGTAAACAATTGGCAAATCAAATAAATAAATAAATAAAATAAAATAAATATGCAGCCATCATCACTGTTAACTATTGATACCCCAGTCTTCCATGACGATTGTTTAATTATCTTTAAATATATTGAATTATGCCACAAAGAAGAGGAAATCAGCCTATTCTTCAAATGCACCTGAAGGCAGAACAAGAAGTAATGGATGGAAACTAATCAAAAAGAGAAGCAACCTAGAATTAAGGAGACATTTCCTGACAGTTAGAACAGTTTTAATCAATGGAACAACTTGTCTCCAGAAGCTGCAGGTGCTCCAACACTGGGGTTTTTGAAGAAGTGATTGGACAACCATTTGTCTGAAATACTATAGGATTTCTTGCCTTAGCAGGGAGTTGGACTAAAGGATCTCCAAGATCCCTTCCAACTCTGTTATTCTATTACGACAGTCTCAGAAACAGTGTTTTATGGCCTGTTAAGAACTTGTAAAATGTCCACACTTGCGTGATCCTGATTTAAGTGCTTGGCAACCTGTAAGTCTGTGAGGAAGCCAGCAGGGAAGGTTGCAAACTGTTGCCATCTGACAAGAGAACTCTCTCTCTTTTCTGGGAACTGGATGAAAGAACTGCCTGATGAGATGAAGGTATTAACATACTTTCTAGAAATAAAAGCGGTTGTGTATTGTCCAAGATACTTTCTGCCATATCTATGCTGGCCACTTCACTTTCAAAAATGTCTTCATGTAGAATTCAACCGGAGACTTCCAGAACATGGATAGCTATAACAAGCTATATCATTAGGTGTATTTATAACATATTATAATAGAAAAAAATCAATATGATTGTTCTGTTCAACTGACACAGTATACTTTTTATGGAGGCAATATATTTTCCCACTTATAAAGCTGAATCTATGAACAGTCTCAAATTTCAGAATTGGTCCTTAGTAGGGCATGTAACTTTTTCAAAGGAAATTGAATTCAATATAGCTAAAAGAATGAAGCAGCCACCAAAAGCAAAAGCACTTTATTTGGCCTTGGATTCACTTTATTGACCTCTCCCTATCTAGTAAGTCACCACGGTACAAAAACAGCAATAACAGGGACATAAACTTGAAACTAACTAAAGGTCTCTTGAAAGGAAAATGTTTCAACCTGCCTTAAAAGAATGCTGAAGGGAATGGCCCAAACCCCATGACATGTCTTAGCTGCGGGGCACCACTGAAGTTATCCTATTTCTTACACATGCTCTTAGTATAATGAAAACAGAAGCAGACCTCCCTCAGCTCATCCTCAGTATTATAAAATACATCTTCATAGGGAGATCTAAGCAATACACATTTCAATAGTGGCGTTTAAAATAAATTACCCTCTCACATGGACTCGCAGTTGCTGAAGAAAAGTTATTAGAATGGATAGTATTATGACCTCCATCATCTTTGTTATTTACAAATTTTAGAAAGAGAGAATATGATATAAAAATGGACATGGTGTGTGAAGGGGTGAGGGGACATATACGAACCAAATAATAAAAATAGAGGTTGACATCCATATAATTTTGAGATTGCTGGAGAATTCTACTGAATTCTACTGAATTCTACTGAAACATTTTAAAGAGTTGAAAATAACAGCTCTATCTACCTATCTATCTATCTACTATCAAAATCACAGCCACCATATTGGGTGAATATTCTAGGAGGAGAAATGTTTTGATCTATGGTGGCCAAAAAAAAAAAAAAAAAACCACAAGAAGTTTGATGGCCTTTTTCTGATTAACCCATTTTATTAAAAGTCATAAGCTTTCATGACCTACAGCACAGTTCAGATACATATAATAGATATAGGGTTTTAAGTTGTGATGGGGGAAGAAAAGAAGACAGTGTGTCAACCTCTTGCTGAATAGAGCAGGTAAAGCCCCATTTTTCCAAATGCTATACAGATAGTCCTTGACTTATGACCACAATTGAACCCAACATTTCCTCTGCTAATTGAGATATTTGTTAAGTGAGTTTTGCCCCATTTTATGAGCATTTTGCCACAGTGGTTAAATAAGTCACTGCACTGTTATTAAATTAGTAACATATTTGTTAAGTAAAACTGGCTTCTCCATTGACTGACTTCCCCATTTGTTTGTCAGAAGCTCACAAAAGGGGATCACATGACCCCAGGACACTGCAACTGTCATAAATATGAGTCAGTTGCCAAGCACCTGAGTTGTGGTCATAGGGATTTTGCAATGGTTGTAAGTGTGAAAAACGGTCATAAGTTACTTTTTCACTACCATTTAATCATCATTAAATGAACTGTTGTAAGTCGAGGACTACCTGTAGACCCCTGCTTTTCTTCTTTTAATTCTCTGCTTTTATAAAACTGTGTACTGTAGCCCATACATAGATGATTAGAACATCAGATACCTATCCTGCCTTAGATTCTCAGAGTTATGTATGACAATAACTAGTTACCGTTTGTTTCTCTTACAGATACAATGCCTTATTTGTTATGTTTGAATATCCATTTCTAATGTGCAGATTTGTTGGAGTGTTTCTGTGTGTTTGTTATCAGCTCACTTTGAAAAAGGCTTTTTTACAAATCCAGATCAAAATAAAAATTCTCTTGATGTCAGATGACATTTTTGATTTATTACGAGCAGCAGGGTGGTAATTTTTTTTTAAAGCCAGAAGCATAACACAAAATAAATTTTAACAGCCAGAAGCATAACACAAAATAATTTTCAGTAACATGAATAAATGTCATGGGATATAATTTTGAAGAAACTAGTCCTAACTAATAAATTATGTACTTGTAAGATAAAAACTTTAGATTGGTGAATGAAATGTTATCAGTGCTTGAAAGATAAAATATATATGTATGATTAAACATATAATTAAATACCATTAAGAGATCTGTTTCCATGCTGGTTGTACAGGAAAAAAAACTATGGAAAATTATCAGGTTTGTTGTAAATTGTCAGTTTGGTTCATGACCTTAATGGTAGTATATGCTTCCCTCTTGCTCCATATTTTCCCAAAGTACCTTATGCATTTTGGCTTGACTTTGTCTATTTGTAATGTGATGCCAACCATAATTTGGTACTACTGGAAAGAACATGGATAAGCTGCTACAATTATGAATTAGTCTTTCCTCACCAATGTAGCCATTAGGACAAGGGTGGGGAACCATGCAGTGGTTGGATTCAATTGTTTTTACTACCAGTTCTGTGGGCACGGCTTGGTGGGTGTGGCTTTGTGAGCATGGCTTTGTGGGCGTGGCAGGGAAGGATACTGTAAAATTTCCATTCCCACCCCACTCCAGGGGAAGGTTACTGCAAAATCCCATTCCCTTCCCATCCCCACTAACCTGCTTTCCAGCTCCGTTCTCCTGTGCAGGGCAACAAAAGAAAAACGTGTGATCACCTGGGACTTGGGAGGCAGAGAATAGATGGGGGTGGGGCCAATCAGAGGTAGTATTTGCCAGTTCTCTGAACTACTCAAAATTTCTGCTACTGGTTCTCCAGAACTGGTCAGAACCTGCTAAACATCACCTTTGGAACCATGGCTTTTTTATAACTGGTGGACTTCAACTCTCACATGTCATAAAAGGGTCATGGTTTCCCACCCAGCAGAAGGAGGATATTACAAACATTCTTGATTTAAATTAGGCACAATTTGCCATTACTAATGTATGAGCCAAGGTGTGGTTAGTTTAATATTATGGGTTTAATTATCAATAGTTTAAACTAAGTACAGTGGTTCATAGTGCATACATTCAAACTGAAATTAAATTAAGTTGGAAACTGGTTTTTCTTGTGTCTGTCCATATTTCACGTATTGATAATCTTAGAAGAGTAACCCATGAATAATTCATGTGTGTTGAGCACACATGACTTAAACTCCAATTTGGATTTTCTTGTTCTATGAAAAACTTTAGAATTAGGCAAAGTAAACCCATAAGATGTACAAAGTGCAAGAGTATGAAAATCTGGATAGGCTTATTATGAGTAAAACTAGCTCTAGTCACTCAAAGTGGAGTAATATGGTATGTACCAGGGTCAGTGCATTTCTCTAGACTGTTTAATATCTACATGAAATGGAATAAATCATTTAACTTCCATTAATATATGAATAATATTTACTTATACACCTCTGCTTTCCCTACATGGGAGATGTGGCGGAAATCATGAAGTGCACCCTGGAGGATATTCTGCCCTGGCTGGAGAAAAAAATAATCTCAGACCAAAACCAATCAATGCAGAATGACTTTTGGTTCAGAATCCAACTGATTCTGGGGTAGGATAACTGATATCAACTCTATCTTTTGTGTTCCCTCTGAAATTGCACCTTGGTAGACCTACTGTATTTAAGACTCTTTGTCAACTTCATACTGAATCTGGAAGAAGCCATTTTCTTGTTTCTCATTTGCCACACAATATGGTGGGCAACACTGGTCTATCTCATGGGAACCAAGGTAATCTCCACAGGTGTCGGATGAAGACGGAGGGGAGTGCCTATGGATCCCGCCAATTAACCCAATTGGACAATGTGACCTGTGACTCTTGGGGAGGACATTATTTATTTTTTAATTATACTGAAACTGCAGGGAATATTTAGAGTTGGTTTTACAATTGGTGGTGCCTATATAATGTATCCTATAAAAAAATTCTTTGAGGAAGAATCTGATCTCAGAGTTCTGATTTGTTTGGGTTTGTTAGTCCAAACCTTAACACTCTTGGTAAGAGAGCAATGGGTTGTCATGGCCAGTTAACCTTATTTATTCTTGATATTTCACATTTTGCTGGCGGCAATTTGCCTACTTAGATCTGATCTCAGAGACAACTTTGAAGTTCCAGTTCATACAATATGAAATTGCTGTATTCTTACTGGAAAATTATAGTATGATCATATAAGACAGTTACTGCAATGGGTCCCTCAGTTGTTTATTGTTTTCCAAATGCTGGTTATTACTTATTAAGCCCCTATGTAGTTCAAAATTAGGGGTATTAGACACCACCTATCCAATGTAACTTCTGTTCACATGACCAAAGGGCATAGATAACACCCATGAATATTCCCTTACAGGTACAACAAGGTTACTTCATTAGAACACAGATCTTTGTAAAAGCTTATCCTGAGGGAAGAATACTCCATTCTCATGCCTTTCCAGTGAATAGTTAAAATTTGGATCTTCCAGAAGATCTTTGGAAGTAAATTCTGGAATAAGTTCTGAATTAATAAAGATATGGCTATTACTCTATTATTTTATTTGGCATTTTATAGAATACAATCTCAGTGCTATATTGAGAATTTTCCTTGCTTGGTTTGCAGCTTTACTTGTTGCTAAGGCTCACTGTATCTGTGTAGCTGAAAGCTATGCCATCAGTAGACTAATTATTGGCAGATTCTTCAAAGGTGGACTGATCTGATTTGACTATGACAAACCACCCATTTCGGCAGTAGCAATATGAGACAGTGTTGGAAGAGGAGGATCACATTTCTTTGACAACGGCAACAACTCTGGAATCTATTTTAGGTTTGCCATGAAACCTAATGGATAGTTACTACGAAACAAAATGTGATCAAGTGCTGGAAGATGAGCCCTTCACATCAGAAGACTAGAAGTCTCTGGTAAAGATCTGAAGAGAGTTTGTAATAAAACTGGTATTTATAAGTGAAGCAAACACTTTGGTTATCTGACTGTTGATGTAGCTATTCATGAAATGATGATCAGAACCTCTTAAAGAAAGTACGGAAAGTACAAAGAATCAACCAAACAAAACTAGGCTCTGCTTCAGATTTTTAAATTGAGACTAAAATTATGGAGTCAGAACTGCCTGAACTGCAAGCAGAGTTCAAGAAAAGCCAAAGAACAAGATACATCATTGCAGATGTGAGATAAATCTACAAAAATACAATTGAACACTATAAGGATATTTACCATTTTTCATTGACTGCAGCCTTTGACTGCTAAACCATGAAAGGTTCTGAACCAAATTAAGAAGCATGAATATACCAGAACATCTGATAATTTTAATGTATATTTTTACATTGAGCCAGAAGCAGCAGTCCAAACAGAATAGGAAGCAAAAGAATGGTTCAAAATCAACAAACACTGCATACTTTCCTCATACTAGTTCAATTTATATTTATAACAAATCATTGAAGAAGCAGGACTGTGGGAAGAAAACTAAGGTGTGACAATTGATGGAGACTGACAACAACTTTTCTATGCTGATCATGCACATAAGTGGCTGAAAGTGCAAGTGATCTGAAGCATCTCTTATTAAGATCAGGGAACATTGTCTCAAAGCTAGAGTGTAGCAGAATAGTCAGAAGACAAAGATTCTAAAAGCTGGTAACATCAATAATTTCAGCCTGGACAGAAGAGAAACAGAAATTAGCTGACAATTTCAGATTGCTTAAATCAATAATCAATAATGAAACTATCCATGGCCAAGAAATAAAAAGACATTGCCCTTGGGGGAGGGGAAAAAACTATGAAGGGCACAAACAATATCTTTAAATACAAAGTGGTTTCTTTGATCTGACATTTAACCCAGGATATTTTCATAATATTATATGGATATGAAAGTTGTATACTGAAGAAACAAAACAGGAGGGAAAAGATGCTTCTGAATTGTGATGCTGGAGAAGGATGCTATGAGTACAATAACTGCCCAATGAGCAAATTAGTCAGTATTGGAGGAATGTAAGCGTAAACCTGTTTTAGAAAATGAAAAGACAGGCATATAGTTTTAACATTTTAAACACTTCAAGTGAAGAGAAAGATTATTTAGAGTGGGCACTATGCTTGGCAAGGCTGAAGGATAATGTAAAAGACTAATACTATCAGTGCAATGTATTGATGAAATAAAATAAGCATGGATACTGCCAGACAAAGTTTAGAACAGCTATATATTTGATGGCAACTAATAAAACTATACTGAGAATTTATTTAGAGTCTTTGCTAAATTTCGATATAAAGAAACAAACAATTTGGTTTTTGTGTTCACTTTTAGGGTTTGAATCAGTGGTGGGCTTCAAATGTTTTTTCTACTGGTTCTGTGGGCATGGCTTGGTGGGCGTGGCAGGGGAAGGATACTGTAAAATCTCCAGTCAGAGGTGGTATTTGCCAGTTCTCTGAACTACTCAAAATTTCCACTACCGGTTCTCAGAACTGGTCAGAACCTGCTGAATACCACCTCTGGTTTGAATAGACTGAAACAATAAAAACAGTAGAAAAAGACATGATTCCATGTGGTCAAAGGTTTGAATTAGGAGCCTGAGTAAAAACCACAGGGTAAAAATCTAAAAAAATAAGTACATAAATAAAATGTCTGGACTGTGCTAATATTTTTATTCCTTGAAACCATGCTCTTTATCTTCTGCATTGCATGCTCAGCTATATAGTATGAAGGAACTTCTAGTTTACCCAGACCACAGTTTGCAACATATGATTTACAAAAGCATTCCAAAACAGGACTGTGAGCCATATTAAAAGTCTTTCCTTAGAAATTGCAGACTCATGTCTCAGATGTAAAATTAAATTGATTAAAATATGATATTATTTGGTAGCTTAACTGCATGACAGTTGGAGTATAATTGCAAGGATGAGGCCAATTTCCTATTCTTTGTAAGTCAACTGAGTTTTGACAGACTAGATGTGAAAATAAAATTATTGGCATTCATTGCTCCTTATTTTTTAAAAAGAATAATTCAAAGTCTAAGCTTGTAAATAAATGCAAATATACATTACCAGGCAACCACATGGATATGAATGCTTTTTAAAAAAAATTATGTATTTTTAGAATTCATTCCTTTTAAAGTACCGAGAAAGAGAAAAACATGAAGAAAAAGGCCTCAAAACCAGTCTGCCAGGATTTTGATTGGTATAAAATGTGGTTGAAACAAACTTTGATAAACTTTCAAGATTCTGTCCCTCTGTTTTTGTTCCTCTTGCTTTCAGTTTTTAATCCTGCCAACCTCAAAGGGGCCGACAATTGATATTATTTCAATAAACCTTTGGCTTGTAATTGTATATGAATTATTATCATAATGAAACAATTTCCATTATTATTTTAACTGCTTTGTTTTATACTTGTATCTAGGACTACTGTAACCTGCATGAGTTGGAGAAGCTTATAAATATTATTAAATAAACAACAAATTGTTGCTGTTATTATTCCAACAGGCAGAAAGTATCCACCACTTCAATATCTTCATTGCCATTTTTAAACTGGTTATTCTGTCTGTTGTTAATTTGCTCTTCATTATATTTAACTTTAGTGCTGTTTTTTGACTGAATTCTTTAACTTATACTACTAAAGCCTGTAGATCCAGGGTGTCAAAGTTGTGGCCCGTGGGCCGGATGTGTCACAAAATGGCCTGTCTACCACCAGTTTAATGAAGGGGGAAAAGATGTGATATGTCACGTGGTACAAGTTTGATATCCCTGTTGTAGATCTTTGCATACACATGCACACACACACACACACACACACACACACACACACAGGGAGAGAGAGAGAAACATACATACATACATACATACATACATACATACATACTTGAATAAATAAAATGAACAGTATACAGCCTTGTTGCATTCCATTCCTTTGCCAAGTCTGGAGCCAATCTGTTTTACCATATTCTGTCTGTACAATGCCTTTGTGACCTGTGTATCAGTTTTTCATGAAGATGAGACGTTTTGGGATTTCCATTTTTTCTGAGCACATTCCACAGCTTGACATGATTGTCACTATCAGAAACTTTTCTATAATCCATGGAACACATAGGGACTTCTTTCAGGTATTATTTGGCTTTCTCAGTTATTCAGCATGCATCAGCAATAATGTCTCATATCCTTGGCCCAGTTTAAACATCTGGCATCTCTTATTCCATGTAGACTTCTAATCTGCATTTGATAATCCTAAACATTTTTTGCTAACATATGATATCAAGGGTATTTGTACAACAATTTATACACTCTTTTAAGTTTCTTTTTCTTTTTTTGGTATTGGAATGTACATTGACCTCTTCCAATATGTTGGTCACTATGTTGTTTTTTAGATTTGCTGGTATAGGTTGATTAGAAGAGGAACCCGGAAGAGCAACAGGTGATGCCTGGCATGCTCGGAGACATGACTCTACATGCTACTTCCGGCACGCGTGTCATAGATTTGCTATCACGGGCCTAGAAGTAGAAGACATTTTTGAGGCCTAAAACCAAAGGTTACTATTAAATTATATTTTTTGGTTGGACAGAATGAGGATATTATTAAATGTATACCAAGCAATAATGTTAAAGATTAGGAATTAAATATTTAAATTCAAAAGCCAACTGTCAGCCAAGTTCCCAAAATATTTCATATTGTTGGCTGCAGAACCTGCATATCACTTGTATTTTTTCAACATTTGTAAATTACAGAGAAATACAGTAAACTAAAGTTAATTACTCATTTTTGGACAAGCAATTACTTTCATGTTTAAACATAGATTAATTATTGTAACATCCTGACAGATTTAAACAGAATTTGAAAATGTCTATATGTAGCCCTGCAGGCCTATACATACTTACATGGTGTAAAAAGTAACAAGCTCAAAGACATGAATAGGATTGTATCACATAATATACACATGTAAACATTTTTCAAGAATTAAATGCTGAACAAAACATTTTTTTGAAGTTTTAAGCCCCTTCAAGAGAGAAACTGAGTGGCTCTTGTAAGAGATGGATGCTAATATAATTGCTGATAGTCAGTGATGCTCTGAAGTGTTTTTTTTTAATCCAGTTTTTAGACATGCAAATGAAAAATTGCCAGCATGAACCTTTGAAAATTAAAAATTGTGATACTGTTTGTGCCTTTGAATAAAAAGATAATTTTTTCATAGTTTACCATACTTCACTTGATGAATCTTTAAAAGTCTAAACTGTTAAAAATATACATAATGAAGTTTTGGAATAAAACTTGTACTTACTTGAAATCTGGCCCAATGTATTTAAACCAATTCTATTTTATTGCATTATATTTCAAAAGTTATATTGTTTAACTGTCATTCATAAATCATTTAAACAAACTGAGAATTAACTGAAAATGTTGTGAAAAATAATCTGTGGCACTTTTTAATTATACCATATATAATTTCCTTAATTCCCTTTTATTATCAGTTACTTGATAATTATCCATCCAGGCTTACCATATTTTATTTATGACACTTTATTGGTGTTACTATAACTTTTCGTTTCATTGCTGTAAATGACCAGAATCATTGGGAGTCATGCATCATACAAGTTTAATTATTATTATCTATAATTTATAGGAATACTTAACTAATGCTGTTGCATAACAGTAATAGTAATAGTAATAATAACACAGGTTGCAAAAATTGTCCATTAGAATTTATGCAGAAAATACAAGCTAATTGTTTGCAAAAATCGCATGTGACTGAAAAAGTTTTCTAAAATAACGAAGTTAAAATGTTGTGGGATTTCAAAATTGAAACAGGTAATTAGAACAAAATATATCAGATATTGCTATGATTGAGAAAAAAGTGCGGTTAATGACAAGGCAATAGCTAGAAATAATTGCGTTACAACTGGAGAAAATAAAATGCTGTGAATTACAAAGTTAAAAACATTGAATGTTTATGAAGTAAAATGATTGTTCTACCAATTTTAATTTGAGATATTGGTTGCCAAATATTTTAGGAAATATTTAGAAATTTTAAACTTCCTCAACGATATTAACTTTTCTTGATTTATAACATATACCTATCATTTGTAGTATTGTGCTACACTGTGTATATGCATAGTATTTATTATAACTGGTAGCAATCAATTAAATTAAAAAAACCTCACAGCAGATTTTTTTGGTAAGTTAAATGTGGTGGGAATGTGACATCAAATCATGTAGGTTGTATGCTCTTTATCTGAATATTGCCTATGCTCATAGATTTCTTAGTGATATCTGGTACTTACGAATCACTGCAAAATCTTTGTGATCAGATATCATGTTGCAAATAAAGCAAATATAATGTGTTTCTATCCCATGGCCAATGCTTCCTCAATCATATCATAATCTAACCTGTGCCTTTATTTCAAAAGAGGCAAAATAACTTTCTCATGTATGAAAGAACAGTTTACGTGTTTATTGTTTAAGGAGCAGGGCTCAAAATATAGGATAGCAAATGCTGTGCAAATAGGACACACTGTTGGTTTCTTTCGTATCTAGAATTATGATATACAGCTCTTTCGTCAACAAGAGACTCCTTTTTATTTTAGTGTGAGAAGTAGAAGGGAGGATGCATTCATTTGAGTGGTATGCAGTGGTGAGATTCAAATGTTTTTACTACCGGTTCTGTGGGCATGGCTTGGTTGGCGTGGCAAGGGAAGGATACTGTAAAATCTCCAGTCAGAGATGGTATTTGCCAGTTCTCTGAACTAATCAAAATTTCCACTACCGGTTCTCCAGAACTGATCAGAACCTGCTGAATACCACCTCTGGTGCTATGGTATGTAACATGTATGTAATGGACATCCATAATGGTCTATAACAGTAAGAGGCACAAAATAAAAATTGAGATCAAAGTGTGGGTGATCCAAAAACTTGGATTGAAGCTCCCAATGATGTCCAATGTTTTATTACCAAATTTTCAAAATGACGCAAGGAACAAATGATTAAAAACACAAATGGGGAACAAAGCAGTTAAAATTCTTCAAAATAGGTTTTTGTGTGCATTGTTTAAAAGAATGTGCACAGCCATAGCAGAGAATAATAAAGCTAATTAATTATAAATAAAATTATATGTAAACAAAAAAAAAATCAAATTTAGTTTGTCTCAGACATCAAATCGTTATTTTTTTTAACCGGATTCCATTTCTAAGCCAAGTACACTATTTGGCTCATTAAATCTTAATCTCAATTATTTATCTTTTCAGTATGGAAATGGTTAGGCCATTTAAAGAGCCTTAAAATTATAGAATTACATTGTTTCAGAATCAAATTAGTAATATATGGAAGGTTATCATTTTTACTTAATAATTTCAAATACATACATTCATCACTAAAAATGCAAAATTCTTGTTTTGAATGTATAGGAATGAAAATGACACTGTGACTTGTAGAGTTGTTGTTATAGTATCTGTTATTATTGCATTGGAGGATAATTTTAAAAGCTAAGGTTGTTGCAGTTCAACAAACATGTTGCCCTAATACACCCAGAGTATCCTATTGTGTGTAGTCTTTAAGCATTTCCATGCCATAATGCTTATTTCATATAGTAATTTTACTGAAGAAAAGTTTCAGATAACTGCAAAGAATGTATTCTCTTCTAATGAGGACAATCTCTTATTAACCAGGGGTGATTTTGGTACGTTCCTTATTTATTAGACTAAAGAGCTAATCTAGAAAAACATTCCCAAGTTATGCAAACCATACCCTTATTGTAAAGTTTCTTTTTCCCTTGCATTAAGAATGATGGCTTACACATGGAAAAATAGTTGCCCCAGCAAAAGATAGAAAAATGACACATTTTCAAGGCACTTATGAATTGAAATATAATCCTGATTAAAATGCATGCGTAAAACCCTTTTGAATGAGGTGCAGATCTGATAGTGTATTCGGGGTTGTTGTTTTTTAACGCGAGAAAAGAAAGCAGATGGTCTCCTAATTCTTTTTGTCATCATTTCTTGAACATCTTGTTTTTTCAGGAGAAGTGTCTAGCAATTGCAATTTTTCTGGAACCCAAAACTGGTAAGAACAATGGATTAAATTTTGGAGGCGGGTGGAAGAATAAACAAATCAGCCAAGATGTCCATTTTTATTGACAGTTTAAGAAAGCAGTGAAAGGTTTGATGCTGTTTTGAATAATCATACTTAATTTTCAATAATGATTCTCACCTGGCAATTATTATAGTCTAAAATTTATATTCCCATCTCTTGCCTGTCTCCTGTGTACCTCTCAGTATCTCGATTCATATGAGAAACATAAATCACTTTTTGATTCCAGACAGAACAATGATAAATATTTGCCAAGTATCCTTTTTGGTGACTCAGGGAGGGGAAAATCATTTCTGATGAATTATGATGTTGTATATCATTACTATAAGTCAGTCAGAAAAATAAGAAAAGAAACAAAGTGGGGAAAGGACTTGTTTCTGCAGCTCCCCTCAAAATCCTGTCTAGAGTCTAGTGAAATAAATGAAACACCAATTTGCTCTAATTCAGAAACTTATATTATAGAAGATGTATAAGTATTTGTCGAAGCTTTTACAAAGCTTAAACATTTTTCATGCTGCAACATAAATGATTTTCAAAAAGCTGGTATTGTGCTACCTTTGATTATTATTTTGTCAAGTGCTTTAATGACACTTCAGTAAAAAACAAATCTAAGTATCTTACAAAAGCAATAAACAGTAAATTATACAACGCATAATATTAAAAGTACAAAACCAAAAAGCAGTGCTTACATAGGTACATCCTAATTAACCATTTTTTCAAGATCTTATGTGGATCATGTTCAAAATTACTGTGTGTTTGACAGACCATAGGAAATCCGCCCATATATTTATGGTATTTTTGCTTCTACCTTACAGAAAAAGGAAATTGTCCAACATGGACTGCGAGAGAAGCATAAAATTGAAATGAATCATGTGTTCTTTCTTCTGTCCAAAATGTCTGATTGTGGTTTTGCACCTGTGATTCATCAATACACACCAAATTTTTAAGAACTTGTCCATTGAGATCACATTTGATAATCCTTTGAGGATTTTTGTATGCTGTGTTAAAATGAGAGAGGGATGTGTGAAGATCGGGTTTATTACATTGCCTTATGTTGTAGACAGTCTTTCTCAAATCAGGACACACTCTGAAGTTCTGTACCTTAGCTAATATTGCTAATAGTAGGGGATTGTGGAAGTTTTAAGCCAAAACACCTGGAGAAAAGACTGGCTCTTCTTTGCTCTTGAGTTTTGAGTCAGTTAAAACTAGTTTATTGACTGCTTCTGTCAAAATGAATAAATGTTTGTTTTGTATTACATACCTTTTCTTTTCCTTGGTTGTCTCACTGTCTGCTATTCCTGTTTAATGATATGAGCTTCGCTACTGATCCAAGAGAAGCTATCACCGGTTGCCACACAGTATACAGATCACAAACTCTCTTGTTGCTCTTTGGATTATAGTAGCCCTCTTTCATTTTTAAAAGTTTATCTTTTACTTCTTTGGTGTTCTGTCAGCAAATAATTTCAGTCACATGCTGGATTCGTTATTCTTTCATCTCTCTGCAGAAGACTGAAGACATGAGTTGGAATGTAGTAGTACAGCAACCGATCTGCTATTTTGTGGAGCGCATATTGGCAAAATTTGGAACAGAAAGGATCATCAGGATTTCATTCTGTATGATAAGCCTAAATGTTTTATGTTTGTGAAACAGACTGACCCTTTACTTGTTGCTCATCAAGATAATATAATTGCAGAAAAGAAACTTTGTATTAAATATACATTTCTGCAGCTTACATAAGACGATACAGATAAAATACGATAGCTTTGCTAATTTACGTTTTTTTACTGGCAAATTTACTAACTACTCATAGTTTCCTTTTGCTTTTAGCAGGCAATTAAAGAATAAATGTAGATATGAGTTTAAATTGAAGTTTGGGAAATGGATGACTTCCACAATTTGCAATTAGACTGAAATCTGTTTGTTACTTAGTTTTCGCTATCATTATGAAGACATCCCAGATAAAAGTGGAAGAATTCTCACAATTCTGAGAAGTTTTGTGACTTAGCTAGCCTGGTCATGGCCAAGTTAATTTATTGTCACCTGGATCTAGGAACTGCAGCAAAAAGGATATATGTTGAATTTACTTCTCATTTAGTATAATTATGCTGTTCGAAGTAGTTGACAGCCTTTAATTAACTTACAGAGCTAAAAGAGAAAGGAACAAAGGGAAATGGGATTTATTACTTGCATTTTAATTTTAGTGATTTATGCAGGTTATAGATTATCGAATGCTAGAATTCAGAGGTACATTTCTGGCTATGTAAACCCTATTAATTTAAGAAATTTCTAATAATAAATATCTGCATAAGAGTCAATATAGGAAGCACAACTACCAAATATTTCATATGAACTATAGCAATACTGTATTACATCTTTACAGTGTGTGCATGTGAGTATGTGTATGTGTGTGAATTTATATTTGTCTCTATGTAGGAAATGCACACATATGGCTGTATACATGCATCCTCAGCCATGTTTACTTAAAGCAAGACTTTTAAAATATTTATAGAGTTCAGCTATTGACACAAATTTTAAAATATTATGCCTGCCTACCCAAGATACACAGTCGCCAAATACTTGTCAATGAAAGTTTCACTTAGGGCACATGACACTAATGTAGCCATGGCAAATATCATTATGGACAAGTCAAACTTTTATAAGAATAAATATAATTGCCATACTACTGTACCTGGGGAAACATATTCCTATCCTTCCTCAAAATTTGAACCTGTGGATCAGAGTTATCTTCAAGAGGATATTCCATAAGAGAACGTTAGGATTAATGTCATTTTCTCCAATCCTGGAAAATAAATTTAATATAGATTAAACTGATGAGAATTAGTTGCAAGATTTCAGATGGAAAGGATATACTGGGAGTAATGAGACATTAACTAGCTCTGTGTCATGCTGCCTATTTAGGCAAAATTTTAGTAGTCAAAGTTATTTTATTTTCATTTTTAAAAGATATTTTTTAAAAAATCTCAAAAGAAAAATAACCCTGTGGAAAATAATTTAATGCAGCATTAAACCTGGCATAATTTGGGATTTGTCAAAGTTCTCTGATACCAGTCTGCTCCAAATTATTAGTAAGGTTATGCTGCACATTAGTCAAAAAAAAATTAAAAATGGCTAAGACCTTCTTAGTGAAGCCAAGGTCTTCCACAGTTCAAACCAATAAATAATACAGCTATTTTCTCAAATTATTTATAGTGTATGTTTTGATCGTTGATTTTTAAATACTATTTTTACTTTTAAATCTTTGAGATAGGATATAATAATATCTGGATCTATATTTAGAACCAGCATGTAGAATCTTTCTGCTTACAAAAAGAAAAAAAAGGTACAATAAGTTGTACCTATTTTCTACAATAACAAATTTTGGATGACTGAAATTTAGGATCTTTTTTTTATTTTAGCATGTTTTTTATATATGTAAAATATGTTTTGAGTTCTATTTTAATTAGTTCTAATTTATTATTTGATGAAAAATTATTATTAATTTTCTTTGAACACCATGTTTGTGCAAAAGTAGGATATAAATCCCACAAATAAATAAAATCACTAAAGTTTAGTTTTGCTAATTAAAAATATGTATAACCCAAACTCTGAAATAATTACAACAGTCTAAAGTATTATTATTTCAATGACCTTGTTGTTTGGCAGCTACATATACAACAACAAACATCTGCTGGTAGAAATCAGAAGAGATTCTTATTTTGTTAATTTTAGTTAATTTAACCTAACCTATATTTTTCTGATAGAAATGAAATAATATAGGTAGCAACCAGATAGGGTTAACCTCCTAATTAGTTAGAGTAGAGTAGCCATGGAAACATGGTGAAAGTGTGATAAAAGGATCAGTGATGGCACCTCAGCGACAATGGAAGATAGTGCAAATTTCTTCATATTGAAGTAAAGGTAATTAGCTGATCTAGGAAGCTTTTGCAAGGACAATCGGTGTAGATGTACCATCTTATCTTGCTCTACATGTTCTAAATCACTTTGATGACCCCTGTAAACAGAAGAATGTAGGTAGGCTTTTCAAAATGCTCCTAGAATTCAGAAGAAAGAAATGAAGATCTTAGTTATGCATTGTACTCCTACTAATTTTGTTATGACATTTCACATTATCAGATATATGTATTTGCACAGACCTGTCCAGAATCTGTCCATGGCAGAAGGTATGAATTTCTACCCGTTCAAGAGATTCAGTAAGTAATCCCAGTCTAAATGCTGCTCCTCAGCTTAGTCCATTTTGCACCATGGCCGTGCTGATACAGTATAGCAAAGCAGTATTTTCTGCACATTGAGCTTTTGGAGGTTATATATGTGTGTATAAATAGGCTCTTAATATATTATAAGAAAAAATATTAGAAGAACTAGTTTCAAGACCACACAGCTTGTTCCAAAATAATATTGGGACTCTTCTAAGGCTATGAGTATGCTCTATATCTTAAGTACATGCTGAATTAGGAAAACAAAAGCTTCCTCCCTCTTTAAATTAGCACAATTTAAAATAGTCAAAATCTATAATTTACAATAAATTATTCTGGCTGTACTGTCATCAATATTCTTATCTATTTTGCATTTGAATGGTTCAGAATAATATCAAAGAGAAGTATGTTTTGCTCCTTTTTCATGCTGTCTCCTGTTGTTGCTAGAGGCATCTTGCTTTGTCATAACTTATACAATTATCAATAGCCCCTTTTTTAATTTGACATTTTAAGAGCTGTGTTAGGTAAGGGATAATTAATAGCACTTAGTTGCTTTAAAGTTGAGCTTTGATTTATATATAGCATAATTACTTCTAAAGCCTCTAACTCAGTGCTTACCCCACTAGGTATTTCATGTGTGTTTTGCTTTAATATGTCTCCTTCCTTATAGCAGGACTAATCCTTTACTTGGGCATATTAAGCTCAGAAACACTGATTACATATTGTGATCTTCTTAATTATTTCCTTTTCTTCAGTTATTTTATCTTGCAGTTCAATATAAAAAAATAAAATAGTGGATGAAAACTCATAATAAAATTTGTTGCAGATGAAAATCCAATACATACAATTACTGTGCCTTCAAAACCCAAAATATTACAGTCTTCTAAAAGCCTGAATATTTTCACCTAATCCCATGGTGCCATTTAACAAGTGAAGCTATTCTTATTTTTTTTTCTGAAATTGCCAATGGCTTTTCTCAAGATTTATTGAGGCTTTCCTTCAGCTTCATTCATCTTTTGTATACTTAGAATATCCATAGAATTCATTTGTTTCTGGTTGTATAGTTCATCATTTCATCCTGAAATGAAAGTTAGAAACTCCTGGGTAAATTGCTTATCATAAACCTGAACAATTATTTATTCATTTGTGATTGTGCATAAAAAAACTTTTCTAATAATGATATGCCTATAAGTATTAATGAAATGTAATTTAGCTTCAGCATTCATATTTTCTTTTGAATTAATTATCTTTCTAGGCTATATTTATATTAATATGGGCTTCTTCTTAGTCTCAAATTCTAAGGGGAGTAGGGCCTCTAATTTTCCCTCATCTCATCTAGGAGATTATCTAAGCAGGGTCTTAATGTTGGTGATCTCTTCCTTACAAATACACTGCACTAGTGTTCTGAGATTTCTATAAACAACAGCAGTCTAGATTATGGGTTTTATTACACCTCTTCGATTAAGACGAATTAACCATTCTTAGTAAAATTTACAAGGAAAGTAAAATAGTGTTAGTGTGGTCTCACCGTTTCTCTTATTTTGGGTTAGCAATTGACACACTCTGAAACTGTTTTATATCTGGACTTGAAAGATAATATCTATCGGTTATATAGTATACGTTTTGAGCAAGAAACAATTTTTTTTCTTGTAGTCACCAGAAATAATTTTAAAACTGATTTAAAATGTTTTAGTTTCATACATATGAATACTTATAAACAGTCAACTAATTTTTTTTACAAATTAATGAAGAGTAAAATTAAGGGGAAAATGAATTTATGCTCTCAGCTAAGAAAAAAATACAGTGTGCGTTTTAAATATATATGTTATTGTTATTATTATATTGCTAATGGAATTTACATTGCACACAATACAAAACTGCATAATTTACAATTAATTTTAGTAAATATGAGACATAATTAGGAGACAAGGAAATATTAGATTAAAAATAATCTCTGATGTCTTAAAGAAATATTTTATGTGAGAGGGTTTATTCAGAATGAAGAATTGCTGTTTTAACATGTTGCTTATGTTTAATGTGATCTATAAAAAAATTCAAGTCATTACGTAAGATTCTAATTCTAATGGTTGGTTGAATGGTTGGTAGCTAATTTTTTAAATTTTATACTAGAAAATAAGTGTATTTTTCAAATTAAAAGCATTTTTGTGCAACATGTACAAGATTATTTCCAATAATCTTTAGTAGGAATAAACATGAATTTATCTTTATATAGTTTATCTGTTGTGAATACATTTGCTTGCAATTGCAGCTGACATTTGTAATATCAAAGCTAGTTATTACTGAAGTAAGTTGTCAATTGTTCAAAGTATAGCTAGTTTTTCAATACAATTGGCAATTTAAAAAAAGATTAAAAAAAATATTCATAGCAATAGCTAGAAATTAAACACAATATTTCCCCATAATCTTGTAATAAAATGAGAAGCTGTATGAAATGAATATTTTCTTCCCACAGTGCCTCAACCACTCTTAAAAGGAAAGGGAGTGATTCTGTGTATATTGCAAATAAGGGTCAGACCATTTGGGTTTTGATTAACCTTTCTAGCATGTGCTATGGAGCTTGGTCACACACCGTAAATAGCTTTATACACCCACCATTTATATAATAAAATTTCCAAGCCAACATGTTTGGTCTTACTCTTAACCAATATCTATTGGGAATGATGTGGCAACCTACCTAATCGCCTACAGTCCTTAGTTAAATCATTAGTTTGTTAACTGCTGTTTGCAATCTAAACTCTCCCTCTGGAATGAACTTCTTTAAAGCAAAATGAAATAAAATAAAGGTAAGTAAAAGTAAATAGATTTTCCTACTGAAAGTTATTACTTCAAGAATGAAGAAGATAGATATTGATCTGGCCCATCCTTTGCCATTACAGTCAGGTTCACATAGATAGCACAGTCACTTTATTTTAAGCAAACAGCCATTTTCTCTTCTGACTTGGATTCCAGCGAGAATTGGAAAAAAAAAGAAACTGAAACATTTTTCTGTCCTTCTTACAGGGACAATTTAAGTTGAAGTAACAGTTTTCTGAGATACCTGCACCTGTTATTGATTTATCTCTTCTATGTCATGAACAATCTCCTGTTTCATAATACCCTTGTATACTGGCCTGAAATAGTTAATTAGAAATAGTTTTTACTGTGAAGAATGTTAGGAGAGGTAAAAATAAAAACTTTAGAATAAAACACACATGCTGTATGTGTAATGTAGCCTCTGTTCCTTCTTATACTGCATGTATTTGCAAAAATAATAAATGGAACAGTATCATGACTTCTATAATACTGAAAATGACATTCAGAATCTGAGTCCCCATTCTTCTGGAGTGTACTGCTAGCTAAACATCACAAGATGACCTTAAAAAGCTGTAAAATGAAGAATAAAGTATCAATCCTCCAAAACTTGTTATATTTCTTATAACAATCAATGTGCTTCAGATTTGCATCACTGAAAGGGATAGAAGGTTTGGTCTGTGTAAATTAACAGCTACTTTAAGGGAGTATTGTTGATTATCTATTTCCACAGAAACTTCCTTGTTTGTATTCTATTGTATTCTTCTTGTTTTGTTGTTCTCAATCTAGAGTTGCAGATGAAGACTTGAAGTCATATTTCTCCCAACTATCCTTCTTTCTCTTTTTATCATATCTTTTGACATTTTAGCAAATAAATTTTGACAGGAAAGGACATCTGCAAAAGATATTATCATATGTTGAGTTTGACCGTAGTACTAGATGCATATCAGGTCAAATTACAGTAAAGACCAGGAGTTCATTACAAGTTCTTTCTGTCTGTCTGTCTCTCTCTCTCTCTCAAAGAAGTTGTGTTTGTGTTTCTGTGTGCTGGTTCAGTTTTTTTTAATGTTTGTTTTTAAAGCACAATTTATCCAGTAATACTCACTTTGATACATTTTATTACCAATCTGTATATTATATCAAAGAATACACAAGCATGTTTTATATCTATCTCACTTCTCCAGAGTCCATTTTTAATTTTTAGACATATAGGTCAGTGAGCTTTTGCCTGGTTTAAATCCCTTAAAATAGCTTTTAACTTGAATAGACCTTTAATTCTGGCAAAAGTATCCCACTTTATTATGTCTCTCTTTTATTCTGTATTCACCCAAAGAACTGTGTGCATTATGTGTTTCATGGATAAAGCAATAGAGACAGAAATATGCAGTTAGTCATTTATGTGCATATCACATTATAAATCACGAAGATTAAGGGGAATCATATTTGGGAGCATAGCAATTTTGCAACCAAAAGCACTTAAATAATTACCTTTTTAAGCAACTTTTATTGACTATGCAGGAGGATCAAAAGTAATCTTACTTGTTTTAAATGGTATAAAGTGCCGAAATGCCATTAACAGAGTGTTACAATTCTTATTTTCGCTAAGATTCTTGAAGCTTATCAGAAAGAGACAAAAAATGTATAAATTCAGGAGCACTGGCTAGTAATATCCCAATTTCCCAAACCATTGTCAGTGGACTTCTGCTTTCTCCTGCCAAAATATGTGGAAGCATGCATGGATTCGACTAGATTAGTAAAAGGGGCTTGTTTCCGTGGCATTAGCCAGGTATCTTAGCAACAGGATCATACCAGATTCTATCAGTGCTCTGTGGTGGTGCATGTAATATCCTGGACATAATCTGTCTTTTAATTTTCTTTGGATTGTCATGATATTACAGATACATGTGTTCAGTTATAGATCTTTATTTAATAAGAGGAATGCTTTAGTTGAAGATTTGTACTATGTCAGAAGTGGGCA
Organism: Notechis scutatus; assembly: GCF_049901735.1. NCBI lineage: Eukaryota > Metazoa > Chordata > Lepidosauria > Squamata > Elapidae > Notechis > Notechis scutatus. Next base: position 25,436,366 of record NC_142012.1, read on the forward strand.
ACTCACAATAATGTTATGGGAGCTTTAGCCTCTGCACAGCCTTGTCTCACATAGCAGATTGACAGGAAAACTTGCTCCCTTCATTAAGATGTGCCTCGTAGTTCATATCTTTATGCTAGAGATGAGCATGCTGCCTGAATTCATAATGTTGATAATGTTATTTAATGTCACATAGAATGCAAATTGCTTGTACAATTGAAATGTCATTCGAAAACATGCCACCGTATGCAACACCACTTTATTATAAGTCACTGAGAGCAATAGCTTAAATTTGGAATTGCACTAATCCTTCATCTGCTTTTGTTTACTTTTCATCTATAATAGAGATGTTGAATTTTCTGCAAACCACATTTGCATGGTTTATCTGCTAGCTGACATGGTACAATATGAAAAGGGAACAGTGGGCTAGGAACTTCCCTTTCATTTTTCAGTTGTTTGTATAATGCAAATTAATCACACATGAGAAAAATACAAGTTAAAATGCCTTGTCAAATCTTTTAAAGGAATAAGCTAAAGCTTATATATGAGCATTTCATTATTTAAATTTGTAATACAAATTTGCCATTGGTTTATTGGTAATTGATTTTCCTGGTAATTTAGTCTCATGCAGTAGCTTTTTTTTAATTGAAACAATAATACGGATTTTGAAAGATTCAATATGAAATAAATAATGTATTTGAAATAGTATACATGTCTTATATGGACACACAAAATGCATGTACAGAAACAATTTTATCCATGATTTTGAAGGCACATAAATAAATATTCTGTGATTTGCCACATTTGCCATGTGGCAAATCTTGTAAATAAACAATGACTTTATGACTTTGCACATAGGAATAGGTAACTGGCCTTGCTGGAACAGATCAAAGCTCATATTCATTCAGAATTTTATTCTTCCCAGTGACCAACAAAAACACCTCTGGAGTGCTTGCTGAAAGGAAATGGAGACATACTCATTTCTAATTATTATTCCCCTGCCACCAAATATGCTATATTTCAATAAATCTTTGAAGACCTGTTTTTTTAAACAAATCCTGGAAGAGAGTAGCTTGTGAACTGGCTGATACAAGTTCCATACCATGTTGGTAAACAATGCACTTTTATCCCACATACAATTTCATAATTCTATTTTCAATTGTTATTCCTTGATTTTTTAAAATCCTAATTATTATATTCTATAAGATGCCTAGAGTTCTGATTATAACTTATATGGTTTGATATGATATAGCAAGAGTTAACACAAATAACCACTGAAGGTCAAAACTAACAGCCCTTGACAGGCTTGGCTTCCATGAATCTTGTTTAAACATATCTGTGCTAATCACCATTCCCTCAATTTTTTCTTAATAAATTCAATAGATTATGTGCTGTGTCAGAATTGCTTCTGTTTGCCTGTTCTAAATTTCCTTCTGTCATCTTCATTGGATGACCTCTGTCCCAAGTGTTTTGAGACATACAAATGTGCAGCAGAAATAGCAAATGCAGACTGACAATATTTTTAATTGTAGGGGCAAAAAACAAAACACAATTCACAATGAAGTAATGCCTCACTTCTTCCCATAGTATTTATATTTTGGTAGCAATAATGGCTCAGGATGACACAATCCTTACAGGATTACTGCAGTAAGTTTCTTTATGATAGTTGTGGCAAATCCTATCAGGGTGATTTTCTATTTTGAACAGGTCAAAGCTTATCCCTATTTGGAAAACTTGGGGGGGGTTTGTGCCATAATTATGAATGAAGGAATCTTAGCTTCTCTTCACTATCTACCAATACATGTGATAAATCCTATACTTTCCAATTTGCTTTGAGACCAAAGTAATTCCTCTGGTCAGGGGCGATAGAGACTTTGTAATGGAATGCTGGAGTCATATTAAGAGAGATTTAGGAAGTGATTCAAGACTGCTTTTAAAAGCTTTTTGAAGTGTATGCATATGTTTTGGGGAACTAGAAGAAGGCAGAGAGTAGGTGAGACCACTTGGAAGAAACAGAAAGAAGAAGAAAAACAGAAAGCAGTAGCAGGATGCATGATGCTTGGAAAGAAAGGGGGGAAGACTGAGGTGAAATTATAGAAGAATGAAGGCATTGTAAGGCAGTGAAGTAGGAGAAAAGAAGAACTGAAGGATGGAGGGTCCAGATCTCTGAAATTCTGCAGTGAAGTCTGAAAAGATATTATCAAATACACCTAACACTTTATGGACAGGATGTGATGCATAGTATGTGATGCAAAGTTTAGAAATTTGGTTCTTGCCTTGTTTAATTATGAGTTGGTCACTGATTTATGTTTTCCAGACAGAAAAATCACAATTAATTTCATTATGAACCAGAAATTTGATGATGTGGTGGCATAATGAACATTTGTTTTTCTTCCATAATCTTCAATGACATCTTAAGTTAAACTGAGCCACCCAGAGGCATCCATAAATGGGCAGTCATATAAATGTAATATTAATGATAATAATCCAGTCTAAACATAGGGCTGACAGTGTGACCAACCAAATAATATATTAATATTCTTTCAATGTCTCTTTGTTGGATTTAGTAACTAGTCCTCCTTTGTTCTTCTCTCTATTGTTCTATTTTTTCTGAATCCAAACTTCCCAATATTGTTAGTATTAGAATGAGCTGCTTTCGAAGACCTTTGGCCAGTGGACAGCAGCAATAGATAGAGATAATCGTCACTGGTGTCAGGGGCGCCTGTGATGGTCTGAGTACTCTGCCAGCAAAAATGGGTTCCCAAGCTCTGTTTTTGGCTGTGACGGCCTCCTGCAACCCTCTACCTGTGAAAACAGAGTTCGGGAGGTCCGCATGTGGCCTTCCCAAGCTCCATTTTCACTGGCAGAGGCACCACGGGCTGGCCTTTCACTATTTCCAGGGTGGCCCTGCGAGCCAGATCTAAGTACCCTGTGGGCTGGATCTGGCCCCTGGGCCTTGAGTTTGACACCCCTGATATAAAGCAAGTGGAAATACATATCCAATGCTTTATAAGAATTTAAGATAATCTCACTTAACATGGCAGTTCTGCCTGTATTTCTGTCACTGTATTTCTGTTATTCATACAGAATAACATCATGTTAATGCATTGCTTAGGGATGCAATTCTGGTAAGTTATGGCATAAGCACAGCCAGGCTGGGGAACTGAGCTACTTTCAGCTAGGGGAGGGTGCATTGATGGCATGGATCTTTTCATGTATCTATTTCGGATGTTTCACATGTTGCAGATGCAGGAGATGAAGGCAGAGACAGGTTCTGCTTCAGTATATAGATGAAATCATTCATTTTCTGTAAACCAAGCAAAAGATATGGGATATGATATTTAATTGTCAACATCACTGGTTTATAAGCATTTTAGAATACAAATGTATCTATAAGCAAGAAGCAAGTTAATTATAAGCAGAAGGTAACAACACTGTTCTTCTCAGCTATGCATTTTTTCTTCTTACATCAAATCAATTTTAAACAGCATAGTTTGTACCAAATAAATCATTTGCTCAACACTGGCTATTTGACACGGACTGTCAGTGAATGTTGTTATGTCCTGATACTCTCAGCACACCTGCTGGACTTTGTAAATCAATGTTCATTTTTTCCCAAGCACTGTTCAACAAATACCAACCTGAGAAGAGGTGACCCTTTTAATTCCTTAATATAGGCTAGAGTTTGGCTTGATTTATGGAATCTGAGTGACCTATTCATAAAATATGTATCTGCAAGATGCAGTTTATGAGAAACTTGGCTTTTGGGACACATTAATTCTAAGTGGAGATCCAACTTTCATGTTTTATAATATAACTTTGACAGCTGTAATTTCAGATTAAAGATTTTTCATTCACATTCTCATCCTGATTGCTCTGCATGGGCCTTGTATTACCTTAATGTCAATAGCAAGTGTTAGTCCTACAGGGAGTCATCTAATAAACAGCTGCCATTTAAAGTGGAGACAGAATATTTGTTTCACCTGGCTTATCTCAAGGATGTTGTTCTTTATCTGAAGCTGGTAATTCTTCAAAAAAAAAAAATAAAGGATGAATTGTCACTATTGTCTTCTTTCTTTTCTTTGCAGAACCTAGTTAAAATAAACACCAATACTCTTGAGTTTTTCAGAAATCCTTTGTTAGCTATGTCTGTGCATCCAAATTGGTCATACACACAGTGCGTCCACAGATCAAAACTTTCATATCTCTTCCTGTGTAGGAGTTTATGCTGTAAATTTTATAAAACCCTTTTAACACGGATATGTAGATAATTAAAACAGTTTTATAGCTTTTTACCAATCATTTACTTCATTTACACTCACCTGCTTTGTTTCTAGAAAAATGTAGATTCTGCCTGAATCTAGAAGAAGAAATAAAGTAGTTTCAGAAAGGCACTGTTAGAAATAACTTCATATACTAGATTTTATAAGTCATTTCATGGGGGAGAGGGTAATGCCTTTATTAAGTAGTTGCCTTTTAAATTTTCTTAATGTGACAGCAAAGGATTATCCTTTCTGGCTGTATTCTATAATGTGTGGGTTTGTGTATGTATATACAAGACTGGAAGAGATTTCAGGACTAATGGTCTCTTTCATGGATAATTAAACTGCAAAACAAATCAATCAGTTGAAACAGCTGATGAATTTATTATATCTTCAGCAGTTTTCTTCATCCTGATGTTCTTGATGTGCACTAAAATTACAAGTCCCATCACTGTATAGCATGACTATTTACCTTTAAGGTTTACATCTATCTGTAATATTGATTGGCCGATCCTTTATAAGGAAACATAGATTTATGTAATTTTCCAGTTCTAAATGCAAAAGCTGTAAAAAATTTAAAAAGCTGACTCTATTTATTAGACCTTTTTTCATTTAAAAATCATTGTATGTATTAATGCATGGAGCAATAGCCTAAGAAAAATATTGCTATTATGACAAAGGAGTATAACCAGCAAATAAACCTTTTTCATGTGTTCATAAATGATTTTCCTATATATCATTTGCCAATTTGGAAATGCTCACAATGTTTTTAAAGGCATCTATTAAGAGAGCTCGGAAAAATATTCAGTTTTTATTGGTTACAGCAATAAATATAAACTGCAACATTTATATTTCAAGTCTGGTTCTTAACCAGACTTGAGCCTGGTTATTTTCTAACATTGGAATGCTGTGGTCCTATATAGGACAACATATAATTTGTTAGTTGGTTTAAGCATCACCACACTTTTAAAAAGTGAAATATTTTACAGATGAGGAAAGGGACTTGATAGCCATGTGGTTCTCCACTTCTATGGAAGTTCATAAATCTCCATTGAGGTAAATATTTGCTGTAAAATCTTATATCAAATTGTATTTTTCTCCTATGTATTTTATTTTAAATTTGATATATGGTATAGAGCAGTATTTTTCAAATTTGATAATTTGAAGATGTGTAGATTCACTCCCAAAATTTCTCAGCTACATGTTTGTTGAATTCTGGGATTTGAAATCCATTTATCTTAAATTGCCAAGTTTAAAAAACACTGATACAGAATCTCAATGTGTGTGTGTGTGTGTGTGTGTGTGTAAAGAACTTGATGCCTCTGTATAGAGGCTACATAGATTTCCTGAATCCTATCATCTTCAACAAATCTCTATCTTTATTTTACCTTAAAAAGAATAAATCTGACCATTTCAGTTTTTGCGAACATCACATGATTACATTACAAATCTAATAAGGTGTTGGCAATTGTTTCAGATAATTGCTTTTGAGAATGCTTAACTTACCATTTTTTTCTTTCCTTAACATCAGATACCTATTTGCATAGTTCTATTCACCATGTTGTGTCTCACATGGCAAGGCTAATAGAGAATAAAATCAGGAGCTCGCTATGTAAATATCTTAGAATATGAACATCTACATTTCAATTATGCTTCTGTGTGAAAAATAAATTATGTTGTCTTCATTACAGTGTTGTCCTACCCAATGTAACTAAAAGAATGAATCAGCTTAAGGTATTAACACTAAGTATTTTAGGAAAAATAATATAAAGCAGATTTTGTGACTATGTGCATGGAGCAAAACAGACTTTCATTTAATAGACTTGTCACAGTTCTCAAAGATCCATATTATATAGGATATTGTACTTCTTAGACTGTGTTAAACATTAATAATTAGAATTACAATAATTTCTGTCTGAGTCTCAGTGTTCTGGGTACAGTGAAAGATTCATGGTGGAAACTAAATTCCAAAGCTACTATCTAAAAGCATCAACCGCAACAGCAACAGCACTTAGACTTATATACCACTTCACAGTGCTTTACAGCCCTCTCTAAGTTGTTTACAGAGTCAGCATATTGCCCCCAATAATATGGATCCTCATTTTACTGACTCGGAAGGATGGAAGGCTGAGTCAACTGAGTCAAGATTGGTGAAATTTGAACTGCCAAATTTCAGTCCAGCAGAGGTAGCCTGCAGTACTGCACTCTAATCATTGCCCCACTGCGGCTCAATATATTGTCTATACATGGGACCTCAAGTTATCAGTCAGTTAAGGCACCAAGCAAGAAACTTTAAGAAAGTGACTGCTATTCCCATCTTAGTCACTAAGACAGCTAAGTGACTTTGAGTCAGTCACTCCCTCTCAGTCCTAGGAAGGAAGCAATGGCAAACTATTTCTGAAATCTTTCCAAGAAAACTACAGGGACATGTCTAAGCAGTTGTCAAAAGTCAATACTGATTCAGATATAAAATGGAAAAAAAACCCAGTAAAATCCTGTTTTCTCCTTATGTTATATGCATAAATAAGGAACATCAGTATTTCAGTTACAGGTATATGGATAAAAACCATGCAAATTACTTATCTCAGCACTATATCTTAATGCAGTGAAACTTGTTCCTCTAAGGAAGGTGATGAAATGAAATTCAGATATGATGCTGAAGATATCAAAATTCATTGAATATTAACTTCCTAATTTATATACAGGGAAAAATTTTGTAAATAGCTTAAAATGCTACTACAGCTTTTTTTTTTTAGCTCGTTGTGAATCTATTTCATCATGGCATTAGCCAAATTTTGGTGTATTTGACTGCATGCCATTTCAAAGGTGAATACTAGTGATTTACAGGGAATGAAAGAAAAGACCCACATTCACTTAGGAATGTAGCTATAAGCCTTAATTGATTTAAGCTGTAAATTAATTAGCAAAATATTTGGTTGGCCAGCAGGAGATATGTTTTAATAGTTGAATAAATGATGAACAGCAAGACTAGCAGTAAAGTATAGCTGGTTTCTCCATATACAGTATGGAAGAACTATTTTGGGGGAAATTCAAGGTGGAAACTATCATCCCTGTGGAAGTAAAAAGGTCCTATATGAAGAATTTCTCAAAATAGCTTCCTAGCAAAGCCAGTAGAAACAACTCATGTTTTGAAAATTAATCTCCATGTAAATTAAGCATAGATTCATAAGCTCACACACTCCATACTATAGACTCTTAAGTTTTTCTCCTTCCCAGTTCTGTAGTGTTTTAAAACAAAAATCTTGTTTCAACTATAATTTAATGAAGTTATTTCTTATTTGGCAACAAGCATGAACAATGGTCGAATCAAATCAAATATCTTTACTATGTTCTTTGACCAGTCTATACAATAAAAGAGTACTGTCAAAGGAAAAAAAATACTTAAATACAGAAATTAGTTATTAGAGAGGGGGAAAAATAATAGGACAATAAAACAGCATATCTAATTAAGATTTTTGTGCAGTTCTGTCGCTTGATGAAAATATTTGGCTACCTAATATGTGATTATAAGATTAATGTCCCTTAAAAATAATAATTATAATTTATCTGCAAGATCCTTTAGAAATTATTGGGACAATCAGAATATGTCTTGGAACATCATAGAAAGGGCACCTTATGAGGACATGGGTGAAAGTTTCTACCTCCCTGGAACCACAAGGGCAAAGTCTCTATGAGCAAAGGATCCCATAAAATCTTCACTCCAGTAGAGCTGATGGGAGGCCATCAAGTTGGGTTCTGGAAAATGCCTGTCTCTATTTGCTTAGTATTAAATTGTATAAGTATCCTGCATACTTATGACTGTCTAACAATTCAAGGGCACTGGTGATATAATTTTGGCCATCAGTGTCCCTGATTCTCTCTTTTATTATTGATTTGGTTTTCTCCAGGGTTAGTTGGCCTAAATATTCAGGAAAGAGACCAAAACTGTAAAGTTCTGCTATGTAAGTGCAGTATCAATGGTATTGATAATTATTTGATAGCAGCAGACACATCAAGCCTGTAGGATCAACTATGATTCTAAGAACTGAGATTTGAGGCCTTGTCCAGACCTCAGCCTTAAGACATATTAGCTTCAGAGCTCAGTACTGCATTGGGGGTGCATTTTGGGGTGCCAAACAAGATCCTGAGAAAATTTGAACGATTTCATAAGCTTTCAGGTATGAGCAATGGTCAAGTATCACTGGATCTATAGTCTAATGCAATTTTCTTAGAACTGAGTGAAATTACATTTCTACAGTTGTATACACATTTATTTACTAAAATTAATATCTAGAAACCTTATTTTATCCATTCTTGGCAGAATAAACCAGTAAAATATTAACCTTAGAATTAAATGAAACTGGTTGATATCTATTAATAATTCTATATGTGTAAATAACAATTAAATGCTCTGTTTATATTAATATTTATTAGGAGACATGTTAGTTGCACAGGCCAATTCTAAGCAGTTATGGACTTAATGTGTTATGCTGGAATGTGACTCTAGGATTCATTTGAGGATCCTTCCATTCCTTTTGGGATAGGACCTGTAAATAACAATAATTGGATAATCGATTAATAATATTTATACATTTCTACTATCTATGTACTTTGGTAAGCTATTTTAGATATGAAAACTTATATAACAAAGTTTTTTTTTTCCAGTTCAGTTTAATTATACCATGTGGAAAACAACAAGGTATTCCAGGAAAATTGGGGGCAGAAATCAGTCCAGAAGAGGCAAAATAAAGTACTGAAAAATTAAGAAATCCCTGAAACTCATTATTTCTTGAAAATGGAAGAAAGCTAAATTTTAAGTATTTATCCTTTTATCCTTTCTTTTTAACATTCATACATTTCTTTTAATGCATACATATTAAAATGATGCAAAAAAAAGTAAAAGAAAAAATTGAAGCTCATTTGCAGCAAACAATCATCACCATAATTTTAAAAGTTTCCATCCATCCTGGTACAGTCAGTGTTTCAGTATTTACCAGAAACAGATGTAGAAAGTCTCTGGGGGCTAATAGGCTCTTGATTGGTATTTGTTCAGCACAGCAGGGTCTGGTGTGTGATAGCTCTGCTTCTGCGTATTGATAAGTGTGGGCTGATGACGGGAGGTATAATTTGAAGGCTGGAAGAGGCTTGTTAGCTTTCTGTTGCTGGATGGAATGAAAGACACTTGTTTATTTAGAATTCTTAAGGCTTCTAGGATCACTGTGAAATCTGTTAGTAGGATTTTTTTCCCCTCCGAATTTTCCTTCATGTCTCTCGGTGGAAGTATCTGGTGATGAAAGAACTAACATGATTTATCTGTTCCAGAACCTACAGACAGATGCTGTTTTTCTCCTATTTGCTCCCTCCTTCCCCCTCCCCTGGCTATCCCTCTCCCCAACCACCCCACTAATCCTCAATAAACTGAACAACAGATGAAATCAGGTGGGCAGTTTTAATGCCTGTAAAGTTAGCTAAAATGGTGTTTTTACAAAGTAAAATTATTTTAAATACAATCTCCCAAATAATGAATGAAATGAATGATAAATTTATCCAGGTAGTAAACAATTCTACATCCTAATTGCTACAATGTATATCTGGGTAATATTAATTTTTCAATATAATTTTAATTTTACAGGCTTTTGACAATTTTAAAAAAAACAAGGAGGGATTTAGAACTTAAATTTCACTGTGTTTCTACTGGTTTCTACAGTTGTTTTATGTCAGACAAATTTTGAGAAAAGTAGAGTATTTCCTTGTATTATACTTCTCACTATCACATTTCAAATACCATATGTGACTGTAAGAGGATATAATTTAGTATTCAGACATCCTCCCTTTAGAAAATTATTCACCCAAGGTGAGATTGTCCCCCAGCCTTGTGTTCTTCTGGAAGGTCCTCAAAACTTTGTTTTTGGGAGGAGAATTGGGAGGGGAATCCCCCAGAAGTGTCCATTCAGTTTTGTGTATGTGTCTAGGTTTAGACTGAATTTTAATTATTACAGATATCTAATTGTTTTATTTAAATTGATTTAAATGTGATTGTTAGCTTGTGTTTTATTGTGCATACTGCCTCAGAGTTACATGTAAGTGAGGAGAGCAGCTATATTAAATAAACAAATAAATAAATAAAGTGGGGAAACCAGATGGTGTTATCAGAATAATCAAACAAAGAAACTGTTCAAATACTTGTGTTCCTGTAAAAGAGAATTGATGTAGCTCAAAGTTGAACTAGGAATCCTTGGTGCTTTCTGAGCTTGGATGTTTGTTTGCAAACATTTCATAATCAGATTAGATAATATCTTCAATGCTACAAATGCTAATGCTGAAGATGTTATCTAGTTGAGACAAAATGTCTGCAAGCAAACAACCAAGCTTAGAGAGCACCAAGGACTCCACTTCTGTTCTGATCCATAGAATCTGGAATGTCACATTGGTATTATTGAATTGGTACTATTCTTATTCATTATTCTCAGCTGATGTAAATTGATGCAAGGAAGAAACTGGGAAATTGAGAAAGTTCAGGGCTATACGAACTGTACTATAGCAGATCTAAACTACAGGTGAGGAGTCTGTATGAGGAAGACATACCAAAAGGCCAATTGAATATGAGGTATAATAAAAAAAAATATTGAAAATAGTGATGTCACCATTAGAATTTTCTTATAAATCAATGTGTAACAGCATCAGGAATGTTCTGTTCAGTTCTGGTCACTATGCTTCCAAAATGACATAGTGGAACTAGAGAAGGTTCAAAGGAGGGCAACTAAGATGATAAAGGTGATGGAGCACTTTCTGTATGAAGAAAAGTTGCAAAATTAAAGGCATTTTAGTTTAGAAAGGATGTGAGAACTTACGGTAATTGAATGTATTCAAGCAAAGCAAACTTGTTTCAATGAGTCTTAATACTTAAAAATATAACAGTTAAATACTTGATCAGTTTTGGGGAATACATTCTATAGTTCTCCACACCCAATACTGTATTCTACCAAAACTTTTTTCTTTATTCATATTGAAGTTTGTAATATAAGAACGTAGGGAAGAAATCTTTCTTTTTTTAAAAAAAATAACTAATTTTAAAAGTAGTAAATACAATAGCTTGAAGGCTGATTTAAGGCAATCTAGCAGCTTTGTCAAAATGTCAGGTAGATTTGCCCTCAAAGACCATCCCATTTTAGTGAAGACTTGTTGACCTTGTTGATATAAACCAAATGTCTGCAACTTAGTTCATTCAGGCAAAAGTTTGTGACCCTTAACCACTACATTAACATGTCTAATTGTAACTGACAGGGCAATTTCCTGGTGACTGTTGTTTGAGAGAAGCAGAGTTTGAAGCTACTAGCAATCTAAGACCTTTGACTGTCATATTAACACTTCTAATTCTAATTGACAGAGCACTTAGGCAAATGCAATCCAAGGACTGTTGGTAGACAGTTATATTTATCATCTGATAAAGCAGAAACACTAAACTAAGAAAATACCTATAGATACACAAGCTCATTGAACTGCTTATTTAATATGCATATGTTCCCTTGATAGTCCATAATTTGGAACTATTTTAACTGACACCTTATAAGCAGAGTTAGTTTAAACCGTTCTTTCACCAAACCAATAACTTAAAGCAAATCTTGATAAAGTGAATTGCTTCTGCTTTACTCAAACATCCTTCTAAAGGAGAGAGAATACCCTGTTTTCATTTTAGTTGCAATTGTTTCTTTAGTCATGTTAATTGAAAAGTTCCATATATGTTACTTTTTCCTGGAAATATCTTTTTATTGCAGTCAGCCAGTTTTAACTTGACATAATTAAAAAAAAGTATTTAAAAAATTGAAATATTTCATTGCCAGAGAAAAAAAATGATAAATACTATTTGATTTGTCCTATAATTAAAAATAAGATAGACACATGTCTTATTCCAGTTGATGAAAGATAATTTGCTTTGAAAAGAGAAGAGAAATTGGCAAAAGCTCATCTTCAGAACGCAATACTTTTGTACCTGTATAGTCTTGACTTTCACTGTATGTTCATGTCTCCAGCCATTTGAAACTATCTTGGCTTTACAAGCTTAAATTTCAGCTTTTGCTTTAGGTATTTTAGCTTTTGCTTTTAGGTATCCTACCTTTATTATTTTTAGAAATAAATCAAGGCAGCAAATAGATCTAATACTCCTTCCTCCTCCTATTTTCCCCTCAACAACAATCTCTGAGGTGAGTTGGGTGGAGAGGGTGACTGGCCCAAAGTCATCCACTCTGTTTTCAAGCCTAAGGCAGAACTAGAAGTCACAGCCTCCTGATTCCTAGCCTGATATGTTAACCACTATACCAAACTAAGAAGCTCCCTTGGTTCAATTTGAGAAGCCAGGAAGGTTTCAGAGCAATAGAAAGATCAGCAACTGAAAATAATATCAATTGTCATATCTCCTGTCACTTTCATCAATAACAGATAAAAGATAACAGATAATCAGAGTTGGAAGGGACCTTATAGGTCATGTAGTCCAATGCCCCCCTGCCCAAGTGGGAGATCCTACACCATTTCTGACAAATGGCAGTCCAATCTCTTCTTGAAAGTCTCAAGTGATGGCGCTCCCACAACTTCTGAGGGCAAGCTGTTCCATTGGTTGATTGTTCTCACTGTCAGAAAGTTTCTCCTTATAAAGAAAATGAACTAAAATAAAATACAAAAAGTCAAAACAAATTCTCAAGCAGAACAAGAATAAGGTAGGAAAACTGAAGCTTCTTTTATAGGAGTCTAAATTTTTTGAAACATTGCAATTTAAATTTTGGCACAGTACAGGGAGTCCTCAACTTAAAATCACAGCTAAGACCAGAATTTTGGTTGCTAAGTAAAGCAGTTGTTAAGTGAATCACATTTGCTTACTGGTCCTAAGTTACTTTTTCCAGTGCTGTTGTACTTTCAATGGTCACTACATGTTTCTCAGGTAATTTCCCATGTATCTGTATTCCATTGAGTATCTTAACAGAAAGCCTTCCTAATAATGCAAACCCAATAAAATCCTTTGTCTGTAAGAAACCAAATACTGAGTAGGTCAGTGGATAAACTATCCACTTAAAATGAAACAAAATTATCACTTCTGTTCGCTCAAGTAACCCCAGCCATTTTAAAAGAACTAATGATTCTAGATCACATTTCATATGCAGAAGTACTAATTTCAGGTGTAATAAACTGTGTTATTAAATAGTTGTTTCTGAAGTTTCTCTTTCTACAGAAGAGTATAGGACAAGTATATAGAAGAGAAAGGAGAATACTGTTCCTATTATTCTTTTAGTCTTAGCATTGCTTACTCTGGAATGGATCCAAAAAACCTTGCATCTTGATGTTGTATTTGAATGTTGAACAACAGCTTTCTATGGCATATCTTTTTTTTTAAATGTGTTCCAATCATGATACATAATATAGTATCAACCTCTACAGGTCAAGCCACAGGAAATACTTTCTTATTAGTGATTGGATATGCAACCCATTGAGCATATCCAACATAGATCTTTTTAATGGTTTATAGGACATGAAGCTGACAACCACTGCACCAATTATAATGCAGGTTCCAAACTCTTTTTAGAAACAGTATATATGGACTGTATAGCAGTAATCCATCCTGTATATGCATTGTTCTATTGGTAGAAGATAGCTGTATAAATTTGCTTAATAAATAAAATAAATATATACCATATACCAATCACCACAACAAGCTTGTCCCATAAATTACTTGGGCTCAAAACAAGAAAAAACTGTTTGTTTTGCATGTTTTACTCTGAACTCTGAATCCATGATTAATCACTCTACTAATCAGGATTAGATATACCTAACAAAGTTAAAGATTCAGTTTGTTTATCCTTGTTTGAAATATTACCATGCCAAGCATAAGTTACAAACTTTGATGTGTTTTTTGGTTGTTATAAATAAGTATTTGGCCACACAAATGCAAAACTATGTATCTTGTATGCAAAATACATCTATGTATTAAAGTAAACATAAGTTTGGTCTAGTGGTTAAAGCACCAGGCTAGAAGCCCGAAGACTGTGAGTTCTTGTTTGGCTTAGGCATGAAAGGTGATTTGGTGGCTTTGATTCAGACCACTCACATCACAGAGTTGTTGTTGTTTGGAAAACATTATTAGATTTTTTTTAAATTTTTATCCTGCCTTTATTTCTTTATAGGTAACTCAAGTGACAAACATACCTAATACTCCTTCCTCCTCCTATAGAGTTATTTATAAAAATAATAAAGACAGAATATAAATAGAAGGAAGGAGGGAAGGAAGGAAGGAAGGAAGGAAGGAAGGAAGGAAGGAAGGAAGGAAGGAAGGAAGGAAGGAAAGGAAAGGAAAGGAAGAGATAGAAAGAGAAAGAAAGAGAAAGAAAGGAAGAGAAAGGGAGAGAGAAAGAAAGACAAAGAGAAAGGAAGGAAGGAAAAGAACAGAAGAGGAAGGAAGAAAGGAAGGAAGGAAGGAAGGAAGGAAGGAAGGAAGGAAGGAAGGAAAGAAAGAAAGAAAGAAAGAAAGAAAGAAAGAAAGAAAGAAAGAAAGAAAGAAAGAAAGAAAGAGAAAGAAAGAGACAGGAAGGAAGGAAATAAAGAAAGGAAGAGAAAGGAAGAAAGAGAGAGAGAGAATGAGGAAGGAAGGAAGGAAGGAAGGAAGGAAGGAAGGAAGGAAGGAAGGAAGGAAGGAAGGAAGGAAAAACTAACAGAAAGCCACTGTACAAGATCTGTCTTGGTTGGAAAGTTTGGAATGATCAGAAAATAGTACCAGAACTTCTGTTGCTAAGTGAGTGAGTCACAAACAATTTTACATTTTTTTTGCCACAGTAGTTAAGCAAATCATATGGTTGTTAAGCAAATCCAGCTTTGCGTGGACTTTGCTTGTTGGAAGCTGGCTGGGAAAGTCTTAAATGGCAATTATGTGACATTCCCTCCCCCTCAGGATATTGCAATTATCATAAAAACATGCTGGCTGATTGACTGCATGATTCACTTAGCTGTAATTATTTTAATCATGTGACTGTGGGATGCTACAACAATCATAGGTAGTCAAGGACTATCACAAGTCACTTTTATCAGTTTAAGACTACCTGTTATATAATTGGCACTGGAACTGAATCATACCTTATGGTATTTGGGGATATGGGACTTGATCTATGATTGTGAGCGATAGATTCCATAGGACTGTGATTATTACAAAGCTTCCATAAGCAACCTAGCTGGTGGGGGAGCCCCAATATTTAGCCTTTCTGAACAGACCAGCGTTTATGGGAAGTTTCCCCATCTTCTTGATTAGGAACACACATATGGATATATGGTGAGCCATGCACAGAATTTAATAATATGTTATCAACTTCTCCCTACTTTCTGAAGCAAGTTAACAATTATGTCCTTTGTAACTACTCCATTTTACTGCTCCCCCCACCTTTTTTGTTTACATTTAACACTTAACATTGAGAATAAGTGACAGATTAATAGGTAACTTTGTAGACACTGTATGGGGCGATTTGTTCCTAAAACTTTTGCCAAAATACCACACGTCTTTGAGAATAAGCATATTATCCACATTTATGTGCACAGCAGCTGCTTGATTTGTTTAACAGAAATTTTGTAGCAGCACAAATGACAGTTTAGCATATAGGATTCCTAAATATTAAACAGTAAAACTCTAAACATATCCCTTTGTTCTTTGACAGGGATCTCTGATTATATATTATCATATTATAATCAACTAGTGCAAATGAGTGACAATTAAATTTACTTTATAGAAGAAAGGAAGTGACCATAATGAAGGATTATAGAAACCACTTCTAGGGCAAGGAAGTTTCTTCCTTCCCTCCTTGTTCTCCTCTTTTTCAACACAGTGCAATGTTAGGCAGTGAGAGACCAAGCTTTCTGGATAGTCATACTTTGATCTTAAATGGTGGGTGGGCCCCCTGCCATCTCATGTTATGTCAGCATATTTCTCTTCTAACATTCTCCATCCTTCACATATTCTATTTCTTGAAGTTGGAAATACCGAGAGGTCACATATTTCTAGATTTTGATGGAGTGAGCATTTTTAATTCTTCCACTCTGCTTTATTTTTTTCCCCACTTTGACACATTAACTCTGGCTGTTCTTTTGAAGGACAAGATATTCTTGCCAGGTGGATATTCCCAAATTCTCACAACTCTGTTCATATGGTCTTTTATCAGAATGTCTCTGAACAGTGAGAACTCATAACTCATATGAATGGGAAACAGTTGGGGGCTTGCCACACTTCATCCCTCTTGATTGTTGACATTGTTAGCAGCTGCTACTGTCAATCTATCTTTTACCAACTGGGAGCACAGTATATAAAAATGTTACAAATACAGCTTCCTTTCTTCCTCCTCCTCCTCCTCTTCCAATTATGGACGGGGAAAAGAAACCTTCTGGACTTGTTGGCTTAGTCATTTAAACTCAGTTAACTCTAACAAAATTATAACTTGAATACTTAACATGTTCAATCATTATCTGGAAGAGTAGTCTTCCCCAAACTAATGCCTTCTGATATTTTGGGAACACAAATCACAAAATCCACAGCCATTTTATGGGATTAGATATCATGTTGAGGAAAGCTGCCATTTGGAGAGCCCGGATTTTCCCTTACATTCATTTTGAACTCTACAAATGAGTGACAGACTTTAACCAAGCCATGTAAATCTATTGCTGATGGACAAGAGGAAAGAAAAGTCAATATGGAGCTCCACTCTGTTGGATATCCCAGAAAGGAGGTCAGCAAATTGGCCTGTATTTTTAAAATCAATGTTCATTCACTTCTTTCAAAGAAGAACATTTCTATAAAATACTTATAACAGAATGTGATATTCTTGCCTTAAATAAGTATGAATCTGCCTTTTATTGTAGTTATCTCTACAGCATTTTATATGTCTTTTCTTGGTTTGTTATCATTCTACTAAACCCTAAGAAAAATCTAAAGAACTTCTAAGTATCCCATGAATTTTTAATTGTAATAGTAGCACCACTTGGAGAAAAAAAAATCTGACTTTGAAAAATTGTTAGAAACTGTTCTTTATATTCAGAGTAACAATCTAACACATTTCCCACAACAAATTTGGTGGATAATTTTTTTAAAAAGTCCAACAATAAACAAAGCTGTTGTCTACAGTTCTTGGTCCAGATTCAGAAGGTTTGGAGGGCTAAACTTTTACCAAGGAGGCATATGTTTAGTTCTCACCTTACTTGGGATTGAAGAGAGAAAGTGATGCAGCAATGATATCATTCTGTTGAAAGAGCAATATTCCTCACACTTACCCTGAAGTTACAGAACAGATGATGAGAATGGTGTTAAGCTGCCGGAATCCAAGTTGGATCTCAGCTTAGTACATATTTTTGTCCCCCTTCCCACAGTATTCATAAGTAATACTAATTAAATACCAACAATACTAATTCTATTAAAAGACCATTATTATACAACATACAACCTGAAGATTTTGCCAATTCAGTACTACAAGGGTCTTGGATAGAGTCTAAAGGTGAGAGTGGAATATATTGTATTCTGCTAATATTTGCTTCCTTCTAAGAAACAGATTTATTTCTGAATTCAGACATGAAAGAGAAGGTAAATGGCATTGCTAAACTTGAGGAGAATAAGGAAATAGGGTAGAAGTGTGGGAAAGAATTGGACCAATGGGGGAGAACAATGTGGAAGGGAGCAGGACAATATATAAGAGTCTCCAAAAACATCTTATCCGAGGTGTTTCTGGATAAGATGCACCTTGTTATATCTTTTTTTTTCCTATGAGAGAAAGACACCCATTCATTTAAGAGGAAGTTTATTTTATTTTATTTTATTTTATTTTTATTTATTTATTTGATTTGTCAATTGCTTACAAGATAATAGGTATAAGTATATACATAGTTATGAATACATGAAATGGGTACATATAAGAAAAATAAAAGAAACAATAGGATAGGGACGGTAGGCACATTGGTGAGCTTATGCACACCCCCTACAGACCTCTTAGGAAAGGGGTGAGGTCAATAGTAGACACTCTAAGGTTAAAATTTTGGGGGTTTGGGGAAGAAACCACAGAGTCAGGTAGAGTATTCCAGACATTGACCACTCTGTTGCTGAAGTCCTATTTCCTGCAATCAAGTTTGGTGCGGTTAACCTTGAGTTTGTATCTAATGTGTGCTCTTGTGTTGTTATGGTTGAAGCTGAAGTATTCATTGACAGGTAGGACATTGCAATGTATGATTTTATATACCATACTTAGATCAGACCGAAGACGGCGTAATTCAAGGTTTTCTATGTCTAGAATTTCAAGTCTGGTGGCATAAGGTATTCTAGTTGAAGTTGAAGCTGGAGCATCCAATTCCAGCAATGAGGTTTAATCTTGCTTTTATAAGAAAGTTGTAATCCGACAAATATCTGCTAAATATATGCTTGTTTGATTGATATATTTATATATGCCTATTTATAGTTATGTCTTGAATTTTAATAAAAAGTAATACAATACAATCAGGGGTGGGATTCTACCAGTTCGCACCTATTGCTAGAACAGGTTGTTAACATTCTAAGCAGTTCGGAGAACCGGTTGTTAGAAGAAATTACTGGCCTAATCCTGTAAGGAAGGCAGGAAGGAAACATTCTGGTGTTGCTTACAGAAATTGCCTCTCCATTAACCCTTATTACATTCTTGGCAGGACTAGACTTCCTGTCTCAGGAATGTCTCTGGAGGTTTTTTTCCCTCCTTTGCTGGTACTTTGCTTGTGTGGAGTGACCATTCAAAGTTACAATGGCACTGAAAAAAGTGACTTATGACCATTTTTCACACTTACGACTGTTGCAGCATCCCCACAGTCATGAGAGGCCAAGTGAGGAGATGCGTGCCTTGATGTGAGTGATATTGAGTTGGCCATGCCCAGCCAATAACATGACCACCAAGCCACGTCCACCAACTAAGCCACACCCACAGAACCAGTTGTTAAGAAAATTGAATCCCACTGCTGGATACAATACATTAGAATAAAGTATATATTCATAACATACTCTCAGGGAAGAGTTAGGGGAGGTTTCTAGTGCAGCCCCCATATAGGAACTTTATAAAGATACAATAAAAAAAATTCTCTGTGTCAAGCTATACTGTATGACATGATGAAAAAATAACTCTTTCTTTAAAAAAAGAAGTAGTAGAAGAAGAGGAACCTGATTTTACCAGGAATGCAAAACAAAAATACTTAAAAAGCTTTTCTCTTCTTTTCAAAACTCCCCACTTTCAGTTTTCTTTGGATTAATTCATGTTTGCGTCAGATTCTTCTTATCCACACTGAGAATACCCTAGGCCTTTCAGCAGTCCCAGTTCAGTTTGAACCCCACTCAGAAAAACAATTAGCAATCAATTACATTAATTAAAAGGTTTGCCCACAGGAAAAGGCAAAGCTTTAAACAATTAACAGGAAAAGGTTATTTTTTAAGAAACAAAGTTCTTTAGAAGCAGCCACAACCTGAGCGAAAATGTTTGTTTTCTCAGTGCAAAGAGGCACTCTTAACCTATTTCAGATGTTGGCAAATGACATGTTAGAGCTTCTTTTTCACAAAAGCTCTTTGCTACAAAGCACTGTAATATAAAGCACAATTATCTAATGGTTGAACTATGCCAATTAAAATATGATATTCAAAAACGTCAAGCAGCTACAGCTGCTCTCGACTTCACTAAGAGTTAGAAGTTTGACACCTCTGAAATATAGAACATTGTCAATTATGTAATCTGAGCTGGATTAATGAAGAGAAAACAAAAATATAAACCTTATTCCTTGAAATCCTGAAACACAGTTATAAAAAATTGAGCTATCTTAACAAATCCACCTAAAACAAGTAAAAAGATGATATTCCTTGGTAAAAATTGAGCAAAGTAAGTTATTTTTCCATCACACAGTAATTTTTAGTTTCTCTCAAAATTATTCTTTTTTGTTTTCAGTATTATTTTCCAATATTATAAGAAATTTGTCTTCTTTTTTTAAGATGTTATTTTATTGTTGCCAAATGTTTTTGAGCAAGTGAGCAAATGGTTTTGCTCACTTGATTAATTGTTACACAGATATTGATCCCTTCCTGGTCTTCTCTCTTTTCTGGCTGAAAAAGCACCATAGAATTTTCAATGTGACATCTTTCCTTGGGCTTTTTTAAAGCATGGGAAACCAAGCAAGCTGCAGGGCCAGGGAATTTGAGATGAATGCACAACGAAAGTGATGACTCTTCCCACACATTCGTTCCTTGGTCAGGACAAATGAAAATAAAAAAATAAAAAATAAAATAAAAAACCGCAGTTCACCAGATGAAAGTGTCATTCATGTTTTCTGCAGTAAAACAATGTTAAAATCCATTTATTTTCAATCTGATTGAATGACAAATATGCAATGTAATAATAGATAGATAGCAAGATTTGTCAGATTGACCAAAAATGAAACAAGCAGAAATGTAGAGACCAGCATACACAGAGTGATAATTGTATTAGAATACTAAATTTACAACTTAAGGTGGCCCAGGAGGTTATAATTATATAAAAAGTAAGCTATGGATTATTTAAAAAATCTAAATTTCTATATACAGACAATTCCCTACTAATAAATAAGTTATATTCTGAGAGGCTTGTTCATAAATCCATTTTGTTTGTAAGTCCAAACAAATATAAAATATAAGAACAATACAGTTCTTACCTTAATAAATTATATTTTGTATTCTCCACCCAATTGATTGCTGGCTAACGCTAACCATTGCATCTTTCAAATAGTAGTGAGTGCCTTGGTTTCCTTTCACTCCTTGCTCCTGGTGGGCATTCAAGGACGCATTCCCCTGGTAATGGCAGGAGCCTAGCTTTGGGTCCAGAGGATGTCTCCTGCATGGATCCATTTGCCTTTGACTGTCAGTGCTGGGGTAGACCATTATACCTTGGGCCACTGGGACCTTTTTGGGAAAGAGCCACTAGCAACGCAACTGGGTGCCATTGCTTTACACCACCGTCAAGGGAAGAGATAAAGTTCATGCTGGTCAGTCTTGATCTAATGAGCAGCAATGCAGCCCTCCATTCTCCATTGGGATAAGTGAGAAACATTTTGTGGAGACTTCCCAGTGGTAGGAAAATCCCGGCTACAGTTCCTGATGAACGTTTTCACTTCTTCCTTTTTTCCCATTTCTGCACTGTGACCCTCTCCAGGGGCATTTAGGGAAGATGTGATCACTGACTATCCTTTCCTGTAGTCTTGTGCATGTGTGTGGCTTGGCTTTTTTCTTCTCTACCTTATCAATTGTGGTGTCTGTGGCCACCTCAAGAAAGAAGCTCAACAGGTCATCCCTTCCAAGTCAGTATTCAGACAGAGCAGAAACCTCCCCACTTAAGCAATTTTCTTCCCTTCTGGGGCACTTGGACTATTTTTCAATTCTAAATACTAATTTCAGAATTAGGCTCCTAACAAATGTTCCAAACTCTTAACAGTGTCTTACATCACTGAACATTCCATCATAAAAAAGTACATAGTTTCTAAAACCTCAAGAAATTTTGGGATGTTAAACTAGCCATGTGATTCTTTCCTGTTGTAGATTAACTAAGGAAAAACTGACAAGATATCTAATAAGTGCTCATAAAGATTGTGACGTAAACCCCAAGGTCTTGCAAAATTGGACTGAACTGATTTTTAGAGCAGCGTGCATTATTAGACTTCCCACTGCAAATTTTCCTGCTTCAATTTTTCTATTGCAAATCAGTGAGACTGAAAATATAGTAGATGGTAATTAAATGTTAAAATAGGGTACAATGAATTAGAATTGATTTTTCCCATTCATATTTCATTGAAGTAAGTAAAAGATTTGTGACCATTCATGTCATTCCTTTCAATAAGCCTTGCAGGAGACCATTCAGTAGCTAATGCACTTAATTTGAAATAGCCTATGTTATTACTTTGAACAAAAACAAAATATAGTAGAGCAATGATCCACAAATGTTGTATATGTATAGAGGCAGATTGAACAGGTCTTAAAGACTGAGAAACATAGGCATGGTGCCAAGCTTTATGCAGGGAAACATTTAACAGCTTGATAACTCAACTAAATCTGAAAGGAATTATGTGGGGCAAAGAGGGGGCATTTCTATAGCTAGAGAGAAATGGAAATTCCCTCTCATTAATAGCAAAACAGAGTTTCCTGCAATATACATATGAGGTGTTTAGCTGGTTGGTATTTATTTTTGATGATTTCAAGAGTTTCTTTTATCGGGACTTGAGTGAATAGTGAAACCACATCGAAACTTACAAGCAGATCTTCTTGTTCCACGTGTAGATCTTTGATCATTTCCAAGAAGTGGTATGAGTTTTGTACATGTGAAGCTGCTGTTTCAGCATGGGGCTGTAGCTGTTTTGCTAAGTGTTTAGCTAGGTTTTGTAGTGGTGCTCCTCTGGAGCTGACTATGGGTCTGAGAGGTATGCCTTCTTTGTGTATTTTTGGGAGGCCGTATAGTTTGTGGCATCTGGAAGATTTTTCTCTTGGGATGATCGTCTGTTGGATCTCTTTGCTCATGTGGCTGGTTATAATTTTCTTCGTGGTTATTTTTTCCAGATATGTGGTTGGAGTAGGTCTGTCAATTTTGTTTCGTATTCAGACCTATTGACAGACCTACTCCAAGACTCCACATACAAACCCATAAACACGGACCCAACCACATATCTGGAAAAAATAACCAGGAAGAAAATTATAACCAGCCACATGAGCAAAGAGATCCAACAGACAATCATCCCAAGAGAAAAATCTTCCAGATGCCCCAAACTATACGGCCTCCCAAAAATACACAAAGAAGGCATACCTCTCAGACCCATAGTCAGCTCCAGAGGAGCACCACTACAAAACCTAGCTAAACACTTAGCAAAACAGCTACAGCCCCATGCTGAAACAGCAGCTACACATGTACAAAACTCATACCATTTCTTGGAAATGATCAAAGATCTACACGTGGAACAAGAAGATCTGCTTGTAAGTTTCGACGTGGTTTCAATATTCACCCAAGTCCCGATAAAAGAAACTCTTGAAATCATCAAAAATAAATACCAACCAGCTAAACACCTCATGGAACTAGAACACGGTTTAACCAACACATATTTCATATACAAAGGACAAAGATACAAGCAAATTGAAGGAGCCCCTATGGGATCACCACTGTCACCCGTCATTGCAAACCTGTTCATGGAAGAATTCGAATCCAGAGCCCTGGCTAACACCACCCACAAACCCAAACTATGGTTAAGATACATCGATGACACATTTGTGATTTGGCCCCATGGAAAAGAAAACCTAAACAATTTCCTAACACACCTAAACAGCACACCCCCCAAAATCAAGTTCACCATGGAAACGGAAACAAACAAACAACTACCATTCCTAGATGTACTAATCTACAAAAAAACAGATGGCACACTAGGACACACCATATACCAGAAGAAAACACACACCAACCGCTACCTCAACGCCCAATCCCACCATCACCCAGCACAGATAAACTCCGTGGCCAAAACACTAATTGCCAGAACCAAACGCCTGGTAGACAAGACACACATAAAGACTGAACTATGCACCCTGACTAAAGTACTGACAGCCAACGGCTTCCACAAAAGCAAAATCACTGGCTTGATCCACAAAAACACACTGAGACATAATGGAGATCTAGAAGATGAACAGACCTATGGAACAGCTGTCCTGCCCTACATAAGAGACAAAATCAGTAAGATACTACACAGGCATCACGTCAAGACTGCCTTCAAAACAGACAGAAAAATAGCAGCCATCCTTAGAAACCCCAAAGATAAAATTGGGGGAAACCAAGGCATATATGAAGTCCCCTGTGCATCATGCCCGGCCACATACATTGGACAGACCAATAGAAGAATAAGTACCCGCCTGGATGAACACAAAAATGCAGTAAAAAAGCTGGAACACACTTCCTCACTAGTCCAACGCATGAAAGCCACAGGTCATAGCACCGACTTCAATGGCACCAAAACCCTAACCACTATAGAAAACCCCAGCCACAGAATTATCAGAGAAACCATAGAGATTGAAAAAAGACCGGAAAGCATGAATAGAAGAGATGGTTCCACCAGACTGTCAATTATTTGGAAGCCTGCACTCACAAACAAAAAAATCTCCACACCACTAGCCAGGCAAACACCTGGGCACAAACAGATCCCCCCTGATACCTCCAGCTCAAACACACCCCAACCAGGCACCCAGATGAAACCTAGCTTCCTAACAAATGACAGCCATCCATTTACTCGGAGCCAAGCTGCACTAAAAGCTTCCAATACAGGAACACAATGTTGCCAGCCAACCAAGACAAAAAAAGCCACAAAACAGACAGAAGATATTAGAAACACCAATCAAGCAGAACACAGCAAACTCCAAGACCAATAAACAGAGACCAAGACTCCCAACCAATCAGGATGGAAAAAAAAACCATTCTGGCACAGCAGTAGGCTAGCCCCAAATTTAAAACTGAAACAACTGTAGAAGTCTGACTCACAGACTAACACAATAGAGAAGCCTGATGATGGCAGATGAGATTCTGCCGAAACGTTGCTACAACTTTAAAAGCACAACTATAATGACATGGGAAAATACCCGAACAAAGCTGAATGCCATACATGTAAGTACCCGCGAAAACTTAAGAATACACACACACACACACACACACACACACATAGATATGTGGGTGTGGGTGTATTGTTAGATTTTTTTATGGATTATGACCACAAAGATTTACAGAAAATACTTAGATAGAGAGACAGACAGATAAGTCAAATAAAAGTCAAAGGAAATGTTTGCCTTTGTATGAACAGAGATAAAGTCAAAATCATGTGAAGTATTAGCAGTGCTTTATAAAGCGTTAGTAAGACCACACCTGGAATACTGCATCCATTTTTGGTCACCTCATTACAAAAAATATGTTGAGACTTTGGAAAAAGTTCAGAGAAGAGCAACTAAGGTAACTGAAGGCCTGGAGATAAAAACATGAAGAACAGTTGCAGGATTTGGGTTTGGCTGGCCTAGAGAAAAAAGAATTCAAGGTGAATGATAGCAGTATTCCAGTATAGAGGAGGGGATCAACTTGTTTTTCAAAGCACCAGGGGGCAGGACAAGAAACAATGAATGGAAACTAATTTAGGAGAGAAGCAACCTGGAATTAAGGAGAAACTTCCTAAAAGTGAGAACAATGGAACAGCTTGCCATCAAAAGTTGTGGGTGTTTCATCACTGGAGGTTTTTAAGAAGAGACTGGACACCCATTTGTCTGAAATAGTATAGGATCTCCTGCTTAAGCAGGGGGTTGGACGAGAAGACCTTGCAGGTCCCTTCCAACTGTATTCTGATTTTAATAGAAATATATTGGAAAGCACTTTTAAAGGATTTATGTACCACTATCTTTTCTCTCATACCTATAATATTTGTTTAGCTTTAATCCTCTAATTACATAAAATATTAATAAATAAACCTTGGTCACTTGGTTCATTGAAGTTAACGTGCAAGACAGTAAGGAGAGGAAAAAACTCCAAAGAAAAGAAGACCATGGAAAATTGAATATAGTAGCAGCTTTGGTCTAGTGAATAAATTGCAAGAGATTGTTAAATTCTAATTCTGTTTTAGGCACAAAAGCCAGCTGGGTGATCTGGGCAATCATTCTATCTGAGCATTAGGAAAAAAGTATCAACATGCCACTTCCAAAGATGGTGCAAAGAAATTAGTATCTCTTTGTGTACAGTATAGCTCCAAAGAAGTTGCAATTCAGTACAACAGAACATGGCTCATATGTCAGTATTACCAGATTTACAAAGGAAAAACCCTTCCTCATGTGGAATTTAATAACATTTTCCATCCATCTCAGCTGAGGGCATAATATTGATCTAAAAGAACATAATTGCTTGGTAAAATTTATTGTTTGTAAGTTGATCTAGTTACTATAGCACTATCAATAGCACTTAGACATATGCTGGTTCAAAGTGCTCTACAGCCCTCTCTAAGCATATTGCCACCAACAATCTGGGTCCCATTTTACAACCTTGGAAGGATGGAAGGCTGAGTCAGCCTTGATCCAGTGAGAATCAAATGCCTGGAAGTCAGCAGAATTAGCCTGCAATACTGCATTCTAACCACTGCGCCACAGTGGCTTCTACAATGCTGCTTTGAAGTATGCATTGCTGGATCCCAATTGAAGTATGCATTGCTGGATCCCAATTGTACTCTTGGTGAGATTTTTACTGTGTTATGACTGTAATTCTATATCAACAAGTGCTTAGATGCCATTATTGATTTTGTCTCCATGCCATTATAAACCCAGTTAATCTAATTTCAGTTTGAATTTTCTATCAGGAATCATATTTTATCAATTAATGTTAGCTGTGTCATATCTTGAGATGAAAAGAAATCTTTAGCTAGTATGTGAACACACACAGCCATGCACTCATTTTGACTTCAGTAAGTCCTGCTTCTAGCTGCAGGGTAATATTTGGCATACATTTTGCCACTTGGAAGCGCTTTCTCAGGAATTTTGACTGAACCCTTTCCAAGTTCTGATAATTAATTCCTGGGTTTAATTGGACTCTGTATAAGAGCTGGGATAATGCCTTGGCTTCAAAAAACTAGATGGCAGCTGGTATGTATTGTATATCTGTGACCATAACTTCTGAAAATGTTTTTAGATTCATCATAGAATATTTTTTAATAAAGTTAATGTGAGAAGCTATCAGCAGGTTCTGTCTCCATTTTAACATAAACATAGTCATAATAGAAATTATTTCCCGAAGTCCTGCTAGTCCTGCTAGTCTTGTACACCAAAAAGATGGGATGTAGTGGTTCCTTTTTTTTGCAATATTATTCCCTCAGAAATAAGGTTGGCTTACTCCTAGTTATTTTTCCAGAAGGTTCTGAAAATCTGGTTTTGTCAATGGGCCTGTTGTTGATTTGGGGCCAATCAAGAGGCTTGTATGATTATATTTGTTGCTGCTACAGGGGGGGTGCTGAGGAGGGTTTTCAAAGTTTTTTTATTGCTGGTTTTTAATGTTTAATCCACCTGGAGTCACCATATGTGAGTTGGGTGACCATATAAACCTATTTAATAAAGAAATAAACACCAGAAGCAAATCCATTATTGTCTCTGTTATCTCTCTTTGAACTTATCTATAGAAACTTTGGGATCTGCTAGGAAAAAGGGCAAGGAGAAATAACTTTAATCTCTAATACTTTGATGCAATCACACAATATGCTTTCTTTGCTTACCAATAATTAAATATTGATTTTTATTATTTATATTTTTAGGCTATTCTTTTAACACAACTTAGAAAACAGAACAGAAACAACACAAATAGCCAGCATGAAAGTTTGGCCCATCAAAAATTGTAGATTCTACATGCTTCAGTTTTCTTAAGATTAAGCTCTACTATGTTTATCTCATTTATTCCAAATTGGCTTGTAGATTCCTGTGCAAGGGTTTCATAGCTTTTCTGGATCATTAATTTCAAATGTGAGGATGTAGCGTACACTAATGACACTTTAATTCATTCCCAGATAGATCTCTAAATACATTTAAAATAGTTCATATGGAGTCTGACCAAGGGTAAATTTATGAACTATCTATGTAATTAATAAATTAAACCACATTTTTTACCCTAGACGCAGTCATTTAATGGAAAGTGGTTTGTAGTATACAATTCAAAGCAAATACGTATACCTGCTCTAAATTTTTTTTAAAAATGGGTAAGAATAGTATTCCCCTTCGTTGTAAAAACATATACTAATTCAGCTCCCGCATCCTGAAGCCAATACAGACAAATAACCAAACTGTTAAATAGTCTGAAAGTTTATTAACAAGGTTCCCTATTTTTAACTTTATGCTCACTAAAATTTCCTAAGGAGATAGAGCAACATGTGAAGCTCATATCTGGCTTATTTTAGGTTATTCATTGTTGGAGGTAAAAAAGAAACAGTCTAGACATGATAGTGGATTAAAAACTAGCAACAAGAGGTTTAAGGATTATAACAGAAGGCAAGTGTAATCTTCCCAATTCTTTGTTGGGCTTACTTTGTATCAAATGTCATCTCTTTTTGTCTAACACTTTTTTAGAGACAATGTCTCTGTTGATAGTCTTTCCCGAACACTTGCTCTGGCACTGTGTTTGGGCCACTGTGCATTTGGAATATCTAGGTGTGGCCATGGGTTTGAATATCAAAAAGGAAATGCCAGAGACTTTTCTTCAATATCATGGCTGTTTACATTTTCTTGCTTCTAAAAAATGACTAGCTTAATCATGAAAGAAAGCACCAAAATACCTGTATGTCATAAGATGTAAGCTTCACACAAGTAAAACCTTTGAATTGTTACAGTGATGAGTTAATACCCAGTTAAAGATCTTTGAACAACACCTTGAACAGTGATCTTGTTGGGACATATCAACCAGATAAGTCAATAGTTAGTTGATCTCTTCAGAAAGAACAGCAAATGAATGTAATCTTTCACTAGTAGTTTATATCAGAGTTGATTTTATGTCATCTAATAGAGAAAAGCAAGTATGCAGTGTAAGAGAAATGAATACAACAAGCATTTCTGGTTTAGAAATTATATATATATATCCATTAGTTCGTTAGTTTGTTAAATATGTTGAATGTCAGTTGTTTTAAGTTGTGATAAAACAATTGAAAAGGTACAGCACTGGCATCAATATCAATCATTTTTATAGTAGCACATTTACCTTCTAAAACTGATGCTGCTTATCTGTTTGGACAGGCAGTTAATATAACTTGACAGTCAACCTAGGCATGGGGTAGAACATATTTTAGTACCAATAAGACATAAATTATACAGTTTCTTACTTAAGAATATAACGATGTGTTACAGTTTCCTCTTCTTCCAAAAAGGAGGAGCTCAAAATGGATCAACAGCAACTCTCATAAAAATAATAAAATAAAAAGGATTCAAATTCAAGAATAATTTAAAATAAGTGATGCAGCAGATAAATAACCTTTTTTTTAAAGGAACTCCTCTAGATTGAATTTAAAAACTAGCAACATAAGAAAATGTGATGTTTCGAGAGAAAAATATCCATTTTCTAAGCAACAAGCTCTTGGATATGATTTTTCTTTAACCTATATGCTATTAACCTATATGCTGATCTAGGTTATACTGTTACTGTTTGTTTTGTTGATTTGGTTTGGATTTATACCTTTTTGTCCCTATGCAGTTGTCCATACTCATTCTGAAAAAGGCCCATCTTGGAATTTCTTTATGGAATTTCATTCTTCTGGATTTCACTGAACTGGGGGAAGCCAGGGTGTTTGTAGACTGTAGGGGAGATTATGGTATAATAAAAGACAAAACGTTGATGAGATCACATTCCATGCCCATCATGAAACCACTAAGTGCAATATACCTACTTTAAAATAAGGATTCGTTGCCCTTGAAACAAAAATATTGAATACAAATTCTTTTAAAATTCAGAAGCACTGAGCTAATCTAAAGGACATACATTTGCCACAGTAAATGTCCTTGAGACAATATGCAAGATGCTCTGAGTTTACAGTCTGAAAAAAGTGATAATGGGGTGAATTGCTAGATCTGTACTGCAATATAAATTAGTAGAATATATTTATGTTGGAGAGAAAAATTATTATCTAAAGCAATTTCTCAAACTCAGTTGTAAAGATGAATGAGGACAACTTGTATTTTACTTCTTTGTGAGCATAACAGAGATGCTGATAAAAGGCACCTGGCCTGGTCAATTATGATGCCAGATTTGTAAAGCAAACAGAACATAACTTGCACAGGGTAGAAAAAATTAAATTAGATTAAATTCATTGTGTGTTCTTGCAACTGATTTCAAGAGAATGTGGCAATATCTAAATGTCACTACCTTCACACAATGTAGTCTAAATATTAAAGGAACATGTGACTGAAATACTTTTTTCTAGCAAGGTATCATCTATATATTTTTGAGATTTATAAACATTGTTTTGACTGTGGAGTCAAAAATGAACATTCTAACTATTGATGTAGGTGTTCATTTTCATTACCAGCAAAGTTTTATTTGATTTTCATATTAAAGATTAAAATTTAGTATGCAATATCGAGCATATTATAAAACTAATGATGTTAGGCATCATTTTAAGTCTTAAGAACATATTCTTAATACTTGAAATCTGAAAAAAGGCTGCCTATTTACATTCCAGAAAAATAGTGTTAAATGTCTGAGTCACACAACCCACAACTCCACATCCAACCCTACCTCATCCAACCCACCATCACTCAAAACTAGGCATGCATGCCCCTAACTACCTCAATTCCAACTACAACTGGCCTTAAATGCAAGCTACTCAATACAAGAAGCCTTGTGAATAAAATACCTGAATTTCTCCTCTTACTAAATATGGCTAAATTCAACATCATATTTGTCTGTGAAACATGGCTCAATGCATCTCTGCCTGACTGCATCACCACAGTAAGAGACTATCATGTTTACCGATCAGATCATGAAATCCGTAGAGGAGGTGGTGTTGCTATCTTCTATAAAAAGTCCTTACATCTAAAAAACATCCAAGTTACCCAAGAGCTTGCTCTTCCTGAGACCATCATCTGTGAACTGTCCTTAAATATCACATTTCAATTCTTACTATGTTACAGAGCCCCTGATTATGACATCAAACATGTAAACAAGCTAAATTCACTACTAACATGGGCAACATCCTGCCCACACACTTTTATCTTTCTTGGTGACTTCAATCTACTTCACATTAACTGTACCCTAAACCAATGTCAAATTGAACCCATACATGCAACCTTCTACAATGCTGTAACAAACCTGGGACTGGAACAACTAGTAACCAACAATACTAGACTTAACAACTGCCTTGATCTCATCTCCTGCAATAGTTTGAATTCAATTTACGGAATACAAATTAAAGAACCCTTTTCCAACAGTGACCACAGCATGATTGACTTTTGTCTCAACATACGTCCACACAAAAATCATCACAACGATGGAATCCCCAATTATAGCTTCAAAAAGGGCAACTATGATCTTATAAACAACGATCTCTCATCCCTTGATTGGCAATTTCTATTCTCTGGATGCAATACTGTAGAAGACCATTACAACATATTTTTACTTGAAGTCAAAAGAGTCATCAAACTATATGTACCAATAACAACTCCAAAACCAGAAGAAAACATATTACCCATAACAATAAGGAAGCTTCAATCTAAAAAGAGATCACTTTGGCAGAAAAACAAATCTTGCCAACATTGCCAACTTCAAAAGCCAATACAAAAATTTATGCTACCAGATAAAGACTGAACGCACCAATTATCACATTAAACAAGAGGAAAACTTTCTATGCACCAATTCCACCCACGCTTTCTACAATTTTGTAAACAACAAACTAAAAGACTCAAGGTCCATCCCATCCCTGAAAGGACCTAATGGTAAAGACTGCAACGACAACACTATTAAAGCCAACCTCTTTAACACATTCTTTAGCTCAGTATTTGTAAACACCAATGGATCATGCCCAGTATTTCCTAGTTGAACCACAGACAACTACAATGATATAATACATATCGATTTTACAGTAGACAATGTTGAAAAAGCACTACGCAATCTAAAACTATCTCTATCTATTGGACCGGACAGGATATGTGCCTACTTCTTAAAAAAGCTATCCACTGCCACAGCCGAACCTCTAAGCATAATCTTCGAAAACTCTTTCAGGATCAGCTCCTTGCCAAAACTATGGTCACAAACCACGGTCATCCCCATCTTCAAAAAGGGAGACCCCAGTCTAGTTGAAAATTACAGACCAATCTCTTTATGCTGCGTCATCTGTAAAGTCATGGAATCAATTATTAACCAATCCATCATCCTCCACTTAGAAACAAAAAACCTACTCTCTAATAAACAATTTGGTTTTAGGAAAAAACTATCTTGTAATCTGCAACTCTTACACTGCAAAAACATATGGACTACACAATTCGATCAGGGCAAACCAATAGATGCAATCTACATAAACTTCTGTAAAGCCTTTGATTCAGTGGTACACGACAAACTACTCCTAAATATAAAATCTTATGGTATCTCTGGACACCTGCATAACTGGATAGAAGCATTCCTGTCAAACAGACAACAAATGGTCAAAATTGGGAGTGTCCTATCAAATTCTGTACCTGTCAACAGTGGTGTCCTTCAAGGCAGTGTTCTAGGACCAACTCTCTTCATACTCTACATAAATGACCTCTGTGATCATATTAAGAGCAACTGCATTCTCTTCACTGACGATGTAACACAACAGACAATATGACATACCCTTCGACTATGTATCAGAATGGTCAAACAAATGGCAACTTCAAATCTCAACAAATAAATGCTCTGTCTTACATATTGCAAAATAAATCAGAAAATAAAATATAGGCTGAATAGTCAAGACCTTGTTGATGATCCAAACTCTGTCAAGGATCTTGGAGTACTCATCTCTAATGATCTAAGTGCTAGAGCCCACTGTAACTACATTGCCAAAAAGGCATTAAGAGTTGTTAACCTAATCTAAACATAGCTTTTTCTCTGGTACTTTACACGACTAACCAGAGCATACAACACATTTGCTAGACCAATATTTGAATACAGCTCATCAGTCTGGAACCTGCATTACGTATCTGATATTAACACAGCTGAGAAAGTCCAGAAATATTTCACAAGAAGAGTTCTCCACTCCTCGTTGCAGAATACCTTATGCCATCAGACTTGAAATTCTAGTCCTAGAAAACCTAGAACTACACTGCCTTCGGTCTGATCTAAGCATAGTATATAAAATCATACATTGCAATGTCCTACTTGTCAATGAATACTTCAGCTTCAACCATAACAATACAAGAGCAAACAATAGATACAAACTCAAGGTTAATCACACCAAACTTGATTGCAGGAAATACGACTTCAGCAACAGAGTGATCAATGTCTGGAATACTCTACCTGACTCTGTGGTTTCCTCCCCAAACACCAAAAACTTTAACCTTAGACTGTCTCCTATTGACCTCACCCCCTTTCTAAGAGGTCTGTAGGGGGTGTGCCTAAGCACAATGTGCCTACCATCCCTGTCCTATTGTTTCTTTTATTTTTCTTATATGTATCCATGTATTCATAACTATGGTTTTACTTATACCTATTATCTTGTAAGCAATTGACAAACCAAATAAAATAAATAAATAAATGTAATAAATTATGTGGAGAGAAAATTTCTGGCATAGAAACATATGGACTAGCACATCTCTGTACTGGAGATGACACAGTACTAAAACCAGCAGCTAAGCAGTATGCCCAAGCTAGTGGAACTTCTCCAGAAAAGGAGAAAGCCACAAGATGCTGATTTGAGCACCAGATGGCAGCTCCTTGAGAGGAAACTTCCAAGATCCAGAGAGATCCTATGAGCAATTTGTAAGTGAAAGCACTAGAGCTGCAGGAGAAAACAGCTTGCTCACAGCCTCTAGCAGTCACCTTAATGGATACTGGGTTTGCCCAATCCACTTTTCATAAACATTTTTGGATGGAGGAAATTTTAACGTGTAAAGAGACCTTCAGAGCAGCAAAGTATTTAAAGCCATCTGGATGAGTATACTTTCAACCTGAAAGATTAAAGTAAAAAATAAGCACACAACTATAAAACTTAAAAATAATTAAAAGCAAAAAGTTTGCTGGGAGCCCAAAAACCAAAAGTTAAAAACAGACTACAGGGACTATTTTTATTTTATTTTATTTATTTATTTTGACAAGCTATTGCAAGATAACAGGTATAAGCATAAACATAGTTATGAGTACATGAAATTGATACATATAAGAAAAATAAGAAGAAACAATAGGACAGCAACGGTAGGCACATTGGTGCGCTTATGCACGCCCCCTACAGACCTCTTAGGAAAGGGGTGAGGTCAATAGTAGACAGTCTAAGGTAAAGTTTTTGGGGTTTGGGTAAGAAACCACAGAGTCAGGTAGAGTATTCCAGACATTGATCACTCTGTTGCTGAAGTTGTATTTCCTTCAATCAAGTTTGGTGCGATTAACCTTCAGTTTGTATCTATTGTTTGCTCTTGTATTGTTATGGTTGAAGCTGAAGTATTCATTGACAAGTAGGACATTGCAATGTATGATTTTATATACTGTACTTAGATCGGACCGAAGGCAGGGTAGTTCTAGGTTTTCTAGGTCTAGAATTTCAAGTCTGGTGGCATAAGGTATTTTGCAACGAGTAGAGGAGTGGAGAACTCTTCTTGTGAAATATTTCTGGACTTTCTCAACTGTATTAATATCAGATACATAATGCGGGTTTCAGACTGATGAGCTGTGTTCAAGTATGGTCTAGCAAGTGTTTTGTATGCTGTAGTTAGTAGTGTTATATTACCAGAGAATTTGGAATATTGCCTTATTTAAAGTTTTTTTATATATATATATATTCCATTTCTAACATTAGAATGAGCAGCAGCAGGGAAAGTCAGAATTGGTCAATTTGTCACAGCCAGTTTGCTGTGGCTAGCTTGCCACCACCAATGTACCTCTGCCAATTCACTGCCACCAAGTCACCACAGGACAACTCCACACCGCCAACTTGGTGTGGGGACAACTTTCTGTGAGCAGCTGGAGGGATAGCCAGATGGACAAGCAAGCAAGTGGATAAGCAGAATAGTGCATTGGATTGGGCATAGGAGGTGGGAGGTTGTTGGGGGCTTTCATTTTCAAACACCTGCTTCTATTACTGCGTCAGGGTCCAAGTTGAAGAGGCCGGACATAGTGGCATTCAGAGGGGATGGCAGGGACATAATGGCCAGGGGCTTCGCATTTTCACAAATTCCAACACTGCTGTTGATGCCACCACTGCACCAGGT
Source organism: Notechis scutatus (assembly GCF_049901735.1). Lineage (NCBI taxonomy): Eukaryota > Metazoa > Chordata > Lepidosauria > Squamata > Elapidae > Notechis > Notechis scutatus. Next base: position 25,471,535 of record NC_142012.1, read on the forward strand.
ACAAAAATGCTGCAACCATGACATGGAGTTGCTTCAGCTGCTGCACCAGGCTCATTGTTCAGCACATCAATCAGTGGCTTCAGTGGTGGCTTACCAGTAGTTATGATAATACAAAGAATTTTGAAGACTAATATTGAGATAAAACTAGAACTTTTCTTTCTGAGATTTATGGATAATCAATTAGAAAAGATTTATGGAAGACTAATTTTATATATGATACCTGCAGTGAGATATGCACAAAGATAAATAATACCAAAAAATCCACAATGAAAAAATGGTTTGTGAAGATGGCAGAAATGGCAGAGATGGCAAAACTGACTTGTTTGGTCAGTGATAGAACAATAAGTTCTTTTATAAAAGGCTGGTTATGTTTTTTGGACTTTTTTCTGAAAACTGGAAAAAAAGTGAAATGGTGATTTTTGGATTTTTTTAACTGAAAATAATTAAATAAAAAGCTGAACCATTATTGGAATGCTAAGAAAGGAGAACAGATAATGAGTCTGTAACTGCTGTAAAGAACTATAGCAATCTTTTAATTTTTTTTCCTTTCTTTAAATTCATTGTTTTCTATGCCCTTTTTTCTTGTTTTTTCTCATTTCATTGTATACTTTTTTAATCAAAAACTAATAAAAATTGTTAGTGAAGGAGAAGATCTGATTATGTAGTGATTATTCAATGTACTAGAACTTAAATCAGTGTAACATGACAGATTAATCTCCACGAAGAGCTTTCTATGTTGAGGAAAGGCAATTCTCTTCATCAGACAAAGAGGCCATGAGATTTGCATTTACAAGACACTTTGTGTCACTTTGCTTTCCTAGACTGGCCATTCCAAGTATTTATAGAGGCTGCAAAGAGAAGTTGCTGCTTAGAAAAGAGCAGCTGTATTGCAAGAGAAGCCTTCATCAAAACAAAGCAGCATATCCAAGCTCTGCATAGTTCTTCTGATTGTTCATTTTAAAGAGATATTTATTTAACAGGACTGTATTTCATTAATTCCATCAGGATACTGTGAGGCAAGAACTAGTATTCAAATTCCAGGATACCAATGAATGTCAAAAGAATTTTAAAATTCTTTTGTTTCAATATACTGTATTACACATGTCACGTTGCAATATATCAGTTGCCTCATTTCCTCTTGGTTAAAGACAAATGCTATTTCAATTTCCATGATTGATGTATAGCTTATTACATTCATTGAACAGCAGAGAACTAGAGGTCAAGAATTACAAAAATGCAGGAACTGCTGCTAATACCATATAATTAATTTATTTCAAGCCCACCCCCACCAGTACTCTGCATTTCTAGCTCTTTAGTAAATGGTACTCAGAACTGCATATTTAACTATATTTAATTTTGATTCAGTGGTACACGGCAAACTACTACTAAAACTAAAATCTTATGGTATTTCTGGACACCTACATAACTGGATAGAAGCATTCCTGTCAAACAGACAACAAATGGTCAAAATTGGGAGTGTCCCATCATATTCTGTACCTGTCAACAGTGGTGTCCTTCAAGGCAGTGTTCTAGGACCAACTCTCTTCATACTCTACATAAATGACCTCTGTGATCATATTAAGAGCAACTGCATTTTCTTCGCTGACGATGTAAAGCTATTCAATACCACAGACAATACTGCTACCCTTCAAAAAGACCTCGACTATGTATCAGAATGGTCAATCAAATGGCAACTTCAAATCTCAACAAATAAATGCTCTGTCTTACATATTGCAAAATAAATCAGAAAATAAAATACAAGCTGAATAGTCAAGACCTTGTTGATGATCCAAACTTTGTGAAGGATCTTGGAGTACTCTTCTCTAATGATTTAAGTGCTATAGCACACTGTAACTACATAGCCAAAAAGTCATTAAGAGTTGTTAATCTAATCTTACGTAGCTTCTTCTCTGGTAATATCACACTACTAACTAGAGCATACAAAAGATTTGCTAGACCTATACTTGAATACAGCTCATCAGTCTGGAAGCCATATCATGTATCTGATATTAACACAGTTGAGAAAGTCCAGAAATATTTCACACGAAGAGTTCTCCGCTCATCTACTCATTGCAGAATACTTTATGCCAGACTTGAAACTCTAGACCTAGAAAACCTAGAACTATGCTGCCTTCGGTCCAATCTAAGTATAGTATATAAAATCATACATTGCAATGTCCTACCTGTCAATGAAATGTGGCGGCTGACAGTCGTCCCCCCTTGAAAACTCCTCCTAAAAGAAAGGGAAAAAACAGATACAGGGGTTAACACATTTCCCTTAACCCCCTGTCCCCTCCCCCACAAGGACCCTTCAGTTTGTGGGGAAAATCCTCATGGCTTCAACCATAACAATACAAGAGCAAACAATAGATACAAACTCAAGGTTAATCGCACCAAACTTGATTGCAGATAATACGACTTCAGCAACAGAGTGGTCAATGTTTGGAATACTGTCCCTGACTCTGTGGTTTCTTTCCCAAACCCCAAAAACTTTAACTGTCTACTATTGACCTCACCCCTTTCCTAAGAGGTCTGTAGGGGGCGTGCATAAGCACACCAATGTGCCTACCATCCCTGTCCTATTGTTTCTTTTATTTTTCTTATAAGTATCCATCTCATGTATTCAAAACTATGTTTATTCTTATACCTGTATCTTGTAAGCAATTGACAAATCAAATCAATCAATCAATCAATCAATTATATTAATTTGATAAAGGAAGGAAGGCCAGCAGCACATTAAATGAAAACTGGTCAAGGTAAGATTCAAGGTATTTCACCACAAAATTTGTTTAATTATCTGATCTTTTAGCCTATTATTGTATAAATAATTGCCAGTTAAAGCAAATATGGCTTATATTTTCCCCATATAGAACATAGAAGCATATGATCTGATGTGATCATATAAAATGTGGGTTCAAAGCATAATGAAGATCCAAATAAATAAATGAATGAATAAATAATTAGAAATATTTTCTCTATGAAGAAATACTGACATGTTTACCTAAAAGGCAATAAAACATAAAGATTTACTTATCTTCCTTTATATGCCACACTAATTCTCACTGATATTAAATAGCTTACTCTACTCTGTTAGATAAATCTAAATATTATAAATAAATATCAAATGAGTAACAAACTACAAGTCCATATCTTGATCAATAAACATCCCAATTAACAAAGCACCAAGGATCATCCTTCATGATACACCTGTCACATATTAATAAAAATAGGTTCTTCAATGGCCATTAAAAAGTTGAAGCCATCTGGATCTACAGTTTTAAAGAAAGGAGAGCAATTTTAAAAGTCCACCACGTATTATAGATAACATTTCCTGTGATAAAGTTTTGAAAGGGAAGGGATTTACTATTATTATTTTTAGCTGATCTCATTGAATGTTGGAAGAAGGTGGCTCTGAACGCCCCCAAGTTCTGATCCAGAAAGCATTTTAAAGGTGAAAAACAACATGTTAAATTACATCCAGAGGTAAACTAGTAGTCATAGAAACTCTGAAATACAGGTGTTATATAGGCAAATCATGAAACTCTTAGGATTACCAAAGCTACTGTGCTTTGAAACAACCATAGTTTCCAAGTGAACTTCAAGGACAGACACATGTATAATGCATTGTAAGAATAATACAGGAAGTTACCAAGGGATGTGTTTATGCATATTTTAGACTAATAAAACATAAAAACCATAAAGAAGCAACCTAGAACTAAGGAGAAATTTCCTAACAGTGAGAAAAATTAACCAGTGGAATGGCTTGCCTCCAGAAGTTGTAGAAGCTTTTAAGAAGAGTCTGGACAGTCCTTTGTCTGGAATGGTGTAAGATTTCCTGCTTGAGTAGGAGGTTGGACTAAAGATTTCCACTGTCCCTTCCAACTCTGTTATTCTGTTATCCACCCCAAAACAATTACTAGAAAATATCAACAGATTTCTATAAGACATACTATTAATAAGATATTGGCAACCTTTTCGGGTAATTATCCATGTTTGATTTTATGGGAAAATGTCTCTTGTTTTTTTCATCAGAAAAACAACTGAAATTTTTGATGATCAGATTTGTAAATGAGATGTCAGAGATAATACAATGGACAATTTCATAAAACACACATGACTGACCCTGTATCTGAACCACTGTATTTGAACATGATTCGTGTATTTATTTTTCTACACCATTACAATCTGATAATTCTCAATGACCTACAGATCATATAAACAAAAATAAAAGATAAAATAAAAATAAAAAATAAAAAAAAAATAAAAAATAAAAGATCCATGTTGATATTAAAATCCAGTCACAATTATCCAGTCAAAAATATAACCACATTAATTCTTTCATACAAACATAAAATGTACAGAAAAATAAAAACAAAGAATAAACAAAAGACAAACCCAAATGGTACCAAGAGAAAGCCTTCTTTAAAAAAAAAAATCTTTCTGAATTTTTATTCAAGAGTTAAAATACAAATTTGAAAAAACAACCAAGAAAAAACTAAACAGGATAAAAAACATAAGTGCATAAAAAAAACACATATATTGTACTACCCTAGTTGAATACTGATAAATATATTAGAACATTAGTATTTGTACACCCCACCCACAAAACAGGTCTACAATACATAAGCTTCTATAACTTTATTTACCCAAGCAATTTAACCTATCATCCATCTACTATAAAAAAAGTTAAGTTAAATCCAATAACAGAAACTAACTTCAAACTGATAGAACGCAAAAACTTATAAGAACTGAGTGTAATGAGAGGTGAAAAAGATAAAATACACAAAGATAAGTAGTGAATTCTACAAGACTAATTCCTGGGTTAAAAGCAATCACATTAATAGTGGGTTTACATTGATAGTCCATAAATCCATGCAACTGATACTGAAATTTTAAAAAAATAAAAACAATTTTAGGATTTATAATATAAGAATTGTAAAGTGGTTACATGATAAATGGTATTTGCAAATCTTGAAGAGGTGGGTGTGGTGTTATCTCAACTTCCTCAATAACTTTATATTGCATCTTGTAGATGCATTTGTTCCATTAAAGTCATCAACATTTATGATGAACCTCTATAGTTTCTGGATTTCAATCTCTGTTTTTAAACTATTTTTATTGCTTTATTTTATGATATTATATTATTATTAGCAGCAGCAATAATAGATTTCAGATCTTCAGAGCGATGGAGAGATAAGATAAATGTTAAAATATTCAATATTCTTTCCCTTGTGATCTTAAGAGGCAGAAGTTGATTGTTGAAATCTACTGTTCCATTAAAATGAACTTAAATCCCCAAGAAAGGAAAGTGCCAACTGTTGTGAATCAATAAAAGTGAATAACCTAAATGCAAATTAGGGGTTGAAAACCTGCACACTTGATTGGTCCTTATACAACAACTTGGGATTGGGCCAGAACCAGTCCCTGATTGGCCACTTTTGGGACTGTCCTTATTGGTCAGTAGTTGGAACCTGTTGCACATTTTCATTGGTTAATAAGGCAGCAGCTAACCCTATAAAAGGGTTACTGCTGCCCATAGCATTGCTCTGTTCCATTCTGATTCCTGTTATTATTAAAGAGTTGAAGTCACTGGTCAGATGTCTGGTCTCCTTATTCTCCAAACTTAACACTGGCGACGAGGATGGGATCCGGAGACCGAAGAGCTGACTAATCTACAGAGCAACTAACAGAGCACGTGGTCGAACACACACCATCAACGGCAACATGGCCAGCGGTGCCGTACCACCCGCTCCATTCAATCCGGAGACCGAAGACTGGGAGGCCTACATGGATCGGTTCCAGATGTTTCTGGAAACTAACAATTTGAAAGATGCAACAACCGGCAAAAAAAGAGCTATCTTTCTAACGCATTGTGGACCAACCGTGTTTAAAATGGCAAAGTCGCTTGCCAAGCCAGCAGAGGTAAAAGAAATGGACTGGGATGTCCTCGAGCCGTTACTACGGGCTCACTACGCGCCCTCCGTACCAACCCTAGTAAGAAGACACGAATATTACCAGAGGGATCAACGGAAGGGCGAAAGCCTTGCCAATTACATCGTGGACCTCCGGAACCTAGGAGGCCTCTGTGGGTTCGCCGACTTGGAAGAAGCCCTCTGGGACCGCCTGGTTCTGGGCCTAGAAGACGGCGCTATCCAGAGCAAAATTATGGCTAAGGGGGACATCAGCCTCACCGATGCCCTTAAAGAAGCCTCGGCAGCAGAGGCGACAAAAAGTCGGCAGCCCAAATGCGCCGCACCAACGCACCGCTACGTAAACTCGCCACTGATACCTCGCCTCGCTCAGAGAGACACCCGGTATCAACTCACCACGAAGACCTAGAGTCCCCGTCCGACAGCGATGAGGAAGAGGTCAACTGACTTCGAACGGAGAGAGACCAGCCCTCACAACACTCATTTCGACCGTGTGCCGGCTGTGGAGCAAATCACCCACGATCTGGCTGCAAATTCCTTGACGCACTTTGCCGCCATTGCGGGAGACGCGGTCACAACACAAAGGTTTGCAGGAGCAAACAGAACTCCAAACCCGACAGGCGAATTCCAGTCTTCAGGATTCTTGGCACACACCGAGAAAAATTGAACCACTCCTACAGAAACAAGCCATCCACCACTTCCACCAGGCGGGAAGAGACCCACCAAACAATCACCATAGGCCACGCTACATCCCTTGATGCCGAGAAAATCCGAGTAAAGGTCGCCATCGAAAACAAACCTTGCGTGATGGAGGTAGACTCGGGATCTTCCCTCTTGATGGTGTCGTGGAAAAGCGCTCCAACAGCTCCTTCCAACGATTCGCCGCCAAGACCTTAACCCTCAGAGGGTTATACTCAAAGACTATCAGGGCAACTGAATTCCCGTTGTCGGGTCCACAGATTCAGATCTCATTCAAGAACCGCACCGTCGCACTACCACTGACTGTCGTGGATCGAGACAGGCCTAGTCTTCTAGGCCTGCTATGGTTCAGGCCGCTCGGAATCACTGTGGCGAGTCCACAAGGCCGAAAGCGTCGATTGGGAGGAAGCACTCGTGCAAGAATTCCAAGGCGTTTTCGCGACGGACTAGGCAAGTATAAGGGGACCCCAATCTCATTTAACTTGAACCCTGAAATAGCACCCATCTGCCTTAAGCCGCGTCGGGTGCTGTTCGCCTTAAAGCCTAAAATCGACGAACAACTCGATAAGCTGATAGCGCAGGGCGTACTGGAACCCACTGACCACGCCCGTTGGGAAACCCTGATAGTAACGCCTATCAAGCCTGATGGGTCCCTAAGAATTTGCGGAGACTACCGGGCCACATTAAACCACGCACTGCAGCAAAGTGCTTATCCAGTACCGGTAGTGCAACACTTACTCCATTCTCTGGGCGGCGGGAAAGTTTTCGCCAAACTAGATTTAGCCCAGGCGTATCAACAATTGCCTGTAGACCCAACCACAGCCGAGGCGCAAACGATCGTAACACATAGGGGCGCCTTTAAATGCAACCGGCTCCAATTCGGAGTAAGCGTCGCCCCTGGAATCTTCCAGAGTTTAATGGAAAGGTTGTTACAAGGGATAAAAGGCGTTGTCCCATATTTCGACGATGTACTCATCGCCGCACCTAACAAAGACATCCTAGAAAAACGACTCAGAGAGGTTTTACGAAGATTCCAAAATGCAGGCCTCAGAGTAAAAAAAGATAAATGCCACTTATGTACCGAAAAAGTAGAATTTTGGGATACCTCCTGGACAGCCAAGGAATTCATCCCACGAAGACAAATTACGAGCAATTAAAAGGCACCCACTCCTAGGAACAAGGCAGACCTACAGGCGTTCCTTGGACTTATCAATTTCTATAATGTGTTTTTACCCCACAAAGCAACAGTAGCTGAACCATTGCATAGACTATTAGACAAAAAAGCAACGTGGGTTTGGGGACAACGGGAACAACATGCTTTCCAACAAGTAAAGAAATTGCTAACTTCTGATTCAGTACTTATGCAGTACAACGAGACTCTGCCGCTCACTATCACGTGTGATGCATCACCTTTTGGGGTTGGGGCAATTCTGGCCCACGTGTTACCAAACGGAGCGGAAGCCCCCATCGCGTTTTTTTCGCGAACCTTAGCTAAAGCTGAACGAAATTACAGTCAGCTGGACAAAGAAGCTTTAGCTATTGTTGCTGCAGTTAAAAGATTTCATGAATATGTTTATGGCCGTGCGTTTACAATAATCACTGATCATAAACCGCTACTGGGGATCATTGCGGGTAATAAACCAACCCCGTATATATTGTCCCCCAGAATGACCCGTTGGTCTGAATTCCTGGCGGCCTACAACTACACCTTGCAGCACCGCCCGGGGAAATCGATTCTCCACGCCGATGCATTGAGCAGAACACCGCTCCCAGACGCTGTTGTGGATCCAGCCCCAACCCTCTCAACACTACAGATTGAAACTCTACAGGCACCACCCTTGACGGCTAGAGACATTGCTTTTGAAACGAAACGTGACCCAGTTCTGCAACACATACTACGCTGGGTTGAACAGGGGTGGCCGACGGACCAAATTGCACCTGAATGGGCGCCCTTCAAAGCCCGCCAAACCGAGCTGTTTTCCCAAAAAGGCTGTATCTTGTGGGGCGATCGAGTCGTAATCCCTGGCAAATTGCAACAGACTGTGTTGGTGGTATTGCATGAGGGACATCCGGGCATTGTGCGGATGAAATCACTCGCACGCAGCTACGCTTGGTGGCCGGGAATCGACAAAAGAATTGAGGCCTGGGTCGCTACGTGCCAACGTTGCCAGGACGTCAGCAACGCCCCACCGAAAGCAAGCCCAACCGAATGGGAAACACCGAGGGGACCGTGGTCCCGTATTCATATTGACTTTGCGGGGCCTACCAAAGGTCACACTTTCCTGATTACTGTCAACGCCTATTCTAACTGGCTCGAGATTCATCGAATGCACACAACTACAACCGACTCAGTTATTAATAAATTAAACAGACTATTTGCCACGCACGGGTTTCCGGACGTGTTGGTCTCGGACAACGGCCCGCAGTTCACTGCATTGCCCTTTGAACAATATCTGGCTGATCGGGGCATCCGCCATGCGCTGACCTCGCCCGCGTACCCTGCAGCGAATGGACGTGCAGAACGCATGGTACAATTTGTGAAAAAGACCCTGCATAAAATGGAATTTGGCAACATCGACGAGAAAATCAATCGAATCCTCTTATTGCAGCACATCACGCTCCACAGCGTGACCAACAAAACACCCGCTGAACTTCTTATGGGCCGGAAAATACGATCGCACCTTGACCGGCTCCACCCCGCTTTCGCACCAGAAAAACCTTTCGGCTCCAGCAGCAAATGCCGGGAATTTAAGGTAGGCGATTTAATCTTTGCCAAAAACTTTTCCGGCGACCCGTTATGGATACCCGCAACCGTTACCCACCTCACCGGGCCTAGATCTTACCGCCTGCTAACAGACGATGGGAGGGTGTGGAAACGCCACATAGACCAGCTCCGATCGAGATTACCACCCAGCGGCCATGACTCCCCCGGTTCAACAACTCAAGGGGGAGGGAGTATCGAGGGAATTGACTTTGATACAACTAATAGCAGGTCAATGGGAGCCCTACAGCCCAGTGAAGCACCGGAACGTGAAGCGGGGAGGGAGTTGATGTCTTCAGGGAACTTTAATACGGGGGAAAACGAACTGCAAAACCCCAAAGAAACACGCAGCAGCAGAGACAACCACAGTGAATGCAGCACGGAATCGCCGTGCAGCGAAATAGAACTTAACAATGGTCATCCAAAACGCTCCACCGGAACCGGACATTGGACAAAACCCGGTGGAGCCTCGGAAATCATCCAGGCAGACCAAACGGCCTGCCTATCTTGAGATTTTATCACAGCTCCCCTCAAACGGAACCCAAGGGGGAGGGGTGTTGTGAATAAATAAAAGTGAATAACCTAAATGCAAATTAGGGGTTGAAAACCTGTACACTTGATTGGTCCTTATACAACAACTTGGGATTGGGCCAGAACCAGTCCCTGATTGGCCACTTTTGGGACTGTCCTTATTGGTCAGTAGTTGGAACCTGTTGCACATTTTCATTGGTTAATAAGGCAGCAGCTAACCCTATAAAAGGGTTACTGCTGCCCATAGCATTGCTCTGTTCCATTCTGATTCCTGTTATTATTAAAGAGTTGAAGTCACTGGTCAGATGTCTGGTCTCCTTATTCTCTAAACTTAACACCAACCAGTGGTGGGATTCAAATTTTTTACTACCTGTTCTGTGGGTGTGGCTTGGTGGGCATGGCAGGGGAAGGATACTGTAAATACTCCAGTCAAAGGTGGTATTTGCTGGGTCTCCCAACTACCCAAAATTTCCACTACCAGTTCTCCAGAACTGGTCAGAACCTGATGAATACCACCTCTGGTGTCAACCCTGAAGCTGACCTGGCTGTGGCCGTTTTGGGGCTTCAGTTTGCTATGGGTGCGTTAGTTAGAATCCCAACATAGAGATTTGGATATTTTTTTATACTGTTGTATGCCATGTGACTTACATTTTGTCTAGGTTTTCCTTCCTTAAAATTAAAATAGAACATTAAAAATGAATAAAATCCTTTCAAGAACAAAAGTTATGTCTATAAAGCTTACTCACCTATATTCCTGAGTTCCTCAAAACTAAGAGAAACTTTTATAAATACTTTCTGGCAAGAGCAGTAGTATGATTTAACGTGCACCTTTTAACAGTGATGACTTCATTTGACATAAAGTAGAATGTGGCTTTCCAACACTCAATAACATTTATTTATATTACACATGAAACTTAAGTTGTCTGCTATATAAAATGCATGAATGAGAACACATTAATCATAATTATTAATTTGAACACTGTGACATCCATTTGAAAAGTAATAAACAATGGCTCTTCTGTAACATGAGCCATTTTAGGCAAGTAAAAAATGGAGTTGATAATCTGAACCAGAAATTGCTCTGATTGTGTGTGTGCGTGTGCGCGCACATATGAACATGGGTGTGCACATGTATTTGTATTTTTTCACACACAGATTGCATATGTGTTTATATGTGTGTGTGTGTGTGCGCGCGCGCGTGTATTCCACTCAAATTTGTTAACCAAGCATCACAAATTTGTTATTTTTATTATTTTATTAGGTTAACTTTATTTCTTGCAGGTTTCTGTTGCGTCTGTAGTTTAAGAAAGGTTAGCGTTGATTTAAAAACATTGTTTTGTGAGGGTAATCAGCAACACAAAACTGAACTTCAAAGAAGAAGACATATGGTTTTGACTTTTTAGAAAGAAATAGCAGGTGGTCATGAATGTCTTGATATCAAAATTTACTTTCACGATAACAGCAACTTCTTAAGAATCCAGGTGGAAGATTATTTTTCAAATTAAAATTCCTAATAACTGAAACAAGACCATGATTTTATAATTTCCTGATGCAGAGACTAGATGTTGTTGGTACAATATACCAATAGTATAATAAAATATAAGTGCCAAGAGTGAGCAATGTTATTAGAAAAATGTTTTAAAAGCAAGCATGTCAGGAGCAAGTTATTACATTATTCTTTTCCTGTAATACAAATTCAAGAGCAAATTATTTTGTTTCAATGATTCCTCATAGCTGAAATATACTGGAGTTTCCTGTTATGTCTTTAATGAAAATAGCAATTTAAATTTGTTTTATTTTGTCAGTCATGAAAAACAAATTCTGTTATTACGATTTTTCTTTCTTTCTTAAATATAGACATCTTCTAATTCACTTCATGAAAAACCTGAAGAAGAAAGGATATACTTGAAGATACTACTGCAGAATATTCCAGTGAGAGGTAGAAATTAAAGTAGGTAATGAAAATGGAAAGATTCAGCTGTAGAACATAGAATCATTGGGCTGGAAGAGCCCTCAAAGGTCTTCTAGTCCAACCCCCTGCTCAAAGCAGGAGACACTATACTATCCTGGTCAAATGTTTGTACAGTATATTCTTGAAAACGTCCAGCAATGGAGCACCCACAACTTAAGTGGGCCTGGGGACCCCAGAGTGGGATGGAGCCCATTAAATGGCTTACATGAATATGTGTTGTGGCCAGGATGGGGGTGAGTGAGAGGCTATTATTTTATTATTTTTTATTATTTTATTATTTTCTTTTATTATTTTTATATGATGTTTTTATATTTGTGTAAGCCACCTTGAGTTGCCATAAATGAGTAGGCAGCAATATAAGTTTTCTAAAATCAATAAATAAACCCAACTAAAGTAGATTTTTGTACTATAAGGAAGTCCTTTTAGAAGCTATGTTACAGTAAACCTAGGTGAATCATCGTTGATTTGAATCCCTGTAGATTCCACATCTGAAGGAGATGTTATTCATTATGAGTCTGTGATGCCAGAGTAAAAGCTGAACCAATTTGGTTTGAACTTCTTCAAGATTTAAGACTCATTTTAAAGAAAGATCTGCCTAAAAGTTGTAAGGGGGGAGTCTGCAGCTACTCCAGAGGTTTTATTCAGCAGGTTCTGAAAGATTCTGGAGAAATTCTAGTGGAATTTCTAGTGGAAATTATGAGTAGTTCGGAGAACTTGCAAAGACTGGCCCCGCCCCCATCTATTCTCTGCCTCCAGAGTCTCAGCTGATCGGCTGGATCTTCTTTTGTTGTCCTGCACAGGAGAACGGAGCTGGAAAGCAAGTTAGGGGGGTGGGGAGGGAATGGGAATTTTACAGTATCCTTCCCCTGCCACGCCCACCAAGCCATGCCACACCCACCAAGCCATGCCACGCCCACAGAACTGGTAGTAAAAAAAAAAATGAATCCCTGTTGTTTGGAAAAAGAGACCAACATCGACCAGTGACCCCAGAACAGAACAAGGTAGGCACGCACCTTTAGGGTTATCGCTACCTTTAACAAGACATATAAGTTCAAACTAAACCATGAGAAGGTCCAAAACAATCAGGACACTATGGACCACCCGTGTGATAAGGCCATACAGGTTCCAAACCCTGATTTGCATTATTAGCTTTATTGATTACAACCCCCACTGAACTACTCCCTCCAGCAGGAAGTTAGAAATCCCTTCCATTACTCATTCTATATATCCCCATGCTGCTGTGGACAAAGTTATTTTGTGCATCTTCTACAAATGGCAGGAGGTCTACCGAGTCATCTTGTTGATAATTTATGTAGCAACAGGGATACTCTCCAACACAGGCTCTGTGAGGAAAGTATATCTGAAAGGATAACCCAATGGGACATAGGTTGTCTAGTACATTCTAAAACTTCCCTTAATAGCTTGACTATAGCATAGTCTATGAAACATTTCCCACCTTGTTAAATTTCCATTTTTCTTTTCTTGGGAGGGGGTTGTTTTCTCCTGGGACTTAAAAATCCAGGGCTTTATGCTTTTATCATTTTCTGCACTACCTATTGTAGAAAGGCTTCATTGCAAGTTTGAGATAGTCTATTAATCTCTTTCATGTATAATAAATATTTGCTAGAAAGGTGCCAAATGGGGAGGAAAATATAGCTATCCCAAAAAAGAAAAAGAAAAAAGAAAAAATGTTTTTCACTCACAAATATATATTTTTAATGTAAGGTTTGCATTGTGATACTTGGTTTATTGTGTGTGTGTGTGTTTGTTATATAACATACTGTATAGTGCCAGGGGTCTCCAACTTTGGCAACTTTAAGACTTGTGGATTTCACCTCTCAGATTTGAGAGTTGCAGTCCACAAGTCTTAAAGTTGCCAAGGTTGGAGATCCCTGGTATAGTGGATATATGTTACAAATACTGAAATAATTATACAAATATGAGCTTTTATTACCATTTTTTGTATTGATGAAGTATCTCCTTTTCTTTGCAGAGTCATACAGTAGTCCTCACTTACCATCTGCCTCACATAGTGTCTGTTTGAATTTATGCAACCTCAATTTACAACTGTCACGTATTTTACAGTCACATGATTTCCATGTGGCACTTTACAGATGGTGTGCATGTATGATCAGTGCAGTGTTCCATAGTCACATGATCCCTATTTGGGCATTTTGCAATAGGTGCAAAATCTGCAGTTTCATGATTACTATACCAAAGCATTTACAACTATCTTGTAACAAGCAAAGTTAATAAAGAAGACATAACTAAAATTGTAAATCCTGGCTACATGATATTTTGCTTAATGACCAAAGAAGAAATGTGATGTCAAGCTTGCCATGGTTATGTAATTCCCCACTTAGTGACCATAGCATTTAGTGCTGGATTTACCAATCCCAATTTTGGTTGCTAAGTGAGAACTACTGCATTCATGTGATATAATATCCAGTATTCAGTCACAAAAGCAGTTTCTGAGTATTTCAGAAACTGAGGCTATTATCTTGCTCCCCTTAAATACATCTGATGTGCTTGCCTTTCCCAAACTTAACTGAAAGTAATAACATGAGAGCACAAAATCTAAAGAATCTGACATCAGGACGCCTAGAAAAATATATTTCTGTAGTTCTTTCTATCTATATTTCTACATTTCTGAATTAGGGAGCCCTTTCTTGAGCTAGCATCCTCCTGGCATTATGGCCCAGCATTTTTTGTGTCATCCTGCTGTTCATAATACTCATCTGTTGTTTATTGTTACAATAAGAATGTTTTAATCCTTATGGGCCAAGTTAAAGAGGTTTATTATTATAAAATTGGGCTTTTCCCCCCTGAATTGGCCAAATTCTACCTCCATTTCAAAACACTGTTTAATTCTTATGAAAGAGATAAAGTTTACCTCCATTTCGGAACACTGTTTAATTCTTATGAAAGAGATAAAAGTTTTTCTTTTTGATATGATCACAAGGATTATATGAATTTGTTGAAAATAACTGCCTAACTGGTGGGATTTATAGATGTATTTACAATTTTTAAAAATACTTTTAATTGGGTGCAATTCTTACATTCAGAATCACCCTTCTTTCAAGTAAAGATTGTATTATTATATAGTATATCCATATTACTGAGAGAATGGACTACATTAATTTTAAATGTCTAGTTAAATTATTATATTCTGCTAAAGTATTTAGTTGGATCAAATTGTAACTTTTTTTTTCTTTTTTCCAAAGAGCCAAACAAAATTATTGGTTATAAATTATTAAAAACATTCTTGAATGGAAAATACTTATGAAATGTTCTTGCAAAAATATTGTTGGGATAAATTAAAGAGAGTATGGAATTCATTAAAAATCAAACACAAGGTACCGACAATGTTAAACCTGAACATTATGGTTGCTGGCATATTTGCTGCTCTTCCAGTCCCTTTTTTCCTGTCCATTCCTGTGCCATGTTTTGGTCATTTGTTTTGGAAGAGAAACACTGAGCGCTGCTGAAGATTGGAAAAAGAGCTTGGGGTCAAAGGTCGACACAGTAAGGGAGTTTGCTCTTTAAGAGGTTATCTGTGGATCTGCAAAGCCAAAGTGTAATTGGGTTCTGTGATGTGATTTTAGTGTGTAATTGTATATGATCTTGGCTAGTTTCAAAGACAAGGTTGGAAGATTTTTTTTCCACTGGTTGTGATAGCAATTTTGGACCAACTATGAAAGTCTCTGAGGAACAATTTTGTTATTTCACCAGGAGAGGTGATAATACGTCATAAACATATAGTTTGATTCACTTTAATTGTGCATTTAATAAGCTGATTATAATAAGGACTGTCCTACTTATTAGATTTGAAGACGTACTGTATATGGAAATGAAAACACCAACTCTACAGAGCATCACTGTAAACAACTCACATTTTTCATTTGTTTTTTGAACGTTAGTTCTTTTGTTACACATGGAGTGATTTCACATCTTTATTAACTCTCCCTGATCTTTCTTTGTTAACTGAATTGGTCTCTCTAGTCTCTCTTTCTCTCTCTTTGTCATTTGGGTTGATCAGATTTAGCAGCACTATATTTTGCCTTTGTTTTTTTGTTTTTTTTCCCTTATCCAAACAATGTGAAACAAACATTTCCTATTGTTTTAGTTGTTTAGGCTTTTCTTGATTAAGCTATCACTGCTGTCAGTTATACTCTTATAAGCCCAGTTGGATCTATTTCATGTTAAGAAAAAGCTCAGATAAATCCAGGAAAGCTTACTGTTTATCCAATGTGAAAATAATTACTCAAAAGTGTTATTCTTAATCCAGATAATTAGAGTGAGGAAGGAAAGATCAGTGTCATTGTGAATTATGCCCTGGCAATTGACTCTTGGTCCTTGTAAGTTTCAGGTGAAGATGTGAATGGATAAAGGTTAGATTAACCATAATCCAAAGTAGCTGCAACCTTAATCTGTTATGATACAAGGATGATCAGTTAAAAAGAGCTGGATTGTGGGGTTGTTTCTGGTTGGATAAGATGCTGCTCAACTGGGACTCATCTTAAAACATGCTTAGTACCATGTCTCTGCAGCTGTAAGCACTTCTGCACGGCTGCAGGCTCTCACAGCTCAGAGGCAGCCAACTTTTACCGGCCCCATATGTTGTGTTGGTAATATTACACTACACAGTAGTAGTATCTGTGTTTTGAATTAACATGCCCTAATATCAGTGTTATGGGAAAATGGACAAGAAAATAAAAATAAAAAATAAAAAAAAGGCATGTTTGATAACAATTCAAATGTGCTTTGTAGAAAAACAACAATTTGTGCCAATTCTGAGTCATAAGCATCAGTAAAATAATATTGTTTGCATGTATTTAACGATGTTTGTTGAATGTCCTACTGCATGGTGACTCTGGATAATTTACAATAAGTAGCAACAGTGTAAACAAATAAAGAAGTAGACGCAACATACATAAATATATCTAACTATAATAGTCACTCAAAATCAAATGCATCAGAGGCACAGTGCATGGTCTTAAGCAACCTGTAGAATGCAAGGAGGGAAGCTTACTTTAGGAGGAATGTATTGCAAGTGTGGGGCCAACACAGAGAAGGACTGTCATTCCACTTATACCCTACAGAGGTGAGGTGTCAAATTTGTGGTGTCATGGTGGCATCACGTGACATATCGGGACTTTTTCCCCTTTGCTAAACCAGGCAGGGGTGGGGCCAGCACATGACACATCCAGCCCGCTGGCCGTGAGTTTGATACCCCTACTATAAAGCTTACATGGAAGAGGGTTGGGGATGGTTTCTAAGACGGCTTTTTCTAGTCTAACAAGAAAAATGAATTCTAGGAAAGCAGCACCAAAATGTATCATAATATTGCTTCCTTATTTTGCTTTATAAATAAACCAGCCCTTTGAAGTGGGCTCAGAAGCCTGTCGGTAACCAATGCGAGCTTAAAATTGGTATTGACTTGGACTATCAGGGTTGTTTCACTCGAGTCTTGTAGTATCAGCTATACCTTCCAGATCATCTGCAAAGGTTCATCTAAGAGACTTACAGTAGTCTCTTCTCTCATACAAGTTATCAGTGATTTTCATGTTTGAAAAAGTGACATTATATGTTAAACGTTTATTCTGTTTATGTGCTTTATGATTTGAACATTGCCAATAACTAAGAATACAAATTCAGAATCAGTTCAATTTGTCATTGCCCAGTTAAAGTTAAAATGGGCAAGGGATATATTGTTTTATTTCCCAGTGTTTAACATTATTTTCAGTACTATCTGGATTGGATATATCATGTTTCCAGTGATTTTTTTAAAGTGGATTATGTCTGATAGTATGACTAATATAGATTTTTTTAAGAAAAGCATCAAGTGAAAAGTATTGTCCAAATTATTTTTGAAACATAATAGAATGCATATGTGGGGGTGAGGTGCTCTGTTCCTCCTTGTTGGTGCCTCCAAAAACACCTCTTCAGCAAGCATTGTGCTGAGCTGAACATAGACCAACCAATTTCAGGCTTGGATGACAAGTCAGTCAGTTAATTGCTGTCACAACCAGTGGTGGGATTCAATTTTTTTTACTACCGGTTCTGTGGGCGTGGCTTGGTGGATGTGGCAGGGGAAGGATACTGTAAAATCTCCAGTCAGAGATGGTATTTGCCGGTTCTCTGAACTATTCAAAATTTCCGCTACCGATTCTCCAGTACTGGTCAGAACCTGCTGAATACCACCTCTGGTCACAACCAATGCATCAAGAGCCACATACAATATTGTGACAAGACATTAAACAGGTAGCTAACAACAATTAAAAATAGAGTTAAGATGAAAATGAAATATTTTAAGAACATAAAATCTTAATTTAGGAGAACCAGAAATGAAATTTTATATAAATCTGAAAAATAGCATAATGTAGTGGTCAAGATGCTGAATTAAAAATGGGGAGGCCCAGGATCTCATCTCACCTTAGCCAATGAAGTTCACTGGATAACTTTGCATCAGTCCTTCTTTCTCAAACCAATTTATCTTACAGAGCTATCATGGGAAAAGTATACAATGTCTTCAGTTTTTGGAGGGAAGGCAGAATACTCTATATATCTATCAAACAAATAAACTGTTTGTGTCCTATAGAGGCTAAGAGAATGAGCTGTGAACTTTCAGCTGCACAACTTACTATTATTGTGTATAAACCTCATTTTTTTCCTCCCTCCATCTGTTGAGTAGAGATAACAACACACCAAATATATTATTGTAAGGATTTACTGAAAGCATATATAAGAATTGTTCTGAAAATTGTTGTTATCCATTGTTATACCCCAAAGTGCAATATAAATGCTAAATATTAATTGACCATATAATTAACTGGCATAAACTTTATATGCAGCATTCTTTTCTATTACAAATGTTGACACAAAAGTGTAAATGTTTTAGGTTTAGCTGCAAAAAATATCATCCATTAGCTATTTAATGCCTACTATAATGATACTGCTTCTGGTAGCATACCACTTTGTGGGTCACAGAAGGTGGGTCAATAAAGGGAACTTAATCCTTCTGATTACTTTTGTCTCCCCAAGACATTTGCCAAACAAACTACATTAAATATGTGAGGTGTCTAGTAACAGTATGAAGTAAAATATGAACTTGCTGCTAAAAATCCTATTGCTAGGTAGACAGAACGATTATTTAATACCCCTGGATGGCTAGGAAAGAAATGAATACCTAAGACAACCATGGAAAACTGTACAAATTAGTCATAGTTCAATCTATCAAGTGTCTGAGATGTTTGTCTTTTATTTGAGGCAGGATAGGCCTGGCCAGAGTACTTTGTTCTCCCTTTCATTTTTACTACCACAAAAAAGAGGTTCTCTCTCTCTCTCTCTCTCTCTCTCTCTCTCTCTCTCTCTCTTGTTGAATTAGCAATGAAAAAAATTGCCAGCCTTAGACTTAAAGTAAACTAAAAATTAGTAATATTGATTAGAAAGGTGGAAATGATTACTAATTCAATCCTTTGGTGTTTTGGAACATTCCAATTCAGTTCCTTCACAATTCAGTTTAGAAATGGTGTGCTATCTGATCTATATAATGTAAATATATAGTTTAATAAGGGACCAGGATAGAAACTGGGATTATGAATTCTAGCCGGGCCTTAGGCACAAATATCTCTCAGCCATAGGAAGAAGCCAGACCACTTCTGAAAATGTTGCCAAGAAAACTGCAGGTACTTGTCCTGGCTACGGCAAGGAGTCAAGGCACAAAATTACATAGCTGATCACTGTGATTCAGTGTGATATGTATATGATCTTGGCTAGTTTCAAAGACAAGGTTGGAAGATATTTTTTCCCACTGGTTGTGATAGCAATTTTGGACCAACTATGAAAGTCTCTGAGGAACAATTTTGTTATTTCACCAGGACAATTATGTAGTTTTGAGATGTCCATCTGCCAAAAGAAAGGCCATCAAGGTCAAGATAGTTTGCAGTTGTTTTAGCCCAATTAATTAAACAAATGGAAAAGACATTAGGGATGTGCAACCCCAAGATTTTTTTTTTCATTTGGCTGATATTTTTATAAAGCCATTTTTATAAGTAGCTATTCTTTGTCAGTATGTTCACAAGAGGGCTGTAGGCGTCAACAGATTCCTGCATTGAGCAGGGTATTGGACTACCTATGAGGCACCTTAGAGCCCAAATATTATGATTCTAATAATACTCGCTATTTTTTGTTTCCTGTTGATCTCTTCCATTGGAAGAGTGATTGCATATCTATATATTACTTTTAAAAGCATATCTATTAATTAAGCACATACCTATGTTCCTGAAATTAAAAAAAAAGCCTCATTGCGTAATCAACAAACAGCTAAAAGATGTTTTATCTTTAAACAGAAATCAACTCCAAAAAGACTATCTACTTATGAATATCTCTTCGAATCATTATTTTTGTAAACAATACCACTACATAATATAATCATTCTAGGATACATTGAAGACAATCTGAAGCCATTATGAAAAAAAGCCCAGCACTGCTAGAACCCTATCATCTCCCCCCACCCCCCATTTTTATGCATATATCTATCTATCATCTATCTATCTATCAGCTATCGTAGATCCTTTAGCCTTATGATATTGAAAAAATTAACCATATGCCAAAATTAAACACTCTCTCCAAATGAAAATACCTTCAGATATAGCCAGGGGCGGGATTCAAATTTTTTAACAACCAGTTCTGTGGGTGTGGCTTAAATGGTGGGCGTGGCTTGATGGTCATGTGACTGGGTGGACATAGCTTGGTGGTCATGTTATTGTCTGGATATGGCCAACTCAATATCACTCACATCGAGACACGCATCTCCTCGCCTGGCCTCTCATGACTTGGGGATGCTGCAACGGTCGTAAGAGTGAAAAATGGTCACAAGTCACTTTTTTCAGTGCCATTGTAACTTTGAATGGTCACTCCACACAAGCAAAGTACCAGCAAAGGAGGGGAAAAAAACTCTAGAGAAGTTCCTGAGACAGGAAGTCTAGTCCTGCCAAGAATGTAATAAAGGTTAATAGAGAGGCAGTTTCCTTCCTGCCTTCCTTACAGAATTAGGCCAGTAATTTCTTCTAACAACCAGTTCTCCGAACTGCTTAGAATGTTAACAACCAGTTCTAGTGAATAGGTGCGAACTGGTAGAATCCCACCCCTGGATATAGCTTTGTTAAGCAAGTTAGATTTGAAAAAAAATGCAGAAGGGGAATATTGAATAGTATGAAATGTCCTCTATGATATATGGCCTGGTGTAACTTTCAGCTACATACAAGAATTTACATTGGCAATTTTTGATAGCAACCTCCTTGGCAAAGCATGGAGAATCAGATAGATATATTGGTTTTGTTAAATAATGTTCTGTTTTATTACACTATGACATGGTCTAGGTCCTGACGTTTTCATTTTTACTATTTACTGTGCTAATCTGTAAGCCACATTTACTTCTTTTCAACTTTCTCTCTCTTTCCCCCACTCCCTCTCAATATGAAAGAGAATCAATATTTTAATTGCAGAGTGGAAAGATTTATGCAATTGTAATGCTTCAGAAGTGATGAGTCAAAAGTGAATGAGTCAAAAGTGAATGTCACATTACAGATTGTGGTCACTTTAGTTGCATAAAGCCTTTCCTCTTGCACACGAATGTCTCTTGGATTATCTTAATCTTTTTTTGCTTGTTGTCATTGTTAATTGAAAGAGATGAGAACACAGAAACCTAAATATGTCAAATAAGATATTAAAAGATCAAGCATAGAAAATCTTACCTAATCCAACAGTTTTTCAATACAATTTAAAACACTTTTACCTGCAAGTAAATTCTATGTAATTCAGTTGAGTTTCCCAGAAAATTGTAAACCAAAGTAAATGTTCATTTCATTTATTTCTCATCTTACTTCCATTAAAAAACTCTAGTTCCTTCAACATCCACCCAAAATTAGCTTACCGTATTTGCCGGCGTATAAGACGACTTTTTGCCCGAAAAACATGCCTCCAAGTGGAAATTCGTCTTATACGCGGTATATCCATCTGCCGGCTTTCGGATGCTTGTTGGGCGCAGCGAAGGTGCCTCTGGCTTCCTGGATCCCCTGCGTCGCTTCCGCTTCATCCGCTCGCCTCGCTCCACCCGAGGCTGCAGCCTTCCTGCTCTTCCACGGCCCCTGGCACTCCGCCCTGCCGCTGCAGCCGGGGATTTCTGGAGCGTTTCCGGTGGTGGTGGGGGGTCGTCTTATACGCCGGGTCGTCTTATACGCCGGCAAATACGGTATGTTTCTTTAGTCTTTATCCCATGCCATTCTATAGCAGAGTGAGGCTCATTCCTGGAATAATTAAACCAGCAAGATATTATGCCTTACTATGTCATAAACACATAAAAGTGATAGAAATACTAATCCTTTCTTTAAAAAGCAGTTCATAATGTGAATTTACCTTTTTAACATTGTTAATTTGACACATTTCATCAAAGTGAGTACAGTAATTCTAATTAGCTTTCTGAATGGGCTTCCAGTTTTGAAATGCCTTCTGTTTCAAGTGCTAAAACTATGGATTTCTATGATGAATATAGGCTCTGAATGAATCCAAGCACGAGAATTGTTTTCAGTAATCCATTGCTCATTTTTATCAATTTAGAGGCTTTCCCACCAACAAAGCATTTTGTCATGATAGCAGATTAAATAATTTTTGCAGATATAAATAGACCATAAACAAGTATGCATTTAGTCCTGGATAAAAATTCATAATTTCTTTCCTAATTCTATTCCTTTAAAACTACTGAGTAGAATGCTTTACATTTCTTACCAGCTTAATCTCATTCAGTATATTGTTTCCTTAATGTCCATATTTGCAGCTGATTGACTTGTTATTTCCACCAATAAATTCCATGTTCTGTTTGGTTTTGTTCCTTACCCTAATTGCAGATCTTAATAGCCCCCCCCTTTTTAAAGAGCATGACTATCATCTTTTCTTCATCCTTGAAGTTTACCTGTTCTAATAAGTATAATCATTCATACTTGGTGACATTTCAATGGAACTATGAAAAGAGAATATTTATACTAATTCAACTTGTGTCAGAATGGTCGAACAATTGGCAACTTCAAATCTCAACCAACAAATGCTTTGTCTTACACATTGGCAACAAAAATCAGAACACTAAATACAAACTGGATGGATATGACCTCGTAGACAACCTCACTCTGTCAAGGACCTAAGAGTACTCATTTCAAAAGATTTAAGTCCCAGAGCTCACTGTAACAGCATTGCCAAAAAGGCATTAAGAGCTGTTAACCTAATTTTGTGAAGCTTCTTCTCCGGTAACATTGAATTGCAAACCAGAGCATACAAAACCTTCGCCAGGCCAATTCTCGAATACAGCTCATCTGCCTGGAATCCACACATAATGAACATTAATACAGTTGAACAAGTCCAGAGGTATTTCACAAGAAGAGAACTCCACTCCTCAACTCTCAATAGAATACCTTATGCCACCAGGCTTGAAATTTTGGACCTAGACAACTTACAACTACTCTGCCTATGGTCTGACCTAAGCTTAGTACACAAAATTGTCTGCTTTAATGCCCTACCTGTCAATGACTACTTCAGCTTCAACCACAATAACACACAGGCAAGCAATAGATACAGACTCAAAGTAAACTTCTCCAAACTTGATTGCAGAAAATATGACTTCAGCAACAGAGTGGTCAGTGCCTGGAACTCACTACCTGACTCTGTTGTTAAATCCTCAAAAACTTTAACCTTAAACTGTCTACCCTGGACCTCATTCCATTCCTAAGAGGTCTGTAACGGAGCGTGCATAAGCGTAACATCGTGCCTACTGTTCCTGTCCTACTGTTCCCATTTATTTGTACTCGTTTATTATGTATATACTTATACTTGTTTATATTTGTATGTTTATATGTTATGTTCATACTTATACTTGTTTTCTCATACATGCTGGACAAACTAAACTAAATAAAATAAAATAAATAAATAAAATAAATTATGCTTCCAGGTTGAGAAACTAAGGATGAGCTGTTCCAATAGCAAAATGGATTTGCGGACTTTCCTTAGTGCAAGCTATATTTCTTCTTTTCAATGATCTTCTGCTTTCGTCCCTTTCTATCACTTCTAACTCTTTTTTTCTATCTTTCTTACTTTTTTTCCTCTAACCTGAAAAAAGTGACTCTATAGTGCAGAAGAAAGCTATAACTGCATCCAGAAATAGATCTCTTGGGAAGGGAGGACATGCATGGCACTGAATTGGAGGTTACTTGTCCTATGAGTCCTGAAACTTAATCTGATGGTTCAGTTGCAATGATTCAGTGATTAGGACTCCAATAATAATCCTTTTGTAACTATGTGCATTTCAAGTAAAGAGATTATCTGAACACAATTACAAAATATTGACCCATGCAAGTGTCATGGTGAGTTGATGTATGCATACTTTTAGTCCAGTCTGCCCTTTGGGGGTGAGAGAAATACCTTATACATGCTGTACTTGGGTTATGTTCTACTTTACTCCCATCTGGGAAAGAAAAAAATATGTAAGCTTTAAGAATATGATCCATGAGCTTCCGCTTGCAATTTAGCTGAGGATGGTTGTCACGATGCACTTGCATCAATGCTATTCTTTTTCACTTTGTAAATGTTAATAGTTCACAAAAAACTGATCCCTGAAAAACAAATGCTTTATTATTTCATACTAAATTGCACGCCACTTTTGTCAAATTAATCCATAGATTTCAAATGACAAGTTACGAAAGGAAAACCAAGGGAGCTAAATTTCTTTTCTACTATCGGTCACAGGTGAGGCAGGTGTTAGTTTTTCACTGTAAATATCCATAAAACTTTCTAATCTATAAGCCCTTTAACAATTACTGCAGGTATTTATATGGATGGGAACATAAATTGTTATACTATTCAGAATTATAAGGTGTGTGAGAGAAGTTACAAACTATTTCCCAGACTTATTTTAGTAGATCCATCACTAGAATCATCTTTGTTGAGCAATGACCTCATACTTTGATTATGCTGTGGATTAGTCTTGGAAACAGTAGGAAATATTCCAGGATCACAAATGGTATTATGTCATTGATTTAATGCCAAAAATTACTTTTTGAATACTACACAGGATAAAATGTTTGTTCATCAAATCTACATCTTCCCTTACTGACAGTGATTCTAATTGGCTTCTAGCATTTGCTTCCATGATTTATTTTTAAACAGAAGTGCCAAAA
This sequence comes from Notechis scutatus, assembly GCF_049901735.1. Taxonomy (NCBI): domain Eukaryota; kingdom Metazoa; phylum Chordata; class Lepidosauria; order Squamata; family Elapidae; genus Notechis; species Notechis scutatus. Next base: position 25,496,651 of record NC_142012.1, read on the forward strand.
AGTGAAACTGGGATATTCAGATTGCAAAGTATGTTGTTTTTCAGTAAGTTATAGTCCTTTCCTATCAGCAGTTATATGATTAAGATTAATGGCCAGGAATATTGGGACAGTGAGAAAATATTTCCAAGTGGTCTTAATTTATAACATCATTTGTTTGGGAAATTTAACACTGCCCATCTATCATTTTTAATTCCTGGCATACAATATAGATCTAATTCATTGTTCCTTAATTTTAAGAAACATTGCTTTACTCTGGCAAACTTTGGTCAATGGCTAAAACACATGCAAAATGTAGTTAATTTAGTTAAAGAATTCATTTACAATTCAATGACAATGTATGCGTCAAAATTTTATATCTTACTATGATCTCATCTTGTTAATGAAATTAAGATATGCTGTTTCAATTAATGAACAGAAAAAACCATTCATTTTGATACTGAATGCCATTATTAGCTTTATATCCAATGACAATGTGTACATTTTTAAATTTTGTATAATTTAAGAATATGGACAAAGTATTTAGAAGATCACAATTCATTATCTAATTTCTGTGCTTATTCATTTAGTTTTAAAAATTATAAACTTTGGCAGAGCTATTTGAGAAATAATTAATTCCTCTGCAGATGCTTAAGGAAAGCAGCAGTAAGGCAATATTCTAATCATTTATAATTTATAGTGATAAAAAATAGTGAAAACTAGGCTTTTTACAAAAGTCTTTGGAGAATGATTGGAGCCATTGTATTAATTGTTTCAGGTTATTATTTATTCAAGTTCTAAATTGTTGTCTTGGGATTGGAATGGAATGGTTGTCTGGGGCTTTGCTGTAGATGTTTTGATTTTTATATCTTTTCTATTCTTGTAAACTGCTGGGAGTCTTGCAGTTTTGGGTAACATATAGATTCAATTCATATTTTTCATTCTCTTATGTATCATTTTTGATCAAATGATATAACAAGTCATCCGGATTTTAAATCATATTGGATAATTTAATTTTAATTGATGTTACTTCATCTTTCTGCTATGATAGCTTACCTATCAGGGAAACCTTGGTTTCAATGAATGAAAGCAAATTAGTAATTGCAAAATCCAGTGATTATTAATGCCATCCTTCTGAATAAAATCTTGCTATGTTCAGGAGCAATAGTTTCAGAAGAATTTACAGAGAAAGTTCTGCTCATGTCATTAGCAATTTTCCTATAACATTAACAAATATTCATTGGTTCTTGATTGTTCTCTCCTTGAAACAGCCTTGATAAACAGATGAACAATGACCCCTATGTCACTTCTATTGTAATACAGAAGTTTGTCCTGAGTTCATGAGTTAAATCTCTGAAATTTTCCAAGCAGAATATCTTTTGGTTCTTGCAAAAAATATTTTAACCTAACAAGCTGCCAAATCTTCCCCAGCAACTAGACTGTAGAGGGTGATTTTCCTTCTTTCTTGAGTTATTTGCTAAGGAAACAAAATACTTGGTAGTTAACTTTTTCACATTTTCTTATTTTATTATAGAACAGAATAAAGACACTTGAACACAGTATATTAGGAACTTTAAACAGCATTAAACTATTGAAATCAGTAGTATTAAAACCTCCAATGTCCTGCATGGATTTGTGTTCAAGTTAGGGATTGTTCTCTTATCCAATTGAGTGCATATGAAAAACTACAGAGCAACAAAATTAGATTTGAGATATTCCTGTCTTTTATCCTAGTAGGGAGATTATTTATTGCTATACTGGTCTATATGAAATTGCCTGGGCAGTGTTGTGTTCTTAATTATATAGTATAGCATATATTTTAGATATCCTTTAATTTCTCAAGTTTTAATCTATGTCTCATCAGGAAATCTCTGTTTTTTTATTTATTTTTCCATTATTACATAAGAGTGATATTTGTGGGGGGATGAAGGATAGTTAATTGAGATTATGCACTGGCTTCAGATGAAATCTGAATTCAGATATGAATCATCCAAATCCAAATTTTACAATCTCAGGCAAAATGGGAGCAATTCAAATTAGGTTCATTTTATCTGTACCTCTTGCTAATTATTCAGGGACATCTTCAGCTACTCTAGGGATATCCATTGTTTCCACATTCAGCAGGAATAGATAATGAAAAAGAGTAAGACTAATGAACTTATCCCCTCTACTCTCCCTGTAATTGTAAGAAAATCATCTTTACCTTATTGAGAAGATATAATTCCTTATGAACATGTTTCCCTTGTCAACATGGATCGTATAACCCTTATATGGTTCCCACTACAGTAATCTCTGTCAGTGTAAATTCAGCAAATTAACAAGATGATGGGAATTTTTTAAAAAAATAGTAGTTGTTTAAATGAATATGGCCTGAAAATCCCTACATAGAATTTCATAAATAGGACAGACTTTATCTAAATAGGACTTATTTGCAAATGGCATCCATTTTGATACAAAACAACCATGTTATAACCATTTGTGTTTTTACCACACTAAACAATGGGATGAGTACAATTCTACTTTAACAAAACTTGTTTTATATCTTAGACAAATCGGATCAGCAAAAAATTCTTTTTGAATCCAGAGCAAATTACACCACTTTTGAATCCAGAGCAAATTACACTACTTATCCTGAAGTTACAAATTTTGTCCCAGGTTCAATATTGTAGTTAATCTATTATCTACATTCTTAACCCATTTATTTTAACCACTTCATGTAATATCTATGAAAAGTAGTTGTGAAACACCTGGGAAATACAGCCTGTGGGGCATTTTTTTTTCTAAAATAATTTAAATCAGCTCATATCTGGTATATGTCTTCCAGAAATACCTATTCAATTCTCCATTCCTACAACTATATTAGATCATGAAAATAGGTACTTGTCTTGTTTGATTTTGGCAACTTAGAGCTACTTTTGGAAGCCAAATGGATCCAGCTAAACTGCAAGTTTACGTATATATCTGCATCAAATCAAGATAAACAGGAAAAAAAATAGAAGAATAGTTGCTGAGTAAATTTCTATTTTCTTGACCATTGTGGTGCCTTCTGATATTTGTAATCTGTTGAAATACCAATTATCACTTGAATTTCAGGGGACGATTTTTAAAAAATAAGTCCATTGTTATATAGTCTCTTAAATGTTTCTGCTGGCTGCATTTTTGTATCACACTGTATCACACTGAAACCTACCCAAATATTTTACAAGATAACATCTACTCAATAATGTTGACTTTCTATTTGCTGTTAGTCTTAATAGAATTATTTGTACATAAAGTTTCTATTGTCCATGCAAGAAAGAGAGGTTGGCAGAATCAATTTCCTCTTAAATATATTGATTAAAAAAAACCCTCCAGATATAGGGTCTGGAAAGAAAAGTGGGGGAATCCGAGACACTAGATTTACCTTTGTGTGACCTGTGTAGGAATGCTGGAAAAATTAATTCCAGAATATTATGTCAACATTCCTTGAAGTTGTGGGTATGATTTACATAGTAGATCTTCTCTCTGGGTCTAACTTCTTTCATCTTGGTACTGTAAATTGCTTTCATTTCTCCCCCCGCCCACTCCGTTCCCCAATCTGTATGCTTGAGGTATTGTTGTGATAAATTATTGAGGTACAGAACTGAAAATGGTGTGTAGATTGTCTAAGAAATTGAGTGCAGTCAGCCTTAAAAGTGGTGAATGATGTGCTAAAGCAGCTACCTTACCCTGGTCATGTCACAGATGTCGTCAATGAACAGTTGCTTTTAACTTTTGCCTTTGCCCAGGGGCAGTCAAGAGCAGCTGGATTTATTGAATTAATAATTGCTCTGTTTGTAATGTTTTGTTTTCCAGAGACCTTGAAAACTGGCTGTAATGTAAGCAAAGTGTAAGACCATTGCTTCTTTATCAAACAAGGGGGTGTCTTCACTTTTACTCTCATGCCTTTTCACCCTCACAGCAAAAGATAATGGGAAATCTGACCATTGTGCAGTGGTATCATTCCTGAAATAACAGGGATAAAAGAGAAGTGGCCTTTGGGAAGAAGTCTAATTCCATGATGGAAAGTAAATGTAATTGTAAAATTTACAAATTAGCTGGTATTCCTCACTGTTTCATGAGACAGTCTACTGGTCTGAATATTCAGATTTTAATTGGATCTCTTATCCCATGACATCACTCCCTTCTGTTGTAAATTTTAAGTTTATTCCAATTGCTACAGAGAATCTTGGGCTTCTCATTGAAATGGGACTGAGCAGGCTCTCTTGCTAGTAGAGCAGCATGTCACTAAAGGATGAAGTTAAAATGACATTATATTGAAAGGAACAGTTGGAAATTCTGATTGCATTTATTTGGCTAAGAGAAAACAAGCCCAATTATTTATTGTATGATCAAAATCCATTTTTCTATTATGCACTGCATTAGAATCCAAATAAATAAATAAAAACAAAAAAGTTCTGATGTGAAAAAATGATTTTTCACACTGATTTCATGGCAACCACCCATTTGTTACCAAGGCTTTTAAATAGAATCAGACTCCTTTGTAGATTTTTTTTAAATAATCTTTTTGAACAACTTTTAAATTAGATTATTCTGATTTATCTTAAGTATAAGTAGATTGTAGATGACTCAAATCTAATACAGCCAAAAAAGTGTTGGATCTGGTGCAGATAGTTACTGGATCATCAGCAGTTCCATAAAGGAATGGCAATTTTGGGGATAGTTTATTCCATGGTATCAGCATGGTTCAAGAAAACAGGAGTTTTTGCTGGAAAATGTGATAGGCTTGGACTGGGAATTGCTGTTCTCTGCACTCAAATAAATATTTTCTTGAACCCACGTTGCAAGAGATGCCATTCCTTTAATGAGATATTGACAGTGTCTATGAATACAATGATAAAAGATGTAATACTATTAAAGGTAACACTGAAATATGTTTAATTAATGTGATTAATGTTAAACATCAGAAATCTCTTCTATTCAACAAACGTTGAACAATTCTGGATTTAGATAAGTACATGCATTATAATATGCTAACACATATTTCAGACTAGATCAAAGAAACAAGACAATTTTGATGCAAAGGTCCAGTGGCTGCATGTTTGGGTAACATGATATTCTTAGTTAAATTTCTAAAAATGGCACAAGACTTCAAATGGGAGATCGTTTGTTCTGGACTTAATCTGAGAAAGGATTCACATCTGCTTCTAATGTTTCCAAATCCCCTCTACCACCTTCATTATATAAAGTTTGTTTTGGCTAAACCAGAAACCAAGAAATGTAACTTCATAAATATGGAAATAGCAAACTCCTTTTGCTTTGCTTACAGTATTCTCCCCACATGCGTTTAACTGGGGAAAAGTATTAAATTAATATAATGTTGCACTAGTGCAACAAAAGTGAAATTAGTTTGGAGGTTTTTAATATGAACAGCAGTTTCTCTAAAATCATTTCAGATCAGTGTTATTGTCACATCGACTATACTGGTCACTTTCATAAAGTACAAAACCTGGTCTTACAGTCAAACAGTAGTAACTAGTACAATTCCATTCAGATGTGCATATGCGTTCTTTTTGTGCATATATGTTCTTTTTCTTCTTCATTTTCTATTGCATATACACATACACACAATAGATATAATGGACAGGAGCCCATTTCCCCCAACATATGAATTAGAAAGCTATGTGACTGAGGTTACTGATTATGTACATGGGAATACATAAACAGATATATTTCTTTGAAATCAATGTTGTTATAGTATATATTTAAACATTATGCAGCAAGCATCTCATATTAGTGGCTTTTTTCTTTGGTTCAGAATAATATGTACTTGTAGCAGAATGATTTCCCTATCTAAAGTGTTTTTTTTTTTTAAACTGTGTGTGTAATCTGCATGGCCAGAAATGATTTATTTGCTACATCTGGAAAGGAGCTATAATGATTCACTACTTTGTGAGATGAGTTTGGCAAGTTTATCTTGCTTGCCATCCGCATTTTTGAAAATGAAAATATATTCCAGAGCTTTTGATGTGTCGATTGGAAAAAAGGTAAAGACAGCTGCACACACATCCCAAGAGAATCTGTTCAATAGCTAAATGAAGACCTTGAGTGCTTTCTTGTTAGCCAAGATAGATCTACATCCAGATGAACCAAAATTAGTCAATAGCAAAGGCTCTTAGAAGTAGGTGATCAGAAGCCACAAATCAGTTTTCTCAGGGACTTGGTTATTGGCAGATTGTGCCTAAGGCTAGGTCCTGCTGCTGCATGCCAAGCTGTAATTTTTTCCCTAGTGAAGTTTTAAAGTCACGGGCTGATACTATAACAGCAGTCTCCTGACAATGAGACTGTCAGCAGTCCATCAGATATCAATTTGTTATCTAGTAAATTGTCTGTAGCTTTAAAGTTCTTTTCTTTCTTTCCTCCTTTCCTCTTTTCTGTTTAAATGATAGAAAATGATTGAAATACTCAAATTCATGTGAGCCCTTTATACCGAAGCACAAGAGTGGTCAATCTTTTTCTTAATTCACTTAATAGTACTTGGACAGTAGGATGCCAAACTACTAAATCTCTACAAACATTAATCTACTGGACTGAAACAGACTCAGTACACCAAAAGATTATGCCTTTCATTGTATGGGTAAAAAGGATAGGCAAGATTTTTATCATTCTCTAGAAATCTTAATCAGGTAAATTGTTACAAAAAAAAGGTTGGTAGAGAAAAAGTAAAGAAAACCAAAATTAAGCAGATATTGCAGATACTCTGGTCTCAAGATGTAATTTTGGACTATACACAGAATCGGTTGATATTGTTAATGGAAAATTATTGCTAAAGTTCCTGAACCTCCTTGCTCTTTCCTATTCATTGGTTTTTGTAGCTACCATTGGAACAAAATACATAATATTGGTCTTCATAATCACCATACATATGATTGTGATTATCAATAGTATTATTGATTACTGTGATAATAAATAATATTACTATCATGGCAATAGTCAATGCTACTACAACTAATAATTGTGCATTATGGAATTTTGCAATTATCTGACCAACATGCAGAAAATGTTCTCTCTCTATGTCAAGAAATAATGCTTTGAGAGAAAATCCCTGCAAAATATTTACATGGCACCTCCTACTGAAATTGATTTTCAGCAATATTTACTCCTTGAGTTAAAGTCCTTAGTTATAGGAAAACTTCAATCTGCATTAAGCATCAAGCTAGAAGAAGCACAACACATTCAATTTTGACCTACTAATTCTGTTTTGTTTCAGTTCTGGTTAAAAAGGAGCATTGTTATTTTACTATTAATCAAGCATGATATAAAAGGTCCTTTTCTAATATATTACAAGAATTTTCTTATGGTAGAAATTAAAAAATCTGAAGCAGTCCAGTTCAGATACAGATACATAATATTAGAAATTAGAATATTAGAAATGAATAGATAAGTGTAGTTCTATTTTCTATTTTCCAACACCAGGTAATAGATCTGATCTTTAGCTCTGATCAGAAGAATATATGCACATTTCATTCATAAGACTTGATATCTTTTCTGTACCCTCTCAAGCATACAGCAAATACCACAAAAATAATTCTTCTGAGAAATACATTAGCTGAGTCCCATCAAGTCAAGTAACATGTCTTTTTGTTATACCTCTGTTCACTCTGTCAATAATGGGGAAATTAAGGCCAGCTACAGCAAAAGTAATTCCTCTTAGGTGGTTTGAGCACATCTAAGAAGTACTGTGTAATTTTCAGCACCCTGCAGTGCTACTGATTAGTTGAAATAACATTATGGACCTGTTATTATTATATCGTTTTAGGAACTCTTTAAACTATAACTATACAGATAGAATAAGAAATTAATTAAAATGTTGGACAATAATAAAATCGGGAATATCTATATTTGCAGTCTTTCTTTCTAGGCTTGCATACATCTTGTGTCTGTCAAGTATATCAAATAGCTAATTACTTTTTAAAGTGTTTCAATACTTACACTGGTTGGTTATCATACTTGAGTCCAAGAGGAAGAGTTTTATAAAAACATTACAACTGAAAAATGTCTATTCTGGCTAGGCTATAAATCAGATTATTTTTTTAAAGTTATGTTTGGAGTTTTATGTACCATTTTCAAAAAAGACTAGAACATTTGGAGTTTTGAGATGAGCTTTTAAATCACATGAACATTACCAATGACAAAGCCTTTGTCATTGTCTCCTGGTCCTAACTCAGCAAGTTGTCTGAATTGAATTGTCCTAATTGGGATTTTCTCCCTTCAAATCATGCGATTAGAAGAGAGTATATGTAGCTTATTGACGAAGTCTTGAATTCTTCGTACTGTCTGTTGATTGTTTACTTACAGACATCTTATCATCCAACTAGGTAATATCATCAGGAATAAATCATGCTATTATTTTCTGGATCCTTCACCTGCAAGGACAAATGTCAGACATTTAAAATGAGATCAGTTCCTCTTCCGGTTTGTCGGCTTCGCGAGCGGCAGGGATTTGCGAGCTGCGCGATCCCTGCCGCGCTAGCCGTTTTTGGGGCTCCGACCCAGCCGGGTGCAGCTAGGCTGCCCTGCAGGGGCAGCTGAAGGTAGGGGATCCAGAGAAGGGTTTGGGGGTGCTGCAGACTCCCTCCCTGGCCGGCAGAACTCCCTTTTCCCAGGACGGTGCAGCGGCGGTCTGTAATGGCCGCCACAAAGAAGCTGGCAGCCGGGTAAGAATGCGCAGGAGGAAGTGGAGAAAGTGATTGAGAGGAGAAAGTTTTTCTTGGCTCCTAGGACTCTAAGACATATCTAATAAAATTCCTGAAAAGTATGACTTTCTGAATAATACCTGCCAGAAGAGGAAAAAGCGGCTGTGAAGGTGCTGAAAGGATAGCTTTCCCTCTTTTCCTACGGAATAAATAACTGGATATTAAGAAACCTATTTCTTTTAGGTGAAAATTGGTTTTAAGCGATGAGTGGGAAGAGAGAGGATTAAAAAGAAAACATTTGTATGCTAAGATTTGTTGAAGCAGATGCCTTAAGGATTTGAAGACTAGAATATATTGCAATAAGATTTTAAACAGATTTGGACTTTCTTTCTCTTGGATTGATATTGCCCCAGAAGGAGAAAGTGAGAATTCTGCCTTGGTTTGGACTGACTGATAACTTTGGGACTGTTTTTATTTTATTTTATTTTCTTTTGAATATTCTGGTTGTTGTAAGAAGAAAGAAGGGGAAAAGAAAAGAAAAGATTTATAATGGCTCTTTCTGTTGAGGAACTAAGAAAAGAATATGAACAAGCAAAAAAAAATGGTAAAGATGGTGTGGAAGAAGCTTTCCTTTTCTTAGAAATGGCGCTTATTAATTATCAACAAACTTTACAACAGATGAAGACAGCAGAGGAACAAGAAAGAAAGAAAGGAGCCATCTTTAATGAATCTCAGAACTTGATCCAGAAAGAAGGAAGAGAGAAAGAAAAGAAAAGAAGAGAAAAGAAGAAAATTAAAGGACTTAAGGACTTAAGATCTAAAAAACATTTAAGAAAGGGAAAAATAAGGTGCAAAACCAATATGATGATAGTAAACAAAAGGGAAAAGGAATACGACAGAGAAGGGAAGCTGGCAAGGCAGAGGCTAGAAGAAGGGGGGTAGAAAGGTTTGTTGGGAGAAGAAAGAAAGGGAAAAGGTGGAGAAAAGCTACAATGTCTTGAAATTAAATGAAAAAAGAAACTTTTTTTGGATAATGGATAAAGTATAATTTAAAAAAAAAAAGATTTTGCAAGGTACATAAGATGAGATGGTAGTATTGTAATGATTTAAGAGTTGATAAGAGATTAAAATGTTAAAATGTTTAAAAATGATTGGCTTTAAAACTTAATAATAGGGGAGGTTTAGAATATTGTTTTAATTAAAGAGTTTAATAAGACTATGGTATTGATGTTATTATAAAATTTTTATTATAGTATCTTTTTTTTAATATTTGGATTTATTGTCTAATTATGTACTTAATTATGTTGGATGTATTAGTTAGATAGAATGTACCAAGCAAAATCGGATTGGGTATTAGATATTATTTTAAAGATTAATTTGATTAACTTAGGGGGAGATAGAAAGGCATCATACTCTGATTAATGATTTCAGGAGAAACTTATTTTCTTTTTTTTTTTATAAGGAATGAGACAAAGGGATGATAAAAAATGGACAAAAGATATAAATATAATGATTCAAATTAAGATGATTAATTAAGATAGAAGTAAGAAGTGTGAAACATGTGGGGAAGTTAATATAGAAGGCTTAGAATGGTAAATAAAATAAGTAATGATATGTAAGATGAGCATGAATATAATTGAAGTCCATGAAGAGAGACACCTGGGTCCAAGTTACTTTCAAAAAGATTTTTTTTTATGTTTTGTGTGTTGTGTGTATATGTCTTTTTGGGGGAGAATTAGTTAAAAATTGTAGAAATATAGATTGAGAATAATGGTAACTAAGTCAGAAAGAAACAGATGAAATAATAATAATGATATTGAATAAGAGTAAAGAGAAGTAAAGAGAAATTGAATAAGAGGTTTTGGTATGTTGTATGGAAATGGTTTAAAACAGAATTATAATTTATCTGACTTGTTAAATTGACAATGAAAAAAGGTTTAAACATGTAATGAATAATGACAATTTGTGTGTTTTAAAAATTAATAAAACTTGTTTAAAAAAAAAAAAAAAAAAATGAGATCAGTTCCTGAATGTTGTTCTTGATCAATGTCAATAACTTTACTAAATATAAACACACAGAAATATACATATGATTTCTATATATTAAAAAAGTATAATTTAATATTTCAGACATTTCCAAATCCTCTGAATTCCTTCTATAGCTTAGAACTGTCCCCTGAATTATAGCTTGTTTGTATAATGACAACCAGAAGTGGTATTCAGCAGGTTCTGACCAGTTCTGGAGAACTGGTAGAAGAAATTTTAAGTAGTTCAGAGAACCAGCAAATATCACCTCTGACTGGCCCCACCCCCATCTATTCTCTGCTTCCCAAGTCCCAGCTGATTGGCTGCGTCTTCTTTTGTTGCCCTGCACTGGAGAACAGAGCTGGAAAGCAGGTTAGTGGTGTGGAGAGGAAATGGAGATTTTACAATATCCTTCCCTGCCATGCTCACCAAATCACACCCACCAAGCCATGCCACACCCACCAAGCCATGCCCACAAAACCGGTAGTAAAAATGTTTGAATTCCACCACTGATGACATCTTAAAAAGTTGATGAGAGTGGGATCCAGTTTAGAACTTCAGTGAGAGACCACGAAGAAATCATGGGCTGTCTGCTAAACTGGGAATTGTGGGGCTGAAGTGGGGTAATATTTATCAAGAAAATAACATGAGAACCTCTTCTGTATTATTTCTAAAACTAATACGAATAGCCACTAGTGGCTGCCTTTGACTCAAGTGAGTCTTTAGTTTATGTTACTTTTTATATATTTTACTGGTTTCAGATATATATTAGGAACTCCAGAATTCTTCATCTTGCAGATTTCATCTTAATTTATCCCATCTGGGCTGAAAAAAAAATGGCATTGGCCACTGAATGGCAAAAAGGGTTTCCGTAGTTTTTCCTGCTAGAGATCATCTGGATAAAGATCATCTGGATTTTTGCAGCTGATATATGGTAACATCATTACAATACCTTATATAGCTAACAGGATTGCTGTGTTATATTAAGTGATTAATTAAATTTGCAAGTATTTTGCTCCTTCCTATAGCCCAAGAGTCTAGCATTTTATTCCATTATAAGTGTAGTTACCTATGGAGGTCCATCATGCAAGCATCTTTCTGTTTTGCAGGATGAAACTAATTTTAATCCTGAAAATCCTCTAATGTTATCAATAGCACTATTACCTCAGATGCTACATGTGCTTCACTATATATTAATATTCACATTTGAAGGCTAAAGTAACAAAGGAAGATATTTATGTAAACTTTCAGGATAGATGTGGCTCCAGTAAATGAAAATTGTGTCATACAATGTCAGATGTCATCTTGAGCTGACCACAGAAATAGCTCAGGGCGCCACTGTGCTATAGTCAACAGCTGTGCAGTGATGATGTTTTAACACAGGTGAAAGAAAACCTTAAAACACAAAGGAAGACAAAGATTAAGTAAGTGTCTGATTGTCTAATAAAGTAACTATTTCTTGCTGCACTATCACATATGTCTTCTTTTCTTTGATGGCTCAAAAAAAAAGGACTACTGTGTCTGATTGAATGTAAGTCATAACTATTTTTCAGTTTGATAGGTTCACGATGTAAAGTTTTCTGTGATTTATTTGTGCTGTGCCCATAAGCATATGCTTTATTAGTGCACCAAGCATCAAGTGTTCCCAGGAAAAAAGTATAAATTGCTTTTCAAAGAAGTTATATCGGTACATTTGATTGCTTGAGCTGGCCTACTGGAATTGCAAAAGGCCAGGCAACCATTAGAAAGTTTCAAAATAAGACCAAAAACTCTGATTCTTTTCTGCAATCTAATGTTTTTTTCTGGTTTGTATAGACTTAATATCAGAATCCTAATTGTTATGCATTATTCAAAAAGTCATTTACAAGTTTTTCAGAAATGAGGGTGAGTCATGAAGACAGATTATCTTGTTGCTGCTGCTGTTGTGTGAATCCAGGCACTGTGGGTTTTATGCCTATGGTTATGATTTATAGTGTGAACTGAGCCAATTAGACTTTCTTCAATAAATCTTGTTTAACCATGTGCTGTTTGGACTAGTTCAGCAGAATCTTTTCATCTGAAACAAGAACCAGAAAATAAAGATGTGAGCATTCACAAATAGGAATAGCTGAATCTAGTATAATCTAGTATTTCTATAGAAGTTATGTTATTGAAACACACCCTGAAGTTTTAAGTTCAGTTTGAAATTAATCATCAGGTTTCCATTCTTTTATAGGACTATATAATATTAGCTAGGTTCTGATGGCATTTGTAAAAGAATTTTGTATATACATTATCATTTTTATTGGATTATAGCAATATGTGTTTTTAAAAAATCTTTAGATAAAAGATTTTCATTTGAAGTTTTGGACTTAAACTTCTACTCACTCTTTATAGCTGATCACAGATAAAGAACTAGTCTCTGTTTTGGCACTTTGCATGTACTTAGTTTATAGACCATTTTTCTCTTCTAGATTTGTACCCTTTCATTATCTGTTCGGAATGAATAGTTTGTTTCTATTTCTGGTTTGTGTCAATTTCACATAGATTAAGTCATAAGTTTCCTGTGTCTTGTTTTCATATTTATTTGTAAAAAAAAAAGTCTGCACAAAATTATTGGCATACATTTGCTCTAAAATCCACAGTTCTAAACACACTATGTTCTAAACACACAGTTCCAAAAACACTTTTAAAGCTATGCATTTCTAAATAATATTATTCCAAAATGTGTATTTTATATATTTAAAATTGAAAATGAATAGCAAAAATGGATGAAATGTAAAACCCAAGGGCAAAGTTTTCCATGTCCATAGGTCCACAAATATTACTTCCGTTAGTTTATTTCCAAATGAAAGAACACAATTTTACCCATTCCACCCTTCTAGGATGATTTAATACCAGCTATATGCATCTGTGTCATCCAAGATCCTAAAGAGGAAAAAAAAGCAGGCTAAACAGTTATATGAGTACAAACAGGAACACACAGACACACAGTCAATCAATCAGTAGATGTAAACAGGATTTTGTATTTTTATTTATTTCTCAGTGGATTTTATATATTTTTTTTAATCAACAACTTGGTAGGACAACAAAACTGGCTAAACAGGAAAAAGAATATGGACAATTTTCAAATTGGACAGATGTTCAAAGTGGGAGTCCCAGCAATTAGTATTATGTCTTTTTAATTTGCCTGTAAAATATATGGAATGAAATAGCTAAGATTGCTAATGCCAGTAAACTGCTTAGAGTAATGAAATCAAAATGCGAATGGGAATAATCTCTCCAAACTGCATCAACAGTCCTCAAATGTAATTCTGGGAGATCAAACGCAAAATGATATATATTGATGAAAAGGTCCAGACTTCATACATACATTCATAGGATCTGAGGGGGAAATAAGTAAATGGAAAAGGCAACCTGTTGTCCTGGTGGATAGCTTGATGAAAAATGTTAACCTAGCACATAACTGCTAAATAAAAAGCAGATTTTATTCTTGGAATAATTAGAATAGAACTTGAAAGCCTAGGACGAGACTAGTTTTTGAATATTGGGTATAATTTTGATAATTTCAGGTGAAAAAGGATATTACAGAGCTGGGAAATGTGCAAAGAACAGCAGTAAAAATGAATATAAAGCTCAAGCAAATTCTTTTAAATAAAGATTAGATACTTTTAACATTTACTGAAGTTAAATGTGGTTAGGTGAGCATAGACTACAGCAGGGGTGTCAAACTGGTGGCCCACAGGCCAGATACAACATGCACAGACCACACCCACACCAGCTCTACGAATGGGAAAACTGTCACAAAGTGTCACGTGAGAGCAACATAATGCCGCAGGTTTGACACCCATGGACTACAGGGTTATAAGTGAAGTTAAATTAAGACAGACTAAGGAATTATAAAATTGTTATGAGTTGGAAAATGCAAAAATGGATAATCTTTGAGTAATAATAGAATTGACAGTCATCAATTAAACTCTTGGAGTTTCTGAACAAATAAAAGGAAGCGGTTTATACAATGCAAAGTTAAACTAGAATTTGATGTGATGATGCCGACTAGGGTATATGGGGCTTGAGATGATTTTTCCTATGGACGTCTTGGTGCTCTCTGACCTTTGTTGTTTGCTTGCAGACATTTCATTACCCAACTAGATAATATCATCCATCCGAGTGATTTTTGGCTTTGCTCCTGTTTATATACGGTAGTTTGACCTCCCTATGTCAGTGAGGATTTGGTTTTCTCTTTGACAATTCCTTGATTAGGGTATTGTTTTCTCCTTGATTGTATTTTTTTTGGTCTGGTTATTTGGGTGTTAATTGATTGAAAGAATATGTACTGGCCATTTTTGTTTCCTTCTTAGCTTTTTATGGTCTCTTTTAAATGGTGTGTAAATGCAGTTAATGTCTATCTGACCATTGATAGTTGATTTGTCACACTTCTAGAAACTCCCAGGCTTTGATTATTTTCTCTCATGTGGACCTACCATACCGAGTCCTTAAGATACACTGATGAAGCATTCCTCCAGGCCTCTTTACTTTAAAAAAAAAAGTAGATTTATTCAAAGGAGACAGTTTGACAACCTGTCAAAGATCTAGATCCTTATTTGCATTATTTACATATGAAGCAAAAATCTTTATTTTCCCCCCAGAATTTTAAACTTTATTGTAAAGATATTATACTAAATTACTGTAATTCATACTGTCTTAGATTTTCATGATAACCTTGCTATTGCTAGGTTGTGTAGCGTATTTTTAAATTTTTATTTTATTGGATATGTTTGAACTTAAATTGAATTATTTTTGGGGTTGGGGGTGGTAATAGTTATTGCAACTGCGTGTAGAAAGCATGGGCTACTGTATTAACAGAGGGATACATTCAAGATCAAGGGAAGTACTAATACCACTCTATAAAGCCTTAGTAAGACCACACCTAGAATGCTGCATCCAGTTTTGTTCACCACATTATAAAAAAGATGTTGAGACTCTAGAAAAAGTACAGAGAAGAGCAACCAGGATGATTAGGGGACTGGAGTCTAAAACATACAATGAACGGTTGCAGGAACTGGGCTTGGCTAGTCTAATAAAGAGAAGGACCAGGGGAGATATGATAGCGGTCTTCCAATATTTGAGGGGCTGCCACAGGGAGGAAGGGGTCAAGCTATTTTCTAAAGCACCTGTAGGCCAGACAAGGAATAATGGATGGAAACTGAACAAGGAGAGGTTCAACCTGGAAATAAGGAGAAACTTTCTGACAGTGAAAACAATCAACCAATGGAACAGCTTGTCCTCGGAAATTATGGGAGTGCCATCACTTGAGACTTTCAAGAAGAGATTGGACTGCCATTTATGAGAAATGGTGTAGGGTCTCCTGCTTGGATGGGGGGTTGGACTAGATGACCTACAAGGTCCCTTCCAACTCTGATTATCTGTTATCTGTTATCAGGCTTATATATTTTAAATAAATATTTTCTAACTAGTGTATTTTGATCCTACCACTATAACATATTAGTAATCAATAAATATATATTTAGATGTACTTTTTTGGGTGGAGGGTAGTGTTTTGTATTTTTGCACTTCAGTATGCATCACCCAGAACTTAGATATGTTGCAGTAGTTAAATCATTAAATAAACACAGAGATTAAAGCAACATAAAACTAGAAAAATATCCACTTGCCAATCATGTTCATGCAATATAAGATGTCTTCGGTATTTACAATTGCAAATGCTCTGCATTCTAACAACTGAATTTCATGGTCTCCTATTTTCTCCTTTTGAGTCTGTAACTGGATCTTGATGTTTTCTAAATATTTGAAATTATTTTATATACATACAGCATTCGGGATAGGATGCACAGTATAATTTTATTTTTAAATCATCCCAAGTTACTTTATATTTGTTTTGATCAGTTATGTATTTATGTGTGTGTGTGTGTGTGTGTACACACACACACACACACACACACACATGTATATATTAGAAATAAGTTTGCATCATTATTTAATGCTGTTGCATGTAATTTACAATTGTAGATATATGATGACTTAAAATATCAGATTTTATATTTGTGAAAAGAGGTGTGAACAGTGATTACTAAAACAGAATTTTAACTGATACAATAATGTCTTTATTATACTACCACTTACAGTTTTAGTGTAACTTTTTTTGTAACAAAGTCAATGTCATTTGCCTATTGTATGGCAAAATAATGTTTTTACAGGGCCAGCTCATAAACTGCAAAATATGAATATGAAATATTTAGTTAGTTAGTTATAAACCTTTAATTTATTTATTAGTGATTTATATATTTATTCATTCATTTATAGATTGATTATAGCTTGTTCTTCAAAGTATTTTGTGTTTCCACAATGTGACCACTTCCCAAAAAGTAGTCCATACATATTGTAAATAAAGTTATTAATAAAATTTTAATTAAGGCATCATAAAATACAGAATGACACTTAAGAATGAGCGTTTAGATTTTACAAACTCTTAGAAAATAAAACGTTATCTGCTTGTTGTAACTGTTAATCAAGCTTCCTTGGACATAGCATTTTATAGGTATGTGTGCTACCAGAAAAAAACATCTGCTTCTATTCCTATTGTCTGTAACCACTTTGTACCTTGTATATGCTTCTCAGGGACACAGTGAAGTGCTGGCTTGGGGCAAAAAAACCCCAAACAAACCTTGATCCTAGGCTATATAAGATTTTAAAGATCAGCACTGATGGTTTTTATTTTTATCCCAAAAAACTGAGACTGAAAGTGCAGTTGTTTATGAACTGGTAACATATGCTTCTAATGCCCAGTCATACTTAGCCATCTTTCAATTAGTTGAAAGCATTGCTAAGGCAATCCATGGGAAAAATTCTGCAACTTGAACTGCACCACATAAATTTGGTTAGCTGCATTAGGTTCACAAATTTTGGAAGTCTCACCCCTGAGTTCTCACAAGATCTTATTGAAGAAGAATAAAGTGTGGTGATACATTGAACACTTGAAAAAAGGTATGCATTTGTGTCTGTGTCTGTGTGTGTCTCTCTCTCTTTTTGTGTAGGTAGGCATGTTGAATTTATTGTATCTACAGTTATAAATATAATATTATGTTGTATTTTATATAATGCATTATGTTATTTCCTTAGGGATAATTTATATTCCTTGTAACTAAATCTAAATTTGATTATAAAATATTTTCCGTTTTTGTACAGCTTAACTTTACCATCCAGACTCCGCATCTTGAATAGGCTGTGACTGTTCTAATGTTCTACTTTCTGAAGGAAATATGAACATCTCATTTCTAGGCATTAGATGTGGAATGAACATTAAAGATTTATGTGAATTGAGATTATTAGAGTTTTACTTCCTCGACTTTACCAATGGATTTGTGTTACTCAATTATAGGAAAATCAGGACATACCATGAAAAATGATATGATGTATCACACTATAGTTTGGAAATGCACAGTAGAAGCAACATTTGATAGAAAAGAACCACACAAAAATATTGTTGCCTGAAAACCGGAAGTTATTTTGGAAAACTTTGATGCATGCACATTTTTCACTCTTTTCCAAACTGATAGTTTGCAGATGTGATGGGCTTCAATGTTTATATTTTCTGCTCAGCCTGATTTAACATCTGAAATACTGTGAGCTACTTATCCAGTAGATCTGGATGACACCAACTTAAGGAATGTTAATTAACAGTATCACAGTGTAGTTTCATTTCAGTTTGGAACCATCCAAGTGCAGACTGACTCTTGGCAGTTTTCAATATAGAAAGGAGTACAAATATAATAACTTAATAAACAGCACAGTAAGAGAAATAACAGAATGTCATCCAAGACAATAAAACCAACCCTCACACAAAGAAATAAAAAAAACATAAATCCATTCTAACAAGTGGGGTTCGATCCACCATAGCACAAGGCCTGAAACAATGGCCAGATCTTTAAGGTCTTCCTGAATGCTGTATGGATGGGAGCTGTCTCAAACTTGGGGGGTTTATTGTAGAGAGCATGTGCATGTCAACAGTAAGTCACCAGTGATATTCAAAAAAAATTGTCTGTATGTCTAGAAAGTAGCTAACTTTGGGGCCTTAATACAACTAGATCTAATACTCTTAAAATAATCTCTATCGGAGAAAAAAAAATCCTTGGGTAAATAACACTTGATTCATAGCATAGCTGAGTACTTTGAGATGGACACATTTGAATACCAAACCATGAGATATGAATTTCAACAAATTCACATGTGGGAATTTGCTAACTTGAACTGCCCCTATTTCAAAATCTACTTTCATATTGGTCATAAAGAAAGCCTTATTAAGGGCAAAACAATTTTTCTACCTTGAAGGTTCTTGTCAGCAAAGCTTTGCTAAATATGCCATACCTCTGATCTTTGTAAATGCCATTAAACAAGAGTTATAGGTCTGACCAGGACACTTTATATCCCCTACTTTTTGTTTTTCATAAAGTTTTCCTAAATGATAAATATGAAGCCTAAAACATCTATTCATATAAAATATCACTATATTTAGTGCCTTATAACCATCCATCACATCACCTCATATCTGTCTCTCTATCCCTAGCAAAGACTTCTGATTCATTATGCTCCTTTGTTTGTGACCTGCTGCCAAATTCATCGGTATGCATCATCTCCAGTAATATTGAGAGTTGTATCTTCCATGAGTCTTTGCCACTGCATGATAAAGCGCTCTATTTATATTAAAATGAAGAAGTTCCTAAGGGAGACATAGAACCAAATGAAACAACAAACAGAGCTTTAGAGACTGAATATGTGAAGTGACAGCAAGAACAAAATGGTCACTCTTGTTATAGAGTGGCCCAAAGGTCTATTGCAAAACTTAAAGTAGGATCCATCATGGTGTGAGTTTGGCAGCTCTTGTGAGCTTAAGTACTTGCCATTGAAAGGATGTTTTCCAATATACACATTGATTAATTTATTGGGGATTGCATCGGCAGGGTGTGTCATTGTGATTGCTTGTATGTGTATAGAGAACCTGTAAATATTCTGCAGACTGCAGAGTCTGAATAGTCCAGCTATGATTAAAACTGCAATTAAAGAACAATTCAAGTTTAAGAAATGAAGCTGTGACGACCTGACTTATTATGCATTTCATTCTACAAATGGTAATCATTGACTGGAATTAGTGCACAGTTTCCATAGAAAGGAGTATCCAGAAAATTATTTTTTCTTGCACCTGGTTATTAACTCTTATCCCTAGTTTTTTCAATCTTACATTCTTCCAATGTGAAAAACAAGAAGAAAAATTATCTCTTTTTTCCCCCCAGTCCCTTCAAGTCAGTGTTGATTCCAGGCAACTAGTCCCTGCATTTTTCTTGGGAATATTTAATAAATTGTTTGCTGTTATTTTCTTCCTAGGGCTGAGAAATAATTACTGGCCTAAGGTGGGACCTGAACTCACAGTTCTCAACATTACACCAAGCTGGTCTCAACACACATTTTGTTACATGCATCATACCATCTGCATATTTATTATTATGCTCTATTATTTGCCTGTTACTTACCCATTTTGGCCTCTTTCTTATCTTTCTGTCTTTTTTCCCCTCTTTATATTCTGCCTTATTCCCATAATAATATTCTGATGCTAGAAAAAATGTTGGGAATATTTTGGATCACAGGAAAAATAAAACAAAGCAAGAATAGATAAAGAAAATTCCAAAGCTCTAAAAAAGTAGAAGACAATGAAAAGGAAGACAGAAGAAAAGATTACTAGATGCTATCAATGAAGGTGAAAGCATGAGCTTCCAAGCATGAATTTATAAACATTGCAAACTGACTTTCATTCTGTCACAAAGAAGTAAAAGTGACTGAATGATCAAATAAAAATGATGGAAAGTGACAGAAGAGTACAAAGCTTCTATGAAAAAGAGAAACATTGGTTAATGTACCACAAATACTACCCAAGTTGAGTTTTATCTTAATACTCATATTGTTGAATGATACTAAAGATTAGGGACTATCTTGCAAGCCAACATGCTTTTGCTTGCATTACACCATTTGGAAGATACATGGGAGTGGATAATGAGCTATTAAAAGGAGTTCAACTGAGGAAATGCATAGGAACTAGATATGGGATGGTCTCAAAGTTTGATAATAAGCTGCAGTTGGCTAGCAGGTTACAGTTTCTGCAACCTTTTTCCAAAGAAATCTGAAAGGCAAGTACAAAAAATTGTTACAGAATTACAGAATAACAGAGTTGGAAGGAAGATATTGGAGATCTTCTAATCCAACACCCTGCTCAATCTCTTGTTTAAAATCTCCAGTGATGGAGAATCCACAACTTCTGGAAGCAAGCCATCCCATTGTTGCTCTCTTCTGCACTATTTCTAGAATCTTGGCATCTTTTTTTTTTTTATTGCAGTGACCCAAAGTGAACCAATTGTGGTCTTACCAATATAGTATAAAGTGGCACCAACATTTCATATGATCTTGATACTATCCTTCTGTTGATGCAGCCTAGGTCTGCATTGGTTCTTTTGACATCTGCAGTGCACTGCTGCTCATACTTAAGTGATTGTCCACTACGATTCCTCGATCCCTCTCACTGCTAATGAGCCAGGTACCATCTTTCTATACCTGAGCTTTTTGTTTTTCTTGTCTCTTTAACATTATTAGAGTAGTATCATTTTATATATGTCCTTCTCTGGGTTGTTTTGCCATCAAAAATGGTAGGTGCTCTTTTCCTGATTTTTACACAGATTCAATTTTAATTTTGAGGAGAATGAAAAGCAATAAATGAAGTCTGATGCCTTTACTCAATACTCTCCAAAAAGATTTGAAGAACAGTTTTCTTATTTATGCCTGCTTAGGTAAGTTTAGCTAAGGATGATTGTATGAGTTTAAATCGCAAATTTGCATTTTCCATCCTTCAGTGCAGCTGAAGGAATTGGCTGTTTTTTCCTTGCACAGCCTGGTTCACACCAGCCTCTTCTGCTCTTCAGTTTAAAAAAAATATGACTAATTTCTGACGTGTATGATACCAATTAAACATGCAGCTGAAGCTTACTTCACCATTTCTGATTTTGATTCCCTCTTCACCAAATCCTATCTCATTATTATTGGCATACATGTCCTCTGATAAAACATGACCAAAAAGAGTTATTTATGTGTTATTTAATAGATAGTTATTTATCCCTCAGAAAATAGCTAAAAAGTTCTAAGTAAAACTGATCATTTTTTGTGTAGGGTCTGCTACTGTATAGGTATCTGTGCAAAGTAGTGAAAGATTACATAAAAAGAGCTTCTTGGTCCAATCAAATCAAGCTTTCTATTTTACAAATATTTTATCAAGACAGCTAAAAGAATGTTGAGGCTAAAAGAACAAACTAACAAAACAAAGCAACTGAAATCTTAGCAAATTGTCTATATGTGCCATTTCAGAATTAATTTTAGAAATTATTTTAGTAAAACAGAAAATAGATTTGTAACCATACAGTTGAATTCAGTAAATTCATCTCTTCCTCCTCTTCCTTATCTCCTCCTCCTTTTATGAATCCTCCACTCATCCATTCCCTCATTTTCATTGTTTCTATGGATAGTAGACAAATTTCACAGCAGAATAGTTTGATGATTATAAAGTCACTTAATTACTGAAAGATTCTATCTATGTTATATGTGGAGCAAGAGAAAAGCTTTAATTTTTCTCCTTTGTTTACTCATTTCTGTGACAGATGAGGCCTGTCTTACTTTAATACATAATCTTATTAGCTATTGCACAAAAAGCCAACAGGTAATATACATGATAACCTAACCTGGTTTTTGCAGTATAAATAAGTACCCTAAGAAATTAAGATGACAAAACATGTCTGATGTAATTGTTGCATGCTTATTAGAAGCTTTCCATAACTGGAATCTCTTGGTATTTCATGTCCATCCTAATGTGCATACATAAGAGGGGAGTGTAATTAGCAACTATGTCATTCATTCAGTAAACATTTCGGTGCTGTTTGATGTGACTTAACTGGGTATCACATATAATTTTACACTTTTATCATACCGAGCAATTGACAGGTCTCTAATGTCAGTCTCAGAGCTTTTGCTCAGGTTGAACTTTGCCTCACAGAGGTCATTTTCCTGCCACTTGGGGAAAGAAGCCACGTCCGGTAAATCCTACAGAGTCAATAGATACGATAATAGCTTTAGGCACATTTTCTTAGAATCCAGGGATTTCTTTTTCAATAAATATAAAGCAATGCTAACTTGTCTACCTATAACTATATAAGCAAATGTTCTTAGGAGCACATTTCCCTTAGTGTTGTTTGTTGTCTTATGAAATATTTTAATAACATTATGTGTGTGTTGTTTTGTAATGTCTAATATGCATTGCTTATTTTTGTACATTGTTTAAAGGCAAATGCAGACATTAAAGCAAGGAAATAAAATGAAGGATGTGAAACTGCTTGAAAAATATATTGTGCAGTAGAGTTCATCTTTAGGTGTAAAAACTCAGCAATATCAAAAACACTGACATTGATCCTCATTTCAGTGGTATAAACACCTGATTCCTTAGATAAAGGAAGTTTTGGCAAAAAGTCTGTTTGAAAACTATGAGGCATAGTTGTGCAGATGGAAGCAAGACAATTCTACTTCTATGTTTAGCAGTTTCTGCAAATTAGGATTTTAAACAAAAGTCATAAATGCAGTTTATTTGCATATTTATCCAGATAATTAACAGATGATTTATCTCTAGCAGATGTTTGAGATAAATAAAAAATGAATATTCTTTGACCAGTTTAACACAAAACAAATGTATCCAAATATCCAAATTAAAAATACGTGTGTTTTTTATTTTATCTGCACATGCTTAGTGTTAAGAAAAGCTACAAAGAAACAACAAAGTATTTTAAAAACATTTGATTTACTTCTAACTTCTTTTTAATTCCTTCTTTCTCCTAATGATGTATTTCTTATGCAAAGGAATGAATCTTGAATATAATTTCATCAGTAAAATATTTTAACCTTAGAGAATTCAGCAGCAGTAGGAGAATTAAAAAAAAACTTCTGAAGGCCTGAAACAGCTTCAAATTCAATAGACTATTGGATCTTCCTTCAACTGATCTTTCTAAATATACCAGTTCATTCTTTCAGTGATATTGAATATGTTATCTGCAGTAGAGGCTCTTCAATTCTGAAACCCTACTATTCAAACAAATACCATATATTACTAATTTTTTTCACAATCAAGTCTCATCAGCTAATGAGCATGCTGTTTCCATCACACCATCAAATAATAAAACAAGAGCACCATTTTGTTGATGGACTTGGTTTGTTTGTTGTTTTACCATTCCTTACCTCCACCCATCTGTCCATATCACCCTACATCTATAAAGCTTACAACCTGGTGAGTGGACATTAGGGGTTCCTCCAGTCCAGTATAAACACACAGCAGTAAAGTCAGTATTGTTTTGATTTTTAGTCATTTCAGGTTCAGTCAGTATAGGAGGAAGAGCAGAGCAAGCAAGAACATTCATAAAAATGAATAAGGAAAGATGAAAGAGACAGCAGAAGATATAATGCTAAGGAATCATTTGCCTGCATGTAATATTTATTAATAGGACATGTGGAATACACAAAGCATTTGTCTTTCAAGGAAAAGGTCAAGGCCTAAAGCCAATTTTTTTAATTCAAAGTGGAAAACATTTTTAGCTCTTGATAGAAGGACATGACTAGAACCGTCATGGAATTCTGGTGGTTTACCAAATGTTTTTTTCATAAGTGTACCAAGAAGTACATTCTTCCATTCTTGACTTTCAGAATGACAAGCTACAGTCTGTGTGCCAAGCTTTTTCAAGGGCCATATCCCTGCAGGTTAAAAAGAAGTTCATATTTAGTGGGAGATTCAGCTTAAACAGAAGTCAATTTCCCTGTTTTCCCTTTCACTTCTCTTTACCTCATTTTGCCCTTCTGCAGCAGAATTGTTTACCTAGCCTGCAACCCTTCTCCCTTTACTTAAGAGCAAACCCCACTGAATTCAATGGAGTATACTTTTCACTAGAAAACTCATTCTTGCATTGTAAATAACCATTTCTTCTTAAGTGGAAAAAGAAGACAATGGCAGGAATGTTAAAAGGGGTTGCCAGATCTTGGAGAAATCAAACTTTAAATGGAAGATAATTCAACACCTTCACATTTTACCACAAGTTCAGTTAAGATGATTTCTAGCAACCCAATAAGATATGATGCTTTACATCTAAAAATACACTGTGTTACTTGGAACATCACTGCCAACTTTTGCAGAATGAGAAAGAGAGAAACAGAAAGAAACCTGAACTTTCTAGTCTTTCTAAATAAGTCATTCTGACTAAGAAATGAGATGATGACTCTATACTTGAAATGAGATTCTTGCCAGTGTACAATCAGTCATGGCAGGTCTGTTAATGAGAGCAGCCAAGAGCAAAATCCAAAAGGAATATTATTGACTGTTGAAGAGAATCTTTTGAAAGAGCTCTATAAATGGAAGTTCTATGGATTGTCACCATGTGTCTCCATTTGGTTTAATTCAAGGACTCATTGTGATAGTCACATTTTGCTCCAGAATATTTTCTAAGCAATAAATTGTTGCAGGAAAGTTGTAATGCATTTTATTGAGTATAAGTTTTCAAAACTATGAAAATTTGTAGGGAACAAATCTGTAATTTGTAAAGGAACAAAAATGAAATTTAAGCATAACATTTCCTGGGTGAAAACTGGAGATAGTATTCTATGGAGATGGGTGGCCATCTTCTTAGATATTATTTTTTTTACTGAAATATGTCATTTAAAAATATTTTTATGAGTTGCAACGGAGAAGTAGGTGAACCAACCAATGTAAAGAGAACTAATTCAAAATATAAAAGTTAAGACAGCTTACCAACTGCTCTCAAAGAGAGCTTTAAAATATGAAGATGTCTTAGCGTGAAGACCACCAAGCACCATGCCATTAATTTGGAAAAAGTGGTAGAAGAAACCCTGAATCTTAACTTTTAACTATTAGAAAGTTATTTATAACTTTTCACTGACAACGACCAATCAATTATTATGTATCAACTGGTTCTTGGGAACAAAAGGATTTCAATCTAGCAAATAAATCTTCTGCTAACTCAACCAGCACAGTTGAGCTCAGTTGTGAAGTGTCAGAAAACTAAGTTTACTGCCAAATCTGGACTGGGGAACCTGACACAAAGACCACTATCCTTAAGATATATATGCAGGGTAAAGCAACAAAAAATGAAAGAGGCATTGATGACAGATAACAGATAATCAGAGTTGGAAGGGACCTTATAGGTCATCTGGTCCAACCCCCCCACCCAAGCGAGAGACCCTATATCATTTCTGGCAAACATCCTTCTTTTGAGATCTTTTGATGAAATCCAAAATGAATATCAGTTACGGAATGAAGACTGTAAGACAGAAGTGTTGATAGCTAAGAGGCTGGAGAGGAGAAAGGGAGGATAAATCAGAGCAAACCAGAAAGTTTTAAAGAAGTAATATACCCACATAAATTGCACAGTAAATGCATAATAAGGTTTTGGTTAGTTTCTGCTCAATTGCTCATCACACTTCACTCTAAAACATATAAAATAAACCATGATTATGTAGGTCTACACAGCATCCTAAGGCATAGTTTTAGAATCTGTAATGGCTGGGTTCACATCTCATGCTAAGACAAAATGGCTTAACATGGTGTACAAATCAGATCATAATGTGCAGCTGTGTTCCTTTGGGTGTTTCTAGAATTGCACTCTGTTAGTGTTTCTAATTTTGAAAACTACTTGTTAGTCAAATGTCTATGGAGATTTTAGTCACCCAGATCATGGTTGTCCCAAAGGTTCTTTGTTCAAGAAGCTTCTTGGATGAGAAGCAAAACATCTTCAAAGAAAAACCAGAAAGTCCAGTAGACTCTTGAAAAAAGCACCTTTGGGACATACTTGTTAGTCATTTTTTTAAAAAAAATACTACACACATATATAATATATATAATAAAATGCTAGTAAAATAAAACATTAAACTCATCAGGCTTTCCAATCTTTTTCATGAATAATGGATCTGTTTTAATTTAACACAGGTGATCAGGAAGTTCCAATGACTGTAAAATGTTAATTTGTAATTAGAATTGACCAATCCAATGTTTTCATTTCTCAATAGTACCTCGGGGGAACCAGCATACTAGGAATATTGCTAGATATAAACTTTACAAATCTTTACTTCAAAAAATGGCCAAGATCTAGTGAGAAGTGTTTTATTGTTTACAACTCCAAATGCAGCTTCATAGAAGAGGAAGAGATCCATGTTATTGGCATCAAAAAGAATAAACAAGAACTCTTGAAATTTTAATCACAAAATTTCATCATATTAACAAATGCTAATTAAAATGGATGCTATAATTCTAAAACATTCTGGACAGCCTTAGAATTTCTTAAGATCATAGTTTCTATGTTTTGTACTTTAGAGACTTCCAAATACTAGTTGCCAGATTATAACTGGTAGTTTATGAGTTCTGACAGAAAGAAATAATTATTCCCTATAACCAGTTTACAATCTTCAATTGATAATTATATAAGGAAAACAACATTTGCCATGATTTTCAGGAACAAAACTAGGGTAACAGAGCCAAATACTACCAATTATTCTATAAACTGAACACATTTTCTAGAGAGTTAACAATAGATCCATATCAGATCTGGTTTACATATTTATCTTTAAAAAATAATTTATGATGCCATCCCCGAATATAGATTTTTCTAATCTACTGTGTTTGCTGACCTTCTGATTCAATATTTTAGGACTGCAGTTTTTTAGGATTAAATATCAAAATGTATGTTCGTTATTTTGACAGTAATTTGTGTCTAAAGATTCAAAATCACTGAAATTAATATAAAAAGGCTGACACTCCTAAGCTACAAGTGGGATCAATTTTGTACCTTAAGCAACAGCCTCCAGAATCAATGTAATAAGTCAATTTTTCCAGACAGGGTTTGATTAGGTTCCACTGGGTTCCAGCAGCAGAAGAAAGAGAGTTTTCTAAATGGAATGAATGCAGAATGGGTTGCATTAACTGAACTAAAAGGATACTATCTTGTCCAATTAATCCTGCAGATTGCTTAATAGGATAGTGAGCGTATTCTACACTCAGCAAAGCTGAAGTTTACTGCATGGATTCTGCTATTTCTTACATAAGCACTAAAAGTTCAAGTATCTCAGTAACCGCAACTACATTTGCACTTCTGGGTACTATCTTGCCTGGAAAAATTGCTAGCCAAAAGTTATTATAATGAACTAATAGCAACCCCATATAACACAATTAAATTGCATTTCTAGAACATGTACTACCTCCCAAATACCAAATGTTTTTATAATTCCAGTCTCCTCAGTCTGAGCATTTCGTCCATGCTCTGAGCTTGGACTGAGATAATAACAAAACTGACTAATATAAATGTATTGGTGACACATATCTCCAAAGTTCAGCTCAATTCCACCTAGATATTGAAAAACTTTGATGATAAAATAATAATGCTTGAACATCTACATGCAGCAGATCTTGAGATGCTGACCTCATCAGTGATCATTTAAAGAAATACATTTTTGTGTAGAAGTCTTCATACTTTCAATTATAAACCTAATACTTGTATTAGATAAGCATATATAGAATTGTAACTATTTTCCCTTTCTGATATTTTCCTTTTTTAAAGGCATTTTCTATGTGTTTTCTTCTTTTCTTTGACAATGTATGTATTTTTATCATAATTATTTTTTGTTTTGTTCTTTCCACTTTTATTTTTTGTCTTTGTCAACAAAAATTGTCTATGTCAGAAAAAGTATAATTGAAAATAAAAGACATAATCACATTGCTGAAGAGAAAATCTAATAACGTCAAGAAAATATTCTTAGCATCAGAGCAAAATGTTACTGTAAGAATCCAAATTTACCAATAAGGAATAATTTCACGGTCAGACAGCTGGACTACCAAAGCTGCCATAATGCTATTATACTAGTATGCAAAGTAAGACAAGATGAATGGAAAAGAAGTATGCCAGCATTTTTATTAGTTATTCCATTTATGAAGCCAGTGTTTAATGAGGAGTATGTCAGGAGACAAATGAAAGATTCAGCTGGAGACAGACAAAATTAATGTCTATATTTTATTCAATATTCTGTGTTAAGAGTTTTAGAATACATTTTAAAGAACTGTGGTTTACTGTAGACAAACTCAAGAATTTACCTGAATCCATTCCATGCTTCAACTCATAAATGTTTCAGTAGCCCTACACAGAAGGTTCTAACTATGGGCATATTGTAGTTTCCTGCCTACCTTTGCATAGTCTACAGAATTTGCAAGCAGCATCTAATAGGCTTTAGACACACTGAGCAAACTGCAAACTTTATATCAGATGTTCTATGACTTCTCACTACTCTGGTGCTGTAGGAGTGGTCCATTTGAGGCATTCATCAAAGCTACAGAGTGCCCAAAGAAAGAAAGAAAAATTAATGCAGTTGTCTCCTATTCAAAGACCTGCAAGAATTCATATTTTTAAAATGGCATTAAATTATTCAGAAAAATTATTCAGAAAAATCAATGCAGTTGTCTCCTATTCAAAGACCTGCAATAATTAGTATTTTTAAAATGGCATTAAATTATTCAGAAAAAGCAGGAGGCAGATAACCCTAGTCCTGTTTACCTAAGCTGGTGGAAAACACACTACTCCACAACAACTGGCATCCATTCATCAACCTGCTTATCTTAAAGCTTGGAAAAATGACAGATGACCTGATATTTCCTGGTGCTTTTTTAAAGAGGATTAAGCATCTTGGAAAACCAATGAAGTAACAGAAAAATTCACCCAGAAATAGCTGAGTGGGGTGGAATAGCAATTTTATAATTCTGCCAGGCAAAGAAAATAAAGGGGTATTACTTTATTGTTTGCTTTTAGTTAATTTTGCATTTATATATATTCTCCCCAAAACTATTTGTTGTGATGTTTTTATCTCACTTTTCCTCTTAAAGCTCAAGGACGCACAGTAAAATTTGTCCCTTGTTTTATCCTCACATCAAAAATCTATATGGAGTGTTACACTGAGAGATAGTAACTGGCTCACAGTCCCCCTATAGTTGACCAGGACTATCAGTTGAGCAGGAATGCATATTTGAAACTCACTGAGAGCTCTCTGATCTCACTTCACTTCCTCAGTTAGTATACTGTATTGGAATTTTTTCCCCTCTACAGCAGGGGTGTCAAACTCCCAGCCCACAGGCTGGATATGTCACGTGCTGGCTCTGCCCAGTTTTGCGAAGGGGGAAAAAGTCCCGATACATCATGTGATGCTGCCGTGAAGATATTTGTTTGACAGCCCTACAGAGTTTTAATAACACAGACAATTCTAAAAATTAGGAAGAAATCTTTGTTCTAAAAGGGACACTCCAAAATCTCACTTACCCCAACGTACAAGTTATAATAGAACATATAATTGAGTGGTTCTGGTAACATAAAGCTCTTGAGATTATTGGTGTTCTTGAGATCACTGGTACTCTTTAGCTTTAGCTTTTTTTCCCCTAAGAATTTTATTAAAATGTATTACAAAATAAATACACAAAAGGAAAAAAAAAGGGTTAGAGTTAGAACTTTAAAAAAAAGATGAAAAGAGTGCAGAAAGAAAGAAAACAATGACTTCCAACATTTTTCAGTGCAGTAATATACAAAACAAAAATCACAACTCAACATTTTGCTTTGCATTTCTCAACATTTCAAGCCATTTCTATAACACAATCATTACAAGTATCAAAACCTATAAACATCAAAATCAAAAGTTTCATTTTTTTCAGGTTCAAGCAGAATATGCAGAAATAATATCCAAGTAGAAACAAAATAAAGTAAATTATCCTCTAACTAAAACAATCTATTTTGCCATCTCCACCATCTCCATCACCTTTACAACCTATTCTTCCACTGCGGTATGTTCAGTAGCTTTTGTTTGTGCCTTTATGCTTTTACCTGTCTTCTGTATGAACCTCTCCAAGGCACCCAACCACAATCAACAGGATGAAATGCCCAATCAAAAATATAAGCTTATTCTGTGTGTATAATTTATAAATGAATGTGACTATGAACCAAACAAATGATAAACATGTCTATTCTTTTTATTGTGTAAATAACCAATTCAAATATGAACCCTGGTCAGAGGAAGGAGAGATCTTCCTCGGGATCTTCTTCTCTATAGCTGCTGTATACCCTAGAAGAAAACTTCCAGAGAATGAACAAACATATTAGGACACAAGTAATAATATGTCAACGCATATAAATTAAATAAATCAATACACAAAAATAATAATAATAATAATAGATAAAATATATTCCCCCCAAAAGGTCTCCATCCAAACTGGTCCTGTTGCTAACTATTTAATTAAAACACACAATTCCTAACTGAATGAATGATGTAGTTTGTCGAGATCTCATTGGGGCATAAATCATATAAGAACACTTAAAATTGCTTCTGAAATTGCATAGTTCAGAAAATTGGCAATAACATATCTGTATTTAATAAGCCTGTTCAACAACTGTAATTCCTCCATCTTACCAAGTTTATGGAACTGAGCCCAGCCCACATATTCTTAAGTAATTAAGAGTATACTATTGCATTTCCTTAGATATCTTGGCAACAGCCCGTTTAAACAATTTATGCCACATATTCTATTTTTAACTTTATTCAGTTGTAATGTGGTCTAATGGATATTTATCTGGTGCTTTCTTCTTGCGGGAATAAAGTTATCAGAAACTATTCCTCCCAAAAGCCATGCCTCAAATTTTCATTATGATAAAAGAAAGAAACAAAGATTGCTGCATCGATCAATGAAAAACAAAATCCATATCTGAGGAATCATGGTGCTCAACTCAGCCTTTTGATCTTCCATGGGTCTTAGGAAATCATCCAGTGCTGTGACAACATTACTCAAAGTGGTAAATCAAAAATATTTTCTGTTTTGTTCCCCCGCCCCAAATATAATGTAGACAAAACTACAGAAATATTTCCCAATTACATGAGATATTCAGTGCTACTGGCCAATGGTGGGATTCAATTTTTTTTACTACCAGTTCTGTGGGCATGGCTTGGTGGGCATGGCTTGGTGAACATGGCAGGGAAAGGTTACTACAAAATCCCCATTCCCTCCCCACCCCACTAACCTGTTTTCCAGCTCCTTTCTCCTGGGCAGGGCAACAAAAGAAGACCCAGCTGGGACTCGGGAGGTAGTGAATAGATGGGGGCAGGGCCAGTCAGAGGTGGTATTTACCGGTTCCCCAAACTACTCAAAATTTCCATTTTTTTTATTGCCAATGTGTAGGACAGAGCATTTATTAGTTCAGGCTAGACTGGGACATACAAATAGAAAGCAACTACAAACTAGAATAACAGAGTTGGAAGGGACTTCTATTGTCTTCTATTCCAATCCCTGGCTCAAGTCCTATACCATTTCAGACAAATGGATGGTCCAATCTCCTCTTAAAAGCCTCCAGTTATGGAACACCCACAATTTCTGAAGGCATGCCATTCCACTGGCTAATTGTTTTCACTATTAGAAAATTCCTCCTTAGTCGATTTGCTTCTCTTTTTGATTAGTTTCCTTTCATTGCTTTTTGACTTTGCCTTCTGTTGTTTTGGAAAAATAGGTTGACCCTCTCTTCTTTTTGGCAGCTCCTCAAATATTGGAACATTGCTATCATGTAACCCCAGTACTTTTTTCAGTATATTAGACATACCTATATCCTAAACATACCCATTCCTTCAACTGTTATTAATCCTCACCCCTAATAATCTTTGTTGTTCTTATCTACACTCTTTCCAGAATCTCAACATTTTTTTATACTGCAGTGACCAAAACTGGACGCAGAACTCCAAGTGTGGCCTTACCAAGGCATTATAAAGTGGTACTAACACTTCACGTGATGTTGATTCTGTCCCTCTAGTGATGGCTCTTATTTAAGTGATTGTCCACGAGAACTCTAAGATCCTTCTCATGGTTACTGCTATTGAGCCAGGTTTCATCTAATCTGTACCTGTGTATATGATTTTTCTTGCCTAAATGTAAAACCTGCCCTTTCTCCTATTGAAGTTCATTTTGTTAGATAGTGTTCAAGTCTGTCAAGATCCATTTGTGGTATTGGCTATTCTTGCCAGTCTGATGTTGTCTGCAAATTTGATGAGTTGTCCTTCTATTACCTCATCAAAATCCTTCATGAAGATGCTGGCCCTAAAACAGAACCTTTGGGTACCTTGGGGTGGGATTTGAGCTTGACTCAAAGGAGACTATACTTTTTCTTCATCATTATTGCAGTGAATAATTTTTCCACAGTTTTATAAATGTTTATTGTTTACCTTTTGTGGTATTTGAGAAGTGAACTCTGAAATATAATGACCAAATTTATCTTTTTAAAGATTTCCTTTGTTCCCCTCTCTACTTCATCTACATGTGAAAAAGAGGTAGCAACTGTCAGTTTTTAGAACTGATAGAGATCAAACACACATTTTTGTCATATAGAATCGTCTGCTGGGAATCTCATATCAGCAAACCTTCTGGGTACTTTCTTCTACCTTTATAGTATCATGAATGATATTAACACTTCCATCAGGACTATGGAGCCAAGAGCTCTAAAAGCTGTCCAACATTATAACTTGAAAGGATAGTAAGAATTAAAACATTTTAGGCAGATTCTTTGGGGGATTGCTAGATAAAATCATCAACAGGATGTTCCAAGACTAGCATTTAACATTTGGAAGAAAGACAATCAGACCTGAAAATCATTTGGGAGATCCTGAAGCAGCAAAGTTATAATTCTACTTAAATGTCAGAAGCCAAATGCCACCAGAAACAAGAATTTGCATTAGTCTTTTCCATTTAATTTATAACAGGCTACAGGGAAATATTACATAAATGTAAAAAAAGACCAAAACATATTAACTGAAGTAGAAATTAGTTATTAAACAAATTATTTTTAAACTGCTTTTCTCTTAACATTATTCTAAAGATGATTTTGAAAAAGTTAGAAATACAAGACCTATTAGCTAGGAACTACTACAGCTATCGGTAACATTTAGTCTGATCCCATAAGTTGGTGATCTATAACTAAATTTATAGATATGATTTTAAAAGCAGTCCAATGTTTTTTTATTCAGTGATAACTTCAGTGATGGAATTAACTCTCCCAAACTGAAAGATTCAATTAAACCAGTCTCTTAGTATATAATATATAATGAGATGGGGGGGTATTTTTATTTTTTATTTTTTTGCAAAAGGAACCCCTCCTTCCATTTCAGTAAAAACTCCAAGCCTTGACAATGTAAAATTCATCTAATTACAGATCAAGTCAATCACTTGATATCTTGTAAGGCTAGAGGTCACCAGTCCAGTATAAGCAATTAGCTGAGTTTCTCTGGTATTCTTAATACTTGCACTTCAGATCTGTAGCCCAATTCCCTGGACTGATTTCCCTCTGTCCCACTGCTTTGAGTAATGTAAATTGTATCTTGTTCCCTAGGTAATCGAGATCAGTATTGTCTTGTCTGTCCACTCGCGGTTGATGCCCTCTCAGTGCTGCGATAATGGTTTTGGTGGGCAATCAGACAACAAGCCTTCTTGACTCATCTCTCATAATAGGTTGTCCTCCTCAGGCAAAATTGAATAACCCCTGATATGGCCTGGAGGCACATAATACAAATTCAATAAGTCTGCAGTGTCAATGCCCTGTCATTTTTTTTTTTTTTTTTTTGGCAAAGCAAGTAATTATTCCACACCAACATTCAGCAATAGGAGGAAGAA
This sequence comes from Notechis scutatus, assembly GCF_049901735.1. Lineage (NCBI taxonomy): Eukaryota > Metazoa > Chordata > Lepidosauria > Squamata > Elapidae > Notechis > Notechis scutatus. The sequence continues at coordinate 25,531,130 of NC_142012.1, forward strand.
ACAGCTTGAGATAGCTTTGTCCGCCTACCTAGAACTGTTACGTTAATGGGATATTTCTCTAATAAGAAGTAATTCCATCTTTTTCCAATGCCCCTTTGCTCATCTCCTCCTGAACATTTCAAGTATATGTTTTGTGAAGGCTTTTACCAGCAGCATCTGTGGGAAAGTTTAACAACTTCACTGCTGTTGTTTAATATTTTCCACTTTTATGGGTTACAGTTGTGCTGTCTATTTGCTTTTACTGATTTGTCAAAGATTTATTATAAACCAAATACAGCTGTTCTTCCTTTTCCATAAACTGAAGCTCTTTTGGCAAACCTAGTTTCCACTATGAAAATAAATTTAAAATAGTTTTCCTTCTCGTACAGAGCATCTGCAGCCAGTTGTCATTTAGTGGTCAGTTGGGTGCCAAATTGGTGGTCACCTCACTTTAGTGGAAAGCAAATGCCTATGATTTAAAAATAAACAGCCAAAAAGGCAAGCAGATGACCTCTCTCCTTTTCCAGCATATATTTAGTTAGCTCCCTAAGAAAAATTAAACAGTTTGTATATTCTGAAGTTCTATTTATGTTGGTTAATTGTGTATTTTAAAAACATTTACCTTAAACTAATATTACATCTATAGTTTAATAATCTTTAAAAGTTTTACTCTCATATTATACTCACAAATATAATCCTGGAGAATCTTTTAAAATAAAAAAAAATGCTACCACTTTCTGCAGTAAGAATTAGGATTGTAAAAACATCCATTTGTATGTGTGTATTTTTCTCTGTGTGTAATATATACCTTGGATAATAGTCCATTCTTTGCAGAACATGGAAGTCTCTTTAATCAGCCATTCAATACTATCAATTGATTAACTGTTGAACATCATCTTTTTTTGTTATTGTTATTGTTTGTTTTGTTTTGTTTTGTTTTTGTTAGGCAGAGGATTCAATAAATGCTTTATTCTTGTTGGACTCGCTCTGAATAGAATAGAATAGAATAGAATAGAATAGAATACAATACAATACAATACAATACAATACAACACAACACAACACAACACAACACAATAAGATGTTTGGCACAAAAAGTAAATTATTGGTTTATTAATGATAGGACATTATTTTTTTCTTCTTGAGAACTTTACAAGTGTAATAAAGACCCCTTTGAAAAAGTATAATAATCATTTCAGGACTGGTTGATTATTTTGGGATAATTTCCTTTGCAGGTTCATCATAACTCTTATGTTGTTATTGTTTTAGGTAGCATTTTAATCCATTTTGGCAACTAGATTTCAGAATATTGCTGCCCATATGTTATAAGTGCAAGTTATGCGATTATAAACACTAATAATAAAATGCTGAAAATATGCATATTCTGATATTTAAGGAAGATTTTCCTTATTAAGGCTTTATAGCTAATAATTTCTGTATTTTCCCCCTTTTATCCCTCCTTCTGTTTCTACTACTTGATTAAAATGCCATTTAAAAGCAGCCTCAGTGTTATTTGATTTAGCCACAAGAATGTGCTACTCATTTATTGTGGTGACATTCAACCATAAAATTAATCTGTTTATGTTTTTTACCAGTTAAGCTTTACCTTTTACTCCTAGTTTTTAAAATAAATTAGACACTGTTTGTAGAACAGCCCAAATACTAAAGTCAACCATAATGCAGTAGCCAATAAACTTTTCAGATTTTTTTTTTTTTTTGAGAGGAATAGAGAGGACATATTAGTAACCTTTCTTAAAAATGTAGATTTCATTATTTCAGTGCAAAGCAAAAAAAAAAAAAAAAAATTGCAAGAGAAGATCTAGCACACTAAAGAATCTAACAAGATTAATACTTCGGATAATTCCAGGCTGTTTTTATATCTCTTATACAACAATGTGATATGGGGAATGATCATGTAGTATTGGTGCATTCCTAAATGAAGATACAGCCATTATATTATTATACTACCAAGCTGTTCCTTTCAGCGATGGGATTCAAAAAGTTCTGTGGGCATGGCTTGGTGGCCATGGCATGGTTTGGTGGGTGTGGTGTGGTGTGGTGGGCATGGCAGGGGAATGGTACTGCAAAATCTCCATTCCTTCCCCACTCCTGGGGGAAGGTTACTGCAAAATCCCATTCCCTCTCCACCCCACTACCCTGCTTTCCAGCTCTGGTCTCCTGTGCAAGGCAACAAAAGAAGACCCAGCCAATCAATTGGGACTTGGGAGGCAGAGAATAGATGGGGGTGGGGCCAGTCAGAGGTGGTATTTGCTGGTTCACTGAACTAGTCAAAATTTCCGCTACCAACTCTCCAGAACTGGTCAGAACCTGCTGAATACCACCTCTGGTTCCTTTCACTGATATTCTAGTTTTTGTCATGTAGATCAGCGGTCCGAACCTTTTTGGCTCTGTGCCCCAGCAGTGCCCCAGCAGTCTTGGGGAGGAAGGGATAGTTGCATGCACGTAACCTAATCCTAAGCATGTACAAATAAACATTTGCATCCTTTCCTGCTGTTTGTTAAGCCTAGTCCATGGTCTGTTGAGAACTTCTGGTCTAGGTTATACTTTGTGGAGATACTGGTGATACTGGTGAGATTCTAAATGTAAATAAAGCAAACTGTCTAAAAAAGCTAGCAAATTTATCTATGTTTGGTTTGAAGTAGTCCTAGATTTCTAAGCAAGGCATTGTGTAGTTCTATGTGTAAAGTCAGAGAGTTAGTTTCTGACATCAGCAACCTGAGAACCACAAGTAGGCCTAACCTCACTTTTCAGCCGAAAAGTGGTGGCATAATTCTTTTGCCTCCTTAATAGCACTACTACTTAAACTTGTGTACCACTTGACAGTGCTTTATAGCCTTCTCTAAGCTGTCTCCAGAGTCAGCATATTGCCCCCAATAATCTGGGTCCTCATTTTACCCACCTCAGAAGGACTGAAGACTGTGTCAACCTTGAGCTGGTGAGAATTGGGCTGCTGGCAGTTGGCAGAATTAGTCTGCAATACTGCATTCTAACCATTGTGCCACCATGCATAATTTCTTTTTAAAAAAAAAAAAACACCCTAACTCTACAAAAATCCTTCTTCCAATCATGGCCAAAATCCTGGTACCCACCCACTATGGCTGTGGCCTTCCTAAGATATTGTCCATTCTAATAGACCTTGTATTCTAAAAAGAAGCAAAATGTTTATTAATACTTGGCAAAGACGAAGTACAGAATGTATAGGTAGTTCTTTATATGAATCATATGATTTGCCACTATCCAAAAACCAAACAGGCTTGTATAAACTAAATGAAATGAGCAGTTGGAGTGGCTGAATAAAAAGTATTATATAATTTTTATCTTGAAACTTTCAGCATGCAATTATGATAAAAACATCTGAACAAGAACAAGTCCACTTTTTCAACTTGATCGAGAAAAATGATTCATGTTGAAAGTGTGTTTATGTGTTTAACAAAAAATTGCTTGTTTAATTTCTTATGCATTCATCAATGCCAACAAGCTACAAACTCATCAGTAAACTTGAATGATTAATTTCATTAAGTATTTAAAAATAAATGTACTCATTACTGTATTGAATATCTCTGTACGGCAGAATTATGGAGTGTAGTACAAAATTTTCCAAATAGAAACCCTATCAACAAATAAGTACTATAGTTATCTTAAGTCATGGTGTTAGAGTTTCATTTTCCATGTAATCCCTTGGCATATTTATTATACTTAATATCAGAAAGCGGTAATGCACCAGTATTTTTCACTTTTTTTCTACTATTTTATGCAGTCTTATCCATTCTAAAGTAAGCATTATTGTGTCCACTGGAATTTACTTTCACTTCTAGGTACACAGAATTGCCACTTTCAAGAGCTTCTCATTTTAATAGAGAACAGATCTGAAAGTATTCATTGAAATTATTTACCGCAAAGTATTTCAGATAAGGTGGTCCTCGACTTACAACAGTTCATTTAGTGACTGTTTGAAGTTATAATAGCACTGGAAAAAGTGACTTATGACTGTTTTTCACACTTATGACCATTGCAGCATTCCCATGGTCACATGATCAAAATTCAGATGCTTGACAACTCAAGCATGACTCATATTTATGATGGTTGCAGGGTCCTAGAATCATGTGATCATGTTTTGTGACCTTCTGATAAGCAAAGTCAATGGGGAAACCAGATTCACTTAACAACCGTGTTACTAACTTAAAGTTGTACAGATATCTTTAACAACGGTGGCAAGAAAGGTTGTAAAAGGAAGCAAAACTCACTTAACAACAGTTTTGTTTTGCAATGGAAATGTTGGGTTCAGTTGTAGTCATGATTCGTAACTTAACAAGTGCAGCGATTCTCTTAACAACTGTGGCAAAAAAATATAAAATGGGACAAAACCCACTTAATAATTGTTTCACTTAGCAACAGAAATTGGGTTCAATTATGGTCGTAAGTCAAGGACTCCCTATAATGATCTGATCAATCATGGGAGGGTGCATGGGTTGGAGATATAGAAAAAAGAAAATATATATATTTCTTCTCAGTCGTACATTTGCACATGAAGAAAATAAGCTGTTGATAAATGTCTTGTTTAGGAAACATGAGTGAAGCATTGGGTGAAAGTTGGACAAGCCCCAGCTGTATCACAAATCTTTTATTTAGTTTATAAAATCCCTTCATGTGACCTAAATTTAAATTTCATTAGGTAGCTTTACTTTCTATCTTCAAAAAATAGATGAACATCCAGTGGAAAAGCTGTGTAATTGTTATTATTTTGTAAAAGAATGGACTGGATTCATTAGCTTTCTGGCACCATCTCTTAAAAGTCAGACCCTTCTTCCTACAAGAGTAATTATCCGGTTACCTTTTTGGAACAAATGAACGTAAGAACAAGTTACTATATTGTGACTAAAGTATCAGTTCTAAGTCTGTTCAATTAACTTTTAGATCCCATTCTACACATTAAAACAGTATTTTCCCTTTATCCATATTCTCAACGATTCTTGAATTATACCAGGATCTACATTAATAGGTGACTCTTTGCCTGTTGAAAATCAAAATGATCCCTTTGTCTCAGAGAAGCAGTAGCCAGCTTAGTGCCAAACAATGGGAATGAGAGTAATTCAGAAACTTCATGGTTGGTTGATTACATAGCAAGGATAACTTAATTCAATACTGTGCTAATACTGTAGATAAGGAAAAAAGTGACCTTATCATCTTAGAAAGAGAATTGCCAAAGCTTGCATCACCTCTTACTGCAGAGTTGAATATTTAATGGAAGAATAGGAAGGGCTTCCACCATATAGTCCTCAGTTTCTAGGTCTGGAATAGATCAACATCACTCTGCATTAAGCTATACTGAAAGTCGATTGCAGCATCATGCACCATATTGCTGGTTGATTACACAGCAAGGATAACTTAACTCCATACTGCACTAATAATTCATAAACTATAGATAAGGGGGAAATAACCTGATCATCTAAAAAGGGAACTCCAATATCTGCATCGTCAAATAATCTCATGAGAATAAGAAAATTAGAAATGTTGCATACATGTTCCAGGAAGAATTTTTCTGTTTTCTTTTTCTTTGATGTGTAGCATCATCTACTGCTAGTATTGGTTCATGAATCATGAAAAGACTTGCACAGTTAAAAGGGGAGGGGAAGGCCAAGGAAAGAGTTTAAGTAGAATTTGTTGCTCAAATTTTGATTAAGACAAAAAGAATTATCTTATTCTTTTGGTTGTGTGGGAGGATTCAGGCTGAATAATGACACCCCAGATGGTTATTGATTAAGAAGTTGTGCCATGAAAAATGGCAGCTCTTACCAGTTTAAGTTTTTAATTGCTGTTTTTTATATAAATTTATAATCTTTCAGGTCTAAATTATTGTGGAACAAAAGAAGTACAAAATATCCATATTAAGAGGATTAAGAATAAGTATTCTGTCATATGCAAATTATTTATACCCAACACAAAAAAGAGCAGAAGACATATATGGAATTCCTAAGGGAATATATATATATTGCCTCTCACTACTCCTTTTTGCACAAATGCCAGATATTCTGGATTAGACCATTTTTCTTTGGATACATTTTGTAGAATCTTGGTTTAACTGTAGTCAGAAATTATGGGTGTTATTAGTGTTTTTTTTTTTTACTTTGTACTCTCTTAATGATATTTTGAAAACATTGTGTTGAACTAAAAGAAATTGGAATGTATACCAAAACTAGTGATGGATAGTTGATCCTCACTCATTTTGTAGCCATGGTGATCTTATGCAGATACTTTATAGAGTTTTCTTTAGAGTCAGAAATATTTCATGTATTTGTATCCTGCTACCGATACTTAAAATTTGACAAAATTTTGAACTCTATAATTACAAAATGGTGCATTCTATACTGGCATCATCAGTACATGTTAGAAAACATTTATGTCATTATCTCTTAGCAGTTATCCTTCTTTCTCTGGTGTTGCATTGACTATTAACATTCAAAAACATACCCATTGATGTATAATTCATTCATGATCAAAAGACCATCCAAACTTATCTGTCATGGTGAATTTGATACAACATCATAAATTGCTCAAGCCACTGAAAAACAATAAACTGAACATGTTACAAGAGTGGGCAGTTCTTTTCATTGGTATTGCATCTTTCAAGATGACAGGAAACCACAAGGGACCAGGACATTCTTAGTTGTATGAGTTTGTGACTAATAGATAGTTTGATGTGACAAGAGCTAAGTGTCAGGGGAAATAGAAGCATCTTTAAACTCAAAAACCTTTGTGTCTCATTCTTCTTCAGGGTTATTGTTTCAAAATCTGTAGGGGCCTCTTTTACAGTTTGCATTTACAGACAATATGCAATCAGCAAGAACTCTGTAGTTTTTCTGTCAGTATTGATTTGCTGTCATTCAGTTCTGCAGCTAATTTGCTTGTTAGCAGTATTTTCAAAGGGATATTATAATTTGGTTGTATAAAAATTTTAATGACTTTAATACATTTACAGCTGTATTAAATTTTGCATGATTAAATAATGCAGTATGTCACACAATGTTATTGAATTTCTACATCATATAAAATTTTGTTACAAAATTAAATTTTATTTCAATGTGTTTATATGAGATTCTCATGCAAATTCCAAATAAACCTTTTGAATTCTGAAAATCCTCTCAGTTTGTATCGGCATATTTCTACTGTATAAGAAACTACAGGTATCTGAAAATCAGAAATCACATTTTTAATAATTTTGAATTCTGAGGTAAATATTCAAGTAATTCTGTATATCTCAATGTCTTATCACTGTGAGATGATTTAAATATCAAGTTAGTTAAATAGTTTTAAAATTCAGAAACCATCAAATAATTTGAAACTGCTAATTTCATTTGTTAATAATCTGAGCATTAGTGATATGAAACTGAGTAAGAGTTTTTAACTAAACCAGGAGTCCCAAACTCTCCATCTCATCAACCCATTCATAGTTTCAGATTGTTCACCAAGCATTTATTATATAAAATAATTTAAGAAATAATACTTTAATAGTACTACAAATACTCATTTTAATTTCCAAAACCATGCATTTTCTCCTCTGCTTTCTCCTCAGGCAGAACAAAGCTGTGTAACTAAAATAGAAAAATTAAACAAAGAATAATTGAGCAACTAGACTAGCACAAAAGCAGCTGAATATGACTGACAGCATTGAAGTTTGTTCCAAAGAAATAGCTATAGCAACTATTAAAAGATGTCAGTACTGTAATATCAAATTGAGCATCAGAGCACTACAAGAAACAAACCAATTAATGTACAACACAGTTGCAATTGTAACTGAAGATTTTGGATGAAAAGTCAAAAAACAAACAAAAAAAGCCAACAATGCATCACCAAAATGGAAGATTTTGATGTAAAATAAGCTCAGTAAAACTGAGATCAGTTGCAAGGACACTAGAACAAATGAAAGGAAAGAAACTGAAGATTAAGAAGATTAAAAATATCTTATCAAGAAACATCATTTAGAGACAAGGAAGTACTAGAATTAATGAAGGAGTAAATAACAGCCATAGACAAGAAAATCAGCAGCTATGATTCACAAATTGCACATTTAGGCAGAAGAAAGTCTATAGAAAGACAATAGTGAATCTGACAAAGAAAAAAAGTGCAATTCTGGCATGGCTATGGAACAGTCCTAAGAAATACAAATACAACAAGAATGCAGCTTGGTTAAAGAAAGTGGATAAGAATAAAATAGAAGCTGAAATGAAAGAACTGGTAGAGAAAAGGCCAAGAAAGATCAAGAATTAGTCAGCACCAGGTGAAGATGAACTGCATGCTTCTTGATTGAAACATCTGTCTGGGCTATATCCACTCATTGCAAACCAGTTTAAAAATGTACTCAAGGACATAGAATTGAAGATTGGTTAATATCTGACAATAAAAGATCCAAAAAAGGGTGAAGCACCAGGCAATTACAGAGCAACTACCTGCTTAACAACAACCTTTAAATTGTTCACTGGTATGGTAGCTGATGCAGTCTAACAGCATCCAGTTGAAAACAGGTTGTTTCCATCTGAACCTAAAAGAACCATTCAGACAGCAGAGGAGCAAAAGATCATCTCATTCAAAAGATTATTTTAGAAAAGTGCAAAAGAAGGAAGACCAACTTGATTATAGCTTAGATTGATCACAAGAAAGCATTTTAATATTGTACAATTAATATGTGGAATATTACTATTTTAATATTGGAATAAACGATGTTGTAAATTTTGATTATTGTTCAACAAAGATATTTGTACCCAGACGAACACTATACAGAAGCCTGATGATGGCAGATGAGATTCTGCCGAAACATTGCTACAACTTTAAAAGCACAACTATAATGATGTGGGAAAATACCTGAACAAAGCTGAATACCATACATATAAATACCCGTGAAAACTTAAGAAAACAAATATCTATATCTATATCTATCTCTATCTATCTCTATATATCTCTATATATCTCTATATCTATCTATCTATCTATCTATCTATCTGCTTCCTAATAAATGATAGCCGTTCATTTACTCAGAGCCAAGCTGCATTAAAAGCCTCCAATACAGGAACACAATGTTGCCAGCCAATCAAGACAAAAAAAGCCACAAAACAGATAGAAGATATTAGAAACACCAATCAAGCAGAACACAGCAAACACCAAGACCAATAAACACAGACCGAGACTCCCAACCAATCAGGATGAAGAAAAAACCATTCTGGCACAGCATAGGCTAGCCCCAAATTTAAAACAGAAAGGGCTATGAAAGTCTGACTCACAGATGAACACAATACACAAGCCTGATGATGGCAGATGAGATTCTGCCGAAACGTTGCTACAACTTTAAAAGCACAACTATAATGACGTGGGAAAATACCCAAACAAACTGAATACCATACATGTAAGTACCCACGAAAACTTAAAATATATATATATATATATATATATATATATATATATATATATATATATATATATATATATATATATATATATATATATAATCACATACATACACACACACACACACACACACACATATACCATGGACCAGAAGCTGTACCGCAGCTGTATCACTACCCGCTTCAAACCCCTCCGACCCATATATGAAGCAAATGGATGCCCACCATGAAGATGTGGCATGACCACTAATGCGAAGCCAAACAACAGGACCACATCTCACCAGCTCAAATCCCCCGGCAACTAAGACTAACCTGAGCACAACCAAGCCCCCACCTGAACAGAACACACCCCCAGCCAATCAGAACACAGCCAACCCCCCAACCAATCAGAACAAAGCCAAACCCCCAACCAATGAGAACACACCCCAGCCAATCAGAACACAGCCAAGCCCCCACCCAATCAAGTCACACCCTCACTAGCAGTTAAAAGGAAGAAGCAGCTGCAAGCTCACATTACTCCAAGAAGCACAAAGCCGAAGACATAAGCCTGAAGATGACAAATGAGACTTCGTCGAAACGTCGCCAAAACACTTCCAATTTTATCCGGGAGAAAACCTGAATAACCAAAGATACACACACACACACACACACACACACACACACACATTGAATAATCAAGAAGTAGCATAATTATTCAATTTCCAACTCCTGCCAAAGTAGAGGAAAGCTAACCATTCTAGTTGAACATATGCATTTCCAACTCCTGCCAAAGTAGAGGAAAGCTAACCATTCTAGTTGAACATATGCATATGCAGCCAACCATTCCAGTTAAGCATAAAAGGAAAATGACAGAATTAAAGGAACTACAGAATGATTTCAAAGGTTATTAAACATGAATGTGAAAATAGAATTGGCATTTGTTATTATTTCTGGTTAGCTAATAAAAACTTTTTTGAATAGAACTAAAATGGGAAATCAGTAGGGGTTTTGTCTTCAATAGATCAGATTTAGGAAGAATTAAAACTTAAACTGGCATAATGACTTATTAAGACTCTCAACAGTCAAAATTTTTCTTCTTCTGGTATTATCTATCTATCTATCTATCTACCGTGTTTCTCTATAATAAGGCTGGTCTTATTTTTTAGCCCCAAAAGGCTAGGTTGTGGGTGACTTAATCCTCCCACCTTGCACCGGGTGGGTGGGGCGACGGATGTTGACCTGGTGGGGTACTTTATCGGTCAATGCAGGCAGCACCATCTGGTAACAAAGTACTCCTACAGCCCCCACATTCCCCCATTTGCATGTTTAATATGGCCTAATTTGGGGTAGGGCTTTCATTTCATGCCTATAAAACATGCTGGGACTCCTTGGGAGGCCATTGTGGAGAAACAGGGCTATCTATCTATCTATCTATCTATCTATCTATCTATCTATCTATCTATCTATCATCTATCTATCCATAAAAATAGTATAAGTGAAATTATATTAACATGATTTTTTAAATTGATGTCATATACCTCTGAATAGACAAATCAGTACCTGAACTTTAATCCAATATTAAAATTGCTTGTAAAAAATAGTAGAACAAGCGTTTTACATTTTTTTGTTAAAGATATATTAATCTCATCTCAAAGGAGCTATGAATGTTACAACTAACCCCGGAGCTGTAAAATGAACTGTAAAATGGATTTGATGTTGGAATATTATAAATTCTGTCATTATGGACAAGATTAACGACACAGCCTGGTGATCATCTTTGCTCTTAGTGCTGTGGCAATGTCTAACACATGTATTGCTTAGTAATTATAGCTGACTTAGTGGAAATAAAGGCATGAGAGGGAAAATAGAGAGACAAATGCTTTGCACAAGTGAATAGGGAGATTGTAATTTCATAGGGGCTGATTTCAGAACAGGTTAAGTCACAAATAAGTTAACAGCTTTAATGTGAGAATAAAGTTCTAATTTATTTCCATTCAGCTGAATTATAAACCAGAAATTCACATGATGTGTAAGATATGTCTTAAGGGATATATTTAAGTTATTGCTGAAAGCAACTTTTAAAGTACAGTATATTGTTAGTCTCTCTCTCTCTCTCTCTCTCTCTCTCTGTCTCTCTGTCTCTCTGTCTCTCTCTCTCTCGTGCAGATATTAAATGCACATTAGAAAATATAAAACTGATATTCAGGTCCACCTTTGCTGTACAAATGATCTATGCATTGGACAGAGAGAGAGAGAGTGATTCTCCAGACTAACAGTCAGTTGTCATTTGTGTTGAGGAAGAACTGATCATAGAATCAGAGTATTATTATTATTTGTGGTGTTTTAGTCTGCTTTTTAAGTCCAGATTTACCATATTGGGATATATTATCAAATCTTTTTGGCTCTTGTTATCTATTGTGGAATAAAATATATTTGACAGTGACACTAATGATGAACAATTCCGCTTAGAAAATAGGTAGTAAAACATACTATTGGAATATTTGGTGGAAGTTGGAATCATGACTTTATATCTATTACTAAATTCAAATTACATTTAGTTTTCCCAGTTGACAATAGTGGTAGTAACTCCAACTAAAGCAAGATGTAAGAGACCATTATGGACCATTCACTTTTTCACCTCAAAGGCATTTGTTGATGCTCTTATATACAAACAAATCCATGACAGAAGTAAAACCCATAATATTTCTATTGAAATCTCAAGAATATTGTTAAAGTGAACACTTCCAGAATAATGCAAAAACTAATATCTTTAATAGTGCGCCATCAGTGGCTTCATGTACTTAAAAAAGTTAAAACGATAGCAAGACATTTGACAAAATATTAAAATGATATTTGACATTAAAGTTGTTCATTTTAAAAAATGTATTTCGGCTGTATTAGAGGCTGCAAAAGATGTTCTTGAAGGTATGGGCAACAGATTAGCTTATTGGACGTATGAAAATTTTAAGATTCTAGGATCGTATGATAGGTCATGTGATGATTGGGTTTCTTTTGGGAATGATATTTTAAGATATATAAGAAGCTTTATGGGAAAATCTTTACATGTTAAATAAGTTTGATGCATAAATAAAAACATAAATGTTATTGTGATACTTGGTGGCATACTTTTAATAAATTGCTATTATTGTTGATTGTATAGATGTGTAGACTGGTTTTGGCATTTTAATCTATCTATTCAGTCCTTCCCAAGGACTCATCTGGGATAGGTAGATATTATTGTTATGCGGTGTAGAAGTAGCGCAGCAGCATATAAGCTGTTCAACAAATTATGACTGTATCAAGCATGTGGGGAATGGCTAAATGTATTTTATTGAGAAATAGGAAAAGTGATATTATTCCAGGTGTTAAAGAATTGCTTTTTGGAAATGTGTGACTGATTTGTTTTAGAAAAGGCAATGTTTTGCATTAATTAAAGAAGAAAGCAAAACGTACCACTATGGCAGAAATTGTATGAGATTTTATTTTAGTTTTTTTAAAAAACTGAAAACATTATGTACCCAAAATATTGATGCTTTTCTCTTTGATGCTTTTATCTATTTTGTTAACCAAGATACAGGTTATGTGAGAATGCAATTTAAGGTTAGGAGACAAGTCAACCCTTTTCTTTTGAATCAAAATGTTTTTTCTTTTTCCCATATACTTCATATAAATGTACAGTTAGTCCATGAATTACAACCGTTAATTTAATGACTGTTAGATGTTACAATGGCAAATGACTTATAACCAGGTCTCCCGTTTGGGCGGGGGTTGGACTAGATGACCTATAAGGTCCCTTCCAACTCTGATTATCTGTTATCTGTTAACCAGGGTTGAGATTCAAATTTCTTAAAAACCGGTTCTGTGGGTCTGGCCTAATTTGTGTGACTGGGTGGACATGGCTTGCTGACTGGGCGTGGCTTGGTGGTCACATGACTGGGTGGGCATGGCTTGAATGTAAATATTGTAAATATTTATGTAAATATTGAATTTTTTATAAAAAAGAGCAACTTTTACCCAAAATCAGGCAAAGCAGGCAGGCAGGTTGAGTTACTCACAGAATCACAGATTCACTCAGAGATCTATCTTTCTGCAATCTGCTGCCTGAGTATGTCCCATAAAATTTGCTTGCAAGCAAAGTCACAAAAGTAACTCACAACACACCATGTATGTAAATATTGATTTTTTTATTTAATAAAGAGCAACTTTTACCCAAAATCAAGCAAAGCAGGCAGGCAGATTGAGTTGGTTGCAGAATCACAGATTCACTCAGAGATTTACCTTTCTGCAATCTGCTACTGAGTTTGCACTGAAAATAGAAGCTTTAGCCCTAAGGAAGGTTCAGCTCTGCTTTTTGATTAGCTAGAAAGCAAGAAATCCAACGATTTTCTGCTTCCTGGCTAATCTAAATATCCCAGAACAGCTGATAGTCAGAACAGAAGATGGTTGGGGAAAAAAAGGAAAAATAGCAACTTAGCAAAAATTAGATGAAGGCACAATGCTGTTGTGGTTTGCTGGCAGCCAGTGCAGATGGCAGTGGAGTCAGACAGTGAGGAAGAAAGGGCACCAGTCAGGGAGTCTGGAGAGGACTTGGACGAGGGTCCTGCGAAGGGGTGGGATTCAAATTTTTTAACAACTGGTTCAGTGGCTGTGGCTTACTTAGTGGATGTGGCTTGGTGGTCATGTGACTGGGTGGACAGGGCCAACTCAACGTCACTCATGTCAAAGGGCACTTCTCCTCGCCTGGTGTCTCATGACAGTGGGGATACTGCAATGGTCATAAGTATGAAAAACAATCATAAGTCACTTCTTTCAGTGCCACTGTAACTTTGAATGGTCACTAAATGAACTGTTGTAAGTCAAGGATTACCTGTACAAAAATACAAAAGGCTTCTTTGTTTGCAAAAAGCTGCCCTAAATACCAATCATTAGATTAAAAATACCTGCAAGCCAGAGTTAAAAATCAGGCAGGGTGCCAGAGCACCTTGAGGAATTAAAATAGTTAAACTGCAATAACTATCAGCAGCCAACTCTTGCTCATAAAGTGAAACCCTTTAGCAGAGAGTCATTTAAGCTGTCCAAAAAGAGGACACTTTGGAAAAGCAATCCTTAGATCCATTTGCACCACTTAAAGATACCAGCTGGTCTCACTCACCTCACAAGATATCCTAAGGAAATCATCCAGATTTAAGGAAAGGTCACATGTCCCCCAGAAAGGCAGTAAAAAAATCAGTGTTGAGTTTGAATCCTGCCTCTTGGAAGTACACCCCAAAAGGACAGTGCCAGATACTACTAAAGCAGTGAAGGAAGACCCCCTCCCCAGATAGAAAAAGAAACCATGAGGCAGGAAAAAATTCAAACACAATACAAATAATTAAATCACAACAGTAGCTGTTGCTTGTCAAACCAATTACCAGAACAAATAGACACAGGAACTAGCCAGATTTCTCAAACCAGTTTCTGTTCAGGAACAGAGATTAATCTTTTTCCTTCCAAAGCTGAATAGGGAAAATTGCCCCATCAATAAACACAGGATTAAACATCACCAAGCACAAAATTAAACTTCGCCAAAAACCAGTTTTAGTCCAAAACTCAGAAAAGGTATGTGAACTTATGTTTGAATGTCAATCTTTCTAGATCGCCAAGAAGCCTTGCTGAATGGCATTCATCTTGGTTCCTTGTCATTAAAAAGCTTCTTTCCAGCTCTGCTTCATTATTCAATTATTTCTTCAAAGTGCTGATCATTCAATGCCAGCTGGAAGTATTTATAGGGGAGTATTTCCTCCCAACAGCAGTGTAAAAAGCTTAAAACAACCCTTCCCCTTTAAGAAAGTATCAGGAAAGGAAAAAAAAACCTCCTTCGGAGACAGTAAGTCTAGACATACTGCCAAGAATATAATAAGGGTGAAAAAAAAAAAGCAAAAGGAGACTTCTTCTAACTACCAGTTCTCTGAACTGCTTAGAAAGTTAGAACCGATAACTGGTCAGAACCAATAGAATCCCACCCCGGGTCCTGGATCCATTGCAGGAATGGGGCCAGGACCATCTGGGAGTGGGGTGCTGCCTTCAGAGCCTTTGAAGTCTGGCAGCAGCGAAGCAGAGGACTCAGGGGAGCCTATTCCCAGTGCGCATGTGCACAGAGCTGCTAGAAGGCAAGAGCAGCTGAAGCAAAAGGGGCAACTCGGGAGTAAGGCTGGGAGGTGATTGCCCCTCCCATAAGGGATAAAAGTCAGACCTCAATGACGAAGCAAAGCAGTTCAATTAGATTCAGTCTTCTTGAAACTGCGTATTCTGGTTGATTTTTTTCTGATACTTCGGATGGTTTCTAATTGCTTTGAAGATTTCTGTTTTTGGCAGCATTCCTCAGCGCTGACAAGCATGGGCTTATCTTGGGGAACTGTGTATCATGAGTTCTGGCTGGAAATGAAAGTAATTCTCAGTGTTGTATTAAAATAGGTTTTGCTTTTGAAACAAGTTTGTGTTTCAATACGTTTGACGAAGCCTGGGTCAGAACAAACGCAGGCAAATTGGATGGCACGTAAGCCAGGGAGGGAGGGAGTGGGTGGGGAGGGGAGGAGCCAGCCAGTGGTGCTATTTGCTGATTCTGCAAACTGCACAGAATTGTAACAACCGGTTCTATAGAACCGGTCCGACCAGGTAGAATCCCACTCCTGCTTATGACCATTTTTCACATTTATGACTATGACCCATGTTCATGTGATCAATATTCAGATGTTTGGCTTTGGCAACTAGTTCAAATTTCTGATGGTTGCAGTGTCCCGGAGTCATGTGATGTGAGACCTTCCAACAAACAAAGTCAATGGAGTGGCCAGATTTATTTAACCACTATGTTGGTTAAATAAATATGGCCTCTCCATTGACTTTGCTTGTTGGAAGGTCTCACATCACATGATTCCGGGACACTGCAGCCGTCAGAAATTTGAACTAGTTGCCAAAGCCAAACATCCGAATATCCATTGACTTTGCTTGACATCTTCATTGACTTTGCTTAGCAATTGTAGTGATTCACTTAACCACTGTGGCAAGAAAGGTCATAAAATGAGGCAAAAGTCACTTAACAAATGTCTCACTTAGGAATAGAAATGTTGGACTCAATTGTGGTTGTAAATCAAGGATTACCTTTGTTGATTATTCTTTGATAATCCTACAAGGTGATTTGTGAAACTGATTTGGAATTCAAAGTTCATCTTTGATAGTATATTTAGTTTTAGTGTCGTGATATAGTCTAGCCCAGAAAGTTTTAGTTTTTCCATCTTTCAAGATCTTGCTTTACATCTTTCCATAATTTATTACAATTGTTACTTCAAGCTACAATTTAAGGGAAAATTGGTAGAAAATGTTTTACAGATGGTATTTAACTCCTTCAATAATTTCCATGTTAAACAAATCATATAAAATAAATGTTGGGAATGCTACAACCAAGGAGGGACATTTTATCAGATGTGGTAATCGTGTAAAAAAAAACACCTCAAAAATAGTAAAAAGAAATGCCTCAAACTATTGATCAAATTTTAAAAGTAAAATTTGAAGTGAAACCACAAATATTTCTCTGAGCTATAATTCCAGAATAGACAAATAAAAAAATATTGCCATTTACTAAGATACCTGCTGACAGCTGTAAGAATGAATTTGGCATAAAATAGAAGATAGATGATACAAGATTGGGAGATCAAAACTGGAGGGTATGAAGCAATGGCAAAACTGACAATATACAGTATATCCACAACAGAAGTCTAACCAAATTTAAAAAGGATTGGCTCTTTATATGGTACACATAATACAACAAGGCAAATTAGACATTTGGAAGATGGTTTTTAGGAAAAAGGTTATGAGGTCAATCAAAAATAATAGATGAAATAACTTCAACAGACATTAGCAATAAACCTCAATGTTCCACATTTGGTGTACAATATGAATATTTAGATTGTGGTAAGCAGTTGAGGAACAAACGGAAGGGCAGGCGAGAATAGATCACAAAAGTTTTTCCATAATATTTTACTCATGCTTTCTTAATAGGTGTTTTTACTTTACTGTGCTTTTCATGTCTTTGTTCTGGTATAACTTTCTTAAAATTTATTAATAGCATACGTAAAAAAAATTAAGTAAAATTATCAATTTAAAACATGATGTACAGTCTGGATTTATACATTATGCTAAAAAAGGGTGTGTGTGATTTAGGACTTTGATCCAATGCAGAAAACTAAATTAAAAACTTCTCAATACACGAATGTACAGCTTAAGTGAATTAACAAGAAGACCCCTTCTTTTGTATAATTGGTTCCTTCTCCAAATTGCCCTTGCTGTTCACAATTTTTTTTGGCCAACATATAATTACGCTATGATTCTCCTTTGTCTTGCACCAACTCTTCTTCCAGATATTCCTTCATATTTCTGAAGAATGCTGGCATATTCAGATTTAACAGATAATCAGAATTGGAAGGGATCTAGTCCAACCCCCCATCCAAGCGGGAGACCCTACACCATTTCTGACAAATAGCAGTCCAATCTCTTCTTGAAAGTCTCAAGTGATGGCGCTCCCACAACTTCTGAGGGCAAGCTGTTCCATTGGTTGATTGTTCTCACTGTCAGAAACTTTCTCCTTATTTCCAGGTTAAATCTCTCCTTGTTCAGTTTCTATCCATTATTCCTTGTCTGGCCTACAGGTGCTTTAGAAAATAGCTTGACCCCTTCCTCCCTGTGGCAGCCCCTCAAATATTGGAAGACCGCCATCATGTGTCCCCTGGTCCTTCTCTTTACTAGACTAGCCAAGCCCAGTTCCTGCAACCGTTCGTTGTATGTTTTAGCCTCCAGTCCCCTTTCTCACTGTCAGAAAGTTTCTCCTTATTTCCAGGTTAAATCTCTCCTTGTTCAGTTTCTATCCATTATTCCTTGTCTGGCCTACAGGTGCTTTAGAAAATAGCTTGACCCCTTCCTCCCTGTGGCAGCCCCTCAAATATTGGAAGACCGCCATCATGTGTCCCCTGGTCCTTCTCTTTACTAGACTAGCCAAGCCCAGTTCCTGCAACCGTTCGTTGTATGTTTTAGCCTCCAGTCCCCTAATCATCCTGGTTGCTCTTCTCTGTACTTTTTCTAGAGTCTCAATATCTTTTTTATAATGTGGTGAACAAAACTGGATGCAGTACTCTAGGTGTGATCTTACTAAGGCTTTATAGAGTGGTATTAGTACTTCTCTTGATCTTGATTATATCCCTCTGTTAATACAATTTAGGATTGCATTAGCTTTTTTGGCGGCGGCTGCACACTGCTGGCTCATATTTAGTTGGTTGTCCACTAAGACTCCAAGATCCCTCTCACAGTTACTGCTATTGAGCCTGGTTTCACCCAGTCTATATGTGTACTTTTGGTTTTCCTTGCCTTAATGTAGGACTTTACTTTTCTCTACATTGAATTTCATTTTGTTAGATATGACCCAGTGTTCTAGTCTGTCAAGATCCATCTGGATCTTGAGCCTATCTTCTTGGATGTTAGCTATTCCTGCTAGCTTAGTATCATCTGCAAATTTGGTAAGTTCCCCTTCTATTCCCTCATCTAAGTTGTTAATGAAGATATTGAAGAGTACATGGCCTAAGACGGAACCCCACTGCTTCCTTCCTTTCATGTAGATTTAGACCCATTAAGGACTACTCGTTGAGTACGGTTTGCCAGCCAGTTGCGAGTCCATCTAGTGGTGGTCCTATCTATTCCACTTTTTTCTAGCTTACTAAGAAGTAGGTTGTGGTCTACTTTGTCGAACGCTTCACTGAAATCTAAATATATTATGTCCACAGTATTTTGCTGGTCTACTAATTTAGTCACTGTGTTGAAGAATGAAATAAGATTGGTTTGGCATGATCTGCTCTTAACAAACCCATGCTGAATGCTAGTTATTACTTTACTTGTTTCTAGATGTTGGCAGATCTGTTTCTTTATTATCTTTTCCAGTATCTTCCCGGGTGTTGATGTTAGGCTGATTGGTCCATAGTTTCTTGGGTCTGTTTTTTTCCCTTTTTTGAAGATGGGAACCACATCAGCTCTTTTCCAGTTCTCTGGTAGTTCCCCAGTGCTCCAGGATTTTTGAAAGATATGGTGCAGTGGTTCTGAGATGACCTCTGCCAGCTCCTTTAAAACTCTGGGATGTAATCCATCAGGCCCCGGTGATTTGTTTTCATCAAGATCAGACAGGTGTTCTCTTACTATTTTTTTTTTGCTTATTTTAACTTTTATTTCTGGTCTGTCTTTTACAGTTATGTTTTTGGTGGGTTGAGCTATAGTTTCTTTTTGCGTGAAGACGGATGCAAAGAATGAGTTAAGCAGTTCTGCTTTCTCTCTGTTGCCTGTTACTTTCTTGCCATCTTCTCTCTTTAGTGGACTGACTGTTTCCTTGATTTTTTTCTTGTTATTTATATGTTGGAAGAAACTTTTTTTATTATCTTTGACTTTTGTTGCAAGTCTTTGTTTGTTCTGAGCCTTTGCTATCCTGATTTCGTCTTTGCAGATTCTGGCTATCTGCTGATATTCTGCCTTAGTTCTATGTCTTTCTTTCCATTTTTCATACTTGTCCTTTTTTTCTTTCAATTTGCTAGCGAGATCTTTGTGCAGCCATGCTGGTTTCTTCTTGGATTTCTTGTTTTTCTTTCTCAAAGGTATTGTGCTGGTCTGGGCTTCTATGATCATACTTTTTAGAGTTTCCCAAGATTCTTGAGTTGTTTTCCCCTTTAGGATTTTCATCCATGGAATCTTTCCCAATCTTTCATTTCCTTTTCTTCTTTAGACTAAAATCTGTTTTCAAGTCAGATGCAGGCATTCTTAAACAAGTCTAGTCCATTCCAATTAAGAAAAGGTAAGTGGAAATCCTTTAATTTATTCTCGAATGGGAGGCCTCAAGTTAGCACATTTCATGATAAGCTCCAATGTCAAAATGATGATACATATGATATATCATGAAGTTACTGAACAAAGAGCACAATTTAGCACTTGTATAACAATACATGACTCAAGAACTGTGAGTAACATATAAAATTCCCATGCATACCCTAAATGGATATGTTGCATCAAGCTTATTGTACTACACAGACAGGAAAAAGAGGGCCAACAGTAACAATAGACAATTACTTGAATTCTTTTTTAATGTCGTTCTTATTTCTTGAAATAAACTGATCAGAGAAAAGTCTCCTTGAATCACTTCACAAATGACTTCCAGTTCTGGAAACAGTCAAGAGAATTCTGACAAGAGAAGCCTCTTCCCTAATTTTCTTCCTGAAAATCTTAGTTCTGGTGCAACAAATTGGGCACAATATTCAAGATTATATCTTACAAGCATTGAATATAAGGGAGCTTTGATACTTTTTTAGTGCAAGGGAATATGACTCAATCTTTCTCCACATTTTTGTTTTGGATCTAATCTCACTGGTTTTTTGTTTAGCTTTTGGAAACTGTCGTTTCTAAGGTTTCATGTTATTTACTTCTTGTCTACAGAATGTTAATTCCATAGCATGGGATTTTATTTTTATGTCTACAAGTTGACTTAAGGTTGTCCCTGTCTTAAATTGTGATCAGTAATGTCTTCATATTATGGAATGAACTTTCAAATTTAAAGTCAAAAGGAAAAAATGCCACGTGAGGACATTCTTTCAAATACCATACCATGGCTGCTAATTATTAATGCTTACCTGGGAGCCTTGAGTGTTAGTATGCATGTGTATGCATCATACTTTATTGTATAGTTTTAAACAGATTTCAGTGAAGTATTTTCATAGGCTATCTTGAATCTGGAGATAAAATTATTTCTGGTAATTGGAAAAACAATAAAATGTAAACTGGACTTATTTTTAAAAAAGCTTAAGGGAGAACTAATCATCTGCAAAAAAAGTATTTATAATTAATGACAAAAAATAAACGTTTTTTCCAGATCAGCAACTTTCTTTATGTTGAGTGAAGGTCTTAACCACTCTGCTGTTTTAGCCAGATTGATAAAAGAAGGTATGGAACACCTTAGAATGTCTGCTAAGCTGTCAACCCTGGAGCTATCTTTGAGCATCTTCAGGATTGCCACAACAAGGCTAGCTGGAGTTGTGGGAAACGGAAGGGAGTGTAGAGATAGCTGAGGTGAATATGTAGACAAAATAACATTCTTTCTTCTGTAAACCAAGGACACTCCCACCAGCACCTGGAGGGGCATGGATGTGAGGCATCTGGGATGGGGAGGGAGACCTGATTGGGGCATGTGATGGATGTGTGTAACGTGGGGAAGAACATTGGATTTTGAACTGGGTGGGGAAACTTCAGATTTGGGTTTTCACCAGCTGTTCCAATATGATATGCCTAATAAATCTATAATTTGAGGAACCCCGCCTTAGAGTTTTGGTTTCCTATGGGCTGTTACTTGGAACCCTGACATAAGCACTGATTTAACTAAAGGGCCAGTCCTTATTCTGCAAGAATAAATAATAAATAAATAAATAAATAAATAAAATAAATAAATAAATAAAATAAATAAAATAGATAGATAGATAGATAGATAGATAGATAGATAATAAATAAATAAATAAATAAATAAATAAATAAATAAATAAATAAATAAATAAATAAATAAATAAGCAATGAATTGTTGAGGCTACTCTGCAGTCAAATGACAGGCTCTAGTCCAAGGCAAGAGGAGCATTTGAGGCAACATAACACAGAAAAGTAAGCATATTAGAGAAACATGAGTTGCAGCACTTTGAAGATACCGTAAGTGTGGGATTAATGGAGGGTAATGTCACCCATTTCTGCCCTTTAGAAATACTTGTCTGTCCCTTCTGGGAACAGGATAACCAGGCAATTCATATCAGTGCTATTTCACTTGCTAGCTCACTCCTGAGGTAAGGAGTCTATCTAAAGAAAATAGGTGGAGACTTTATTTCCAAAGTTATTATTTATCCAGTAGTATGATTGTATATAGATAATCCCATAAATAAGGGTATTTTATAGAGGTAGATGACTGAAAGAGTAATGTATTTTATTGAGAAAAATATCAGCTCATGTTTCTATCTAGCTTAGAATCTAGCACTGCAAAAGATACAGATTGTCTGTTTGATCTTAATTACCAGATCTAAACTACAAAAAGTATACCGTATGGTTGCTGGACCCCTCTTGTACTTCAGAGAGTAAATCCATTCAATGTTAGCAAATTTCAGTACAGTAGATCAGTGTTTCTCAATCTTGGCTACTTGAAGAAAGGTGGACTTCAAGTCCCAGAATTTCCATGCCAGCAAGTCTGGCTGGAGAATTTTATTTATTTATTTATTTATTTATTTATTTATTTGATTTGCCAATTGTTTACAAGATAATAAGTATAAGTGTATACATAGTTGTGAATACATGAAATGGGTACATATAAGAAAAATAAAAGAAGAATAAGAGAAACAATAGGACAGGGACGGTAGGCACGTTGGTGCGCTTATGCACGCCCCCTACAGACCTCTTAGGAAAGGGGTGAGGTCAATAGTAGACAGTCTAAGGTTAAAGTTTTTGGGGTTTGGGGAAGAAACTACAGAGTCGGGTAGAGTATTCCAGACATTGACCACTCTATTGCTGAAGTCATATTTCCTGCAATCAAGTTTGGTGCGGTTAACATTGAGTTTGTATCTATTGTGTGCTCTTGTGTTGTTATGGTTGAAGCTGAAGTATTCATTGACAGGTAGGACATTGCAATGTATGATTTTATATACCATGCTTAAATCAGACCGAAGACGGCGTAATTCAAGGTTTTCTAGTTCTAGAATTTCAAGTCTGGTGGCATAAGATATTCTACAACGAGTAGAGGAGTGGAGAACTCTTCTTGTGAAGTATTTCTGGACTTTCTCAATTGTGCTAATATCAGATATGTAATGTGGGTTCCAGACTGATGAACTGTATTCGAGTATTGGTCTAGCAAATGTTTTGTATGCTCTGGTTAGTAGTGTGATATTACCAGAGAAAAAGCTACGTAGGATTAGGTTAACAACTCTTAATGCCTTTTGGCTATGTAGTTGCAGTGGGCTCTAGCACTTAGATCATTAGAGGTGAGTATTCCAAGGTCCTTTACAGAGCTTGGGTCATCAACAAGATCTTGACTATTCAGCTTGTATTTCGTTTTCTGATTTTTTTTGCCAATATGTAAGACAGAGCATTTATTTGTTGAGATTTGAAGTTGCCATTTGTTTGACCATTCTGATACATAGTCAAGATCTTTTTGTAGGGTAGCAGTATTGTCTGTGGTATTGAACAGCTTTACATCATCAGCAAAAAGAACGCAATTGCTCTTAATATGATCACAGAGGTCATTTATGTAGAGTATGAAGAGAATTGGTCCTAGAACACTGCCTTGGGGGACACCACTATTGACAGGTACAGAATTTGATAGGACGCTTCCAATTTTGACCATTTGTTGTCTGTTTGCCAGGAATGCTTCTATCCAGTTATTCAGTTGTCCAGAGATACCATAGGATTTTATTTTTAGGAGTAGTTTGTCGTGTACCACTGAATCGAAGGCTTTACAGAAGTCTATGTAGATTGCGTCTATTGCTTTGCCCTGATCGAGTTGTGTCGTCCATATGTTTTTGCAGTGTAAGAGTTGCAGATCACAGGATAGTTTTTTTCTGAAACCAAATTGTTTATTGGAGAGTAGGTTGTTTGTCTCTAAGTGGAGGATGATGGATTGGTTAATAATTGATTCCATGACTTTACAGGTGACGCAGCATAAGGAGATTGGTCTGTAATTTTCAACTAGGCTTGGGTCTCCCTTTTTGAAGATGGGGATGACTGTGGCTTGTGACCATAGGTTAGGCAAGGAGCTGGTCCTGAAAGATTTTTCAAAGATTATGCTTAGAGGTTTGGCTATGGCAGTGGATAGCTTTTTTAAGAAGTAGGCACATATTCCATCCGGTCCAATAGATAGAGATGGTTTTAGATTGCGTAGTGCTTTTTCAACATTGTCTTCTGTAAAATCGATATGTATTAGATCATTGTTGTTATCTGTGGTACGGCTAGGAAATACTGGGCATGATCCATTGCTGTTTACAAATACTGAGCCAAAGAATGTGTTAAAGAGGTTGGCTTTAATGGTGTCGTCGTTGCAGTCTTTACCATCAGGTCCTATCAAGGGTGGGATGGACTTTGAGTCTTTTAGTTTGTTGTTTACAAAATTGTAAAAAGCACGGGTGGAATTGGTGCTTAGAAGGTTTTCCTCTTGTTTAATGTGATAATTGGTGCATTCGGTCTTTATCTGGTGGCATAAATTTTTGTATCGGCTTTTGAAATTGGCAACGTTACCAGATTTGTTTTTCCGCCAGAGTGACCTCTTTTTGGATTGAAGTTTCCTTATTGTTATGGGTAATCTGCTTTTTTGTTTTGTTTTGGGAGTTGTTGTTGGTACATATAGTTTGATGACTCTTTTGACTTCAAGTAAAAATATGTTGTAATGGTCTTCAACAGTATTGCATCCAGTGAATAGAGATTGCCAATCAAGGGATGAGAGATCGTTGTCTATAAGATCATAGTTGCCTTTTTGAAGTTACAATTGGAGATTACATCATTGTGGTGATTTTTGTGTGGGCGTATGTTGAGACAAAAGTCAATCATATTGTGGTCACTGCTGGAAAAGGGTTCTTTAGTTTGTATTCCGTAAATTAAATTCAAACTATTGCAGAAGATGAGATCGAGGCAGTTGTTTAGTCTAGTGTTGTTGGTTACTAGTTGTTCCAGTCCCAGATTTGTAATAGCATTGTAGAAGGTTGTGTGTATGATTTCAGTTGTACATTCATTTAGGGTCCAGTCAATATGAGGTAGATTGAAATCACCAAGAAAGATAAAAGGGTATGGGCAGGATGCAGCCCATGTTAGTAATGTATTTAGCTTGTTTACATGTTCGATGTCATAATCAGGTGCTCTGTAACATAGTAAGAATCGATTTGTGATATTTAAGGATAGTTCACAGATGATGGTCTCAGGAAGAGCAAGCTCCTGGGTAACTTGGATATTTTTTAGATGTAAGGACTTTTTATAGAAGATAGCAACACCACCTCCTCTACGAATTTCACGATCTGATCGGTAAACATGATAGTCCCTTACTGTGGTAATGGAGTCAGGGAGAGATGCATTGAGCCATGTTTCACAGACAAATATAATGTCAAATTTAGCCATATTTAGTAGGAGGAAAAATTCAGGTATTTTATTCACGAGGCTTCTTGCATTGAGTAGTTTGCATTTAAGGCCAGTAGTAGTTGGAATTGAGGTAGTTAGGTAGGTAGTTCAATTCTGGGAATTGAAGCCCACCCATCTTCAATTAAGCACAGTTTAGAAAAACTACAGTAGATAATCCAATCTGATTCTCAGAAGAGGAATTTTAGTTATCAGTGGAATATGAAAAAAGCTTTGCCATTCCACAAAGAAGGAAGGATGTGGACAACAGCTTCTAAGTATAGTTTTTCTATATTTATAAATCTTAAACTTAAGAAGAATTCACACCCCAGCAGTTGGAAAGGGGCTGGTTCTTCCATAACACTGCAATGTCTTGGTCATTTGTACTTAAGTTTAGAGCAGGGTGTCAAACTCACATCGTCATGGCAGTGTCACATGATGTATCAAGACTTTTCCCCCTTTGCTAAACCAGGCGAAACCTGGGCATAGCCAGTGTGTGACACATCCAGACCACAGGCTGGGAGTTTCACAGCCCTGGTTTAGAGGAATAGAAGCTATAACTTTCTCTGTAAGTTTGTGCTAGAGACAGATGGAGTTATTTTTGTCTATTTTAGATAGTAATACATTATACTAGTTACTATTAGCATTCTTTTGTTGTTTTTGTCCTTCAAAAGTGATTTAGCTTTTTACTTTTTAATATGGTGTTTGCAGCTGATAGATTTATTTTTGAATCAAGAATGCAATTAGTTTGACTAGCTAATTATTATTGGCTACATGAATTTTAAGTCCTGTTTTTATTCACAGGAGTAAGGCTGGTTATTGAATAATTAACTGGGAAAATTCTTGTTTGACTTTGGAGATGGAACTAATTAATTCATCTGGATTTTTACAATTTGGAAATGACAGTGATTATTTAAGGTGTTCCTGGACTAGTAATTAACCAAAATAAATCTTCTGACTCTGATATGAAGGTTCCCTTTATATCTATTCCAGAAACAAAGCACTTGTTTTGGAGTACTTTGTTATGGTGAGATAACAGAACTAGGAAAATAAAGTCCAAAATTTAATATAAACGTATCACTGTGATTAAGTAAAGCAAACAAACACATAACTGATACACATAATAAATGAAAAATAATTCATTCCATTAAATAAAAATATTGTTGAATAGAATAGAATAGAATAGAATAGAATAGAATAGAATAGAATAGAATAGAATAGAATAGAATAGAATAGAATAGAATAGAATAGAATAGAATAGAATAGAATTCTTTATTGGCCAAGTGTGATTGGACACACAAGGAATTTGTCTTGGTGCAAATGCTCTCAGTGTACATAAAAGAAAAGATACATTCATCAAGAGTCAAGAATCATTCTATCATCAAAATATAAAATTTAGGCTGTGCCTGTGTTTCTATTTAGGATGTTCTTCAATTTCCGAAGAATATCAAGAAAATTCCATGTTGTCAATCCTAAATGTATGCAATCAACAAGAATGTCCTAAAATATTTGAAGCTACAAGCCAGTTATATGATATAATCAGAACTCGAGAAAGGCTTGTTTTGATTAGAAATGTTTGTTATAAGTTTCATTGAGGATGCTTTATGAGAGGTTTTGAATGAGTCACATGATGATTGGAATATGCTTTCCTCCCCAGGGTAAAACTGTAGTATCTGAACTATTGGCAAATTTCAGTCCTACCAATTGCAGACTTCTTTCCAATGTAAGAACCAGCTGGAATGAGATTTATTTTTCAAAATTGTGGCAATGAAACTTCCGAATCTAATTCCACCAGTTCCTGTGGTTTTAATAAAGCAGGTTTTTAAAAGTTTAAATCAAATATGCTTAAAGCTGCTTCTTCCTCTTTGTGTGTGTGTGTGTGTGTGTGTGTGTGTGTGTGTGTGTGTGTAGCAATAGAATTTAGTCTTCTATATTATAGTCCTTTACCGCATTCTCTGGGTGGTATACGACATAAACATTATATGCAGCTTGCATATAATATTTATATTTTTGCATTTATATAACATTTGCACATATGTATATGTAGTATTATAGGTCCTGAATTGCGTGTGTGTGTGTGTGTGTGTGTGTGTGTGTGTGTGTGTGTGTGTATGTATATACATGCACGTATACATATATGTATGTGTCCTGAGGTAAGCAGTTGCCCATGCATATCATTAATTGCAGTGTATTTTTTACTTTAAAAATACATTGTTAGGCTGTAAGTTAATTTGAGTGCAAATGCAATCAAAGGGCAATGAAAAACTGAGAGCCCGGGTTTAATGGGATTTTTAGGATACTATATGGCTCTGAAGTCATTTGGCAAGTGATTTGAAGGAATTATCAGTCTTACTACAGCATTTTCACATCTTTGCTTG
Source organism: Notechis scutatus (assembly GCF_049901735.1). NCBI lineage: Eukaryota > Metazoa > Chordata > Lepidosauria > Squamata > Elapidae > Notechis > Notechis scutatus. The sequence continues at coordinate 25,559,058 of NC_142012.1, forward strand.
CCTTCTAGACAGATGGTTGGGATGATCATGATAAAAAGGTTGAGCAGAGGCTCTGGTATAGCTATGTCAAGATAGTGATATGCATCAAGAGGACGAAGTGATTTATGCAAGTATTGCTTGGACTCTCCCCACCACCACCAATTTGTTCTAGGTTGAATGGATGATAGAACAATTATCAGGGTGGATAGCATCCAATGAGTTTTGTGGATCAAGACAGCCCGGGGAGATGGGGTGTGTGGAAGGAAAAAAGGCACCCTAATTTGGGAAATAACCATCTCACTCTACTTGTCACATCTGGCTGCTATTAAAAGTTACAATCTCCCTTGTTGCCCCAGTGAGACTATGACTGAATATGCAGCGAAGACATGACATCATGAAGAGAAGCTGCTGAAGCAAGAGAAATGTCCTCTCAATGTACTTTATAAACAATGTGGTATTGGAAAAGATCCCAATTTCGCTTGTTGTTTGATCTGAGCTTTTCTCTCTCGGCTTCTCTTTCATTTGGCTGCAAGTTCAGATTTTCTTCTAATCAGATGATGTTAGTCCCTGGTTGAACTTGCCCTGGGTCTGAGACAATAGAGTGGGTAGAAGTTATGACAACAATCCTGCTTTATAAGTACAAACTATAAGGTTTACTCTGAAGCTGCAGATAAAATAAAACTTTTCTACAGCTATGCCTATATGTAGTAAATGTCAATCCAAAGTAAATATAAGCTGAGAAGGGAGTGGCTATCTCAAAAACAAAACCCAGCTTTCAGAAACTATGTAAAATTAACCAAGCTTCCTTTTTTCATTTAAAAAGTGGCTTTCAATTTGATTATTTTATCATTTTCATGGAAAATATGTTACTTTATGAAGTCATGAGGTTGATCATTGTTTAATAATATTCAGAGAGAAGATACAGAAAAATAGGCCTCTTTATTTCTTCTTCAACCTTATACCTAATAAATAGACTTTTCCATAAATAGGGAGGCTTGCCACAGATTCTGGCACCACAGATCATTTGGAAGTCACAGTACTGCAAAGTCTGAGAAACAACCTCTACCTTACTTCATTTTTTTCTTATTCCATTTGCTTGTTTTTCCCTTAGGTTTCCAGATCTGAAAGGCAGCACACTATGGCTTCCACTGACCCAATTCAATGACACTAGAAAGTTGTATCTCTGGAGTTTTAAGAGGAATGGCAAAAGGTAATACACCTTGCCTCTTATATCATTCAGAAGTTGCAGGAAGCTTACTTTTCTTTCCGTTCCTTTGCTGGCTTGAATACCAGCTCCTGTTGTCTTGGGGCAAAAAAAAACCACACCAAGATTAGCAAGTTATATTTATGTCCCTTGGCAAGCCTGACCCTATCTATTTTCTCAATACTGTAAGAACAGTAAATTGCTAATCAAGAAAAATTATGAGGCAAGATAAACAGTTCCATGTATGTTAAATATTGCATATGGTTCACCATTTCTTTCTGACCCCAAAGAGCTGCTTTCCTTTGTCTCACTTTTCTTTGTGTATTGTCATATGAGTTGGTATACAGTAGATATATCTTCATTTGAGTCAGTGAGCCTTGTTTTCTCCCCCCCTCACCCTGCTAACTAAGGGGAATTACTTATATGAACCATTTTTGGAAAGCAGTGTTGTCTCAAAATTGTGATACCATGTTTCTCCAACAATACGGCCCCCCAATAGGAACACCCAGCATGTTTTCTAGGCATAAAATGAAATTAATCCCCTCCCCCCAAATTTAGGCGTAGTTTAAAACATGTGAAATTGGGAGGGAAGGCGGGGGGGAACTTGCCATTAGGAGTGCCCCACTGCGCACCAGGACTTTTGCAAACTTGCAGAGCCCGAGGCTGGAGCACTAAGGGTAGCAGCAGCAGAGACGCTCACTCGGCTCTTTTCACGCCCACCCAGCTGCTCGGGATTAAACCAAAACGCAGCGCACAGTGCTCCCAGGTACCTCAAAATGTTTTTTTTTCTTGTTGTTACGGGGATGGGGGAAAAGCGGAAGCGACTCAGACGCTATTGTTGGAGATGGAGCTGGAGAGAGAGGCGCCAGCACTGGTGGGAACTGTGGAAACTATGGAGGCCTGAGAAGCGGCTGAAACGCTGCCAGCAGACATCCCCGCCTGCCTGCTGACCCAGGTCTTCAGCGCTTGGTGGGGGTAAGGGAGCCCTCCATGCTCCATCATGATTGGCTGTTAGGAGTGACTAGTGGCGAGGCATAGCTGCCAGCGAGGCACCCTAGGCGAGGGTGCGCGGGGGGGGGGGGGGAGAAAGAAATTAATTCACCCCCGAAAAGATAACCTAGCCATTTTTTCGGGGCTCAAAAAAAAAAAAAAAAAAGACCTGGCCTTATTATATGAGAAACACGGTAAATAACCAAGCTAATTAATTAACTAGGAAATAAATAGCAGTTGTATATCAAGAAATCACTATAGAGTGATTTGCAATTCAATTAATAGAGGATGGTATTTAAAAACTTGGTGCACCACTGGAAATTGCTTCAAAATTGCTATAATGTTCCTGTAACGTAGGAAACTTGAAATATTGTGTGTGTTGCATTACTCCAAAATTCAGCATGAAAATAAGCCACTATATGAGTATTGCGGAAAGTACCAAGAAAGAAATTCTCAGTCTGCACAACTCTTCATGAAGCTAAGAGTGTGGTGGACTTTTAAATGTTTTGTTTAATATCTTTCAAAGCTTAGATCAGTAAGTGCAAACTTCATCAATACTATAGTATTGGAAAACAGGCAGTAGGGTTATTGATAATGAGAACTTATCAGTTTCTTATATATTCTTATTTCCAATTAACACCATTACATAGGGGCTTCAGAAAGTGACAGTAAATCACGTCAACACTGAAATAATACCACAACCTGTGTCTGATTTTCACCATTTAGTATTCCATTTCTGAATCATATTCATGCGTGATTAAAAACATTGACACAAATACCAACATTTCTGGGGAGATCAAAATTACTTGTTATTATTTATTATTATTTATCACCATAGTTTAATACTCAGGAAGTTCTGCACTTTCACATTTTTTTTTCATGGATTCGTGAGTCTATTTGTTTGTCTGCTTGTTTATCTTTTAGCAAAGGCCCTTTCCTGTTTTCAACTTGATGACCCCCTAAGTAAATAACAGAAGGCCTTAGGTAGACTGCACATATCTTTGTGTGATTATTTATAGGCCTACAGTGAATTATCCACATTAAGGGTTTTTATTGGTGCTTATTTCTGGATAATCCAACCGGCCAATTTCTTTTCTACAGAAATGTCAAATTCACTCTCCTACCTAGAGTTTAGTTGTGGCACAATACTTCTTATAATCAAAATTGTGTTTATACTGTTTTCACTCAAAAAGTTAAAATACAGAATTAATTTCTAGTAAGTCATAAGAAATATCGTTCAGATTAGAGAAAGCACTATTTTTAAATCAATACGTTCAAATAAGTATACCACCGCATGTATTCTACCTTAGTCAAATACTGTAGCATATAAATTAATAAATATGTGATTTTATTAATTATACATAATTTAGTGTTATTTTTATGTTAGTTGGTCAGCATTTTAGAATAATATTACATTGGGGGAGAAAGGGAGAGTAGGGGATGAATAGCTAGATGGGTAAGTTACAGTAGATATTAGATAGATAAATGATAGATAGATAGATAGATAGATAGATAGATAGATAGATAGATAGATAGATAGATATGGATGGAAGGATGGGTGGGTGGGTGGATTTGTCATCACATTTACTGGGGAAACTGCTCTCCCCCCCAGGGGAAATATTGCAGCAAAATTCATATGACTGAAATAACATTTTTCACCTTAACTTAGTGATCAGCTGGTACAAGACTAATATATATATTGCTATGTTTGGACTATGCAACACTTCAGATTGGAAGGCAAAAAAAAAAAGTCTTTGAAACACACAGTTGATAAATGTAGCACCTGCCCATCATGTTCTGCCTGTGGTGCAGCTGTTTGAAGGTCTTGCAGACAGGTGCTTTGTCCATGGCCCTGTGTGCTCCAGAGCAGCTGTTGAACTTTGAATCCAAAGTGCTGCACAGCCCCTTCACTGTATACCCATTCATATCCAGGCTAATCTTTGGCATCCCTCTCTTCCAACCACTTCAGTTCAATCCCAAAGGGAGATATCTGGAAGGAGCTCCTGCAACAGTGAACTTTTATCAGATTGTGAAAGTTGCAGAGTGGTGGGGAAATACATAAGGGGAATGAAATGAAAATGGCAGCTTTTGCTATTTTTCATTCTGCTTTATATCAAAGCCAATGCAAAATAAGCTCCAAGGTATCCTAAGAGTGATATAGAAAAACAAATCCTCATTTTGAAAATGATGAAAGCTTTTCAAAAATTGCATAATGCATTTTGATGGAGAAATATTTTGAGTCTGAGTCAAAACATTTTTTTACAAAGTGAATGAAATGTACAGAACTATATGGACAACTATATGTAAGCAATATGCTGTGATGTTTACCTAATATGAGGAAAGGTACTTCCCTTTCAAAAGTTGCCTCTGAATTTGTGGTCTATATAATCTAGTCAACATGCTTTTTCTTCTTCATTACCCAAAGTACTTGAAGTAATGAATCCAACTATGTTTGCTAGCTTTTGTTTATTTGTTTATTTATTATTTATGATATTTAAGAACCACCCACACAGAGGACTGTATATTAGTGTACCAGTCATAGTCAGGTTATAGATTTTTGTAGTTCCCTTTTAAGGCTGCCTAATTTCTTCTGCATTGATTGAACCTTTTTCTACCGCAAGAAAAATCAAGTACATACTCATTTTAATACTCTAAAATTGGTATTTGTTTCTCCACATTTTTTGTGTGACTATAAAGAGACAAATGTTAAAATTTTCTTAGTTTCCCCCTTCCCCAGGATATATTTGAAATATGTATTAGCTAAAACCAAACATGTTAAACTAATTAAACTATGCAAATGCAGCTCAGCAGGACTGCTTTTAAAGTCAATTATAGTTACCAAATGTTCAAATAAAAGAAAATCTGTTTCAATAACAACCTAACAACCATGTGGAACAAATAAGGCCTCTAATTATCTTTTCAGAATATGGTTTAGAGTTCAGCTTTCCAATGATGAAAATGAAACTAAATCTGATTCTCTTTTAGTGTCCTGTTTAGCATTGATGAAATTCTGTTATCCGAAGTACACTCAGACTCTGCTGTGTGATCTTTCTTTGAATGGAGCAGCCCTCAGTGACCAGCTACTGGATTTTTTAAAAAAGGATTTTTTTTTCAGTTGTAGCATCTTTTCTTTAGAACTTCTTCCTTGGGGACGTACATCAGCCTACATCTGTGTTGGCTTACATGCAGGTGGTTTAAAAAAACCCACTTGTTTTTCAATTTTATTAAAAGAGGTGTTGCTGTTTTTTATTTTTTAAATTATAGTTCTCTATTCTGGTAATACTTAATACAGCGTTCCTCAACCTGGTGTTCCACAAGATGTATTAGATTACAATTTCCATCATACCCAAGCAACATGCCCATGTTTTTCTTGTGGGGAAGGAGGAAGGGAGGGAGGGAGGGAGGGAGGGAGGGAGAGAGAGAGAGAGAGAGAGAGAGAGAGAGAGAGAGAGAGAGTCATGGGTAACAGTTCTTACAGAAGATTAATGTTCCCATTCCATGCACACATGTCTGTTGGTTGAGATGGTGCTCACAGACACATTGACCATTAAAAGAAAAAAAACTAGCTAGCAGATCAGTGGGAATGGAAGAGGCTATGGTTGAAGCATCATCAACATAACTTTCTCACAGAGACTCTTAAGCCCTTCCTATGAAATAGAGATGTCATTATAGCCAGAGGAAAAAAATGTTCCTCTTGAGATGTCAGTGAGCTGTTGGAGATTGAGGCAAAGAGTGGGCCAGACTTGCAGGTAGATAAAGAAATCTTCCCATTAGTGCAATGATCTTCCCATTTTCATGGACCCATCAGCCAGGTATTTTGTACATTTTTGTTTTTAGCATGGGTAGAAGTAATAGGAAATAAAGTTATCATGAGCCTATATTTAAACACAGTACAAATGGAGGATAGTGATAGAAGAGAATATTTATAGATCAGGGTTGAACTGTGAGGTCTCCTCTGAAGGGACTCCTCACATTGAAGATGTTAGCGAGTTTAGTAATGAAATGTCTGAAAGAAAAAAACCAAATCCAGAGAACACCAAGGAGACACCACACAGAGGATAAAAACAATAATTAATATTATAACATACTGCAAACAATTACAAAATCACTGTTTGATTTTAATTTTTAAAGCTTCCTAAGGAAAAATATTTTTAGTTTTTTTTAAAGTCAGGAGATCTGATCCTGAACAAATTTTGTTGGGTATGCTGATCCCCTTGAAAGATCAGCATTCATTTTAAAAACATGATCTTTCTGAATGTTGATATTTTCATGTCAAAAGCAGGCAAGGATGCAAAAGGAACACATAGTGTAGATAAGTACACTTCATTCATTCATTCATTTAAATTTGTATGGCTGCTCATCTTAAAAAAGTGTCTTTTTGGGATGAACAATCATATGATCAATGAAAACCAATTAAAATACAATACAAAAAAAAATTAAATACATATAGCGGCCAAAAAATACTGCAGTCTCTAGAAGTTATCCTAACAGGAAAAATGCCCCTTCACACATTTAGGACCAAAATCCAGCAATATAGACAGACAGACAGACAGATAGATACAGATTCCTACAACAAAAATGACTGTTTTTTCCTGCTGTGTTCCAACTTGGTAGATGAGCTCAACATAGACGCAAATGTGGTGAACTCAGGGGATTTACTAAGCATCAATGAAAGCATTTTATTGTGCTCTCAAATGCTGTCGTATGTAGTTAGCTAACAAATATGATAGTTTTTAGACTAATCCACCATGTCCTTGCTAAAGCTCCTGGTGTGTTACATCATCTTGCTTTGGGCCAAGAGTTTGTTTCCCCCAGATGATTATCATGGAGCTGCTGACAGGTCTTTTGACTTAGTCCCCAGTATACAGGATCTCTCCTGTTTATTTAGCACTACTGACAAAGGGAGCACAAGTGGCTGATATGCTTATGCAAAGCACTCTATCTATCAGGCATTAGATAGTGTCTGTGTGCTCTGAATGTTTGGGGTGTGATAAATCAAAGCACATACTTTTTGACATCTTCCTGCTTTTGCTGCAGGCTCAAGTTTCTCTTGGTTGAAATCAGGGTGACAGAAAAATAAATGAAAAAGGCCAAATGTGACATCACCAGCCAACTGGTAATAGTCACGGAACAATAAATAATACTTTGTTGACTTGTAAAAATGAATCCCAGATAATGTGCACTTCATAATTCCTTTAATCTGTACATTAAACCTGTTATGCAATTGATACTATTAAGTATCAAATATTCTATCTAATATGAAAGCTGTTTGGTATGCAAAAAATGTGAAGACAATGATAGCAAATTGTTGTCTTGCATTTAATTGCATTGAATAAACTGTCATAATATTAGCATTGATATTTACATATTATATATTTTGAAGTACCAAAATTTCTATGATGCTACATGGACTATGACAAGCAAACAGGAAGACTGCTCCTGATATAAATAAATTATATTTGTAATTTTATCAGGTAGTAAATGAAGGGCCACAGTAAGGTTAATATTTTCTTGTGGGTGGAGCTACGTAGATTATACCACCTGTCCCCAACTTCGAAAGGGATTGATTCTAGTTATTACAAGCACTGAAATATGATTTAGCTGACAATTCAGTTCTCCACAAAGAATCAACTCATAGCATTTTTCCTGGACAATTAAAACTATGAGTCAAAAAGGGGGCTGTGAAAATATCTACAGACCCCTCACGTCCTGGACATAAATTATTTCAACCTCTACCCTCAAAACAGTGCTATAGGGCACTGCACACCAGAACAACTAGACATAAGGACAGGTTTTTTTCCTGAATGCCATCACTCTGCTAAACTTCCACAACACTGTCAAATAATTTACTAAGACTGTATTACAGAGGTGGTATTCAGCAGGTTCTGACCAGTTCTGGAGAACTGGTAGTGGAAATTCTGAGTAGTTCAGAGAACCGGCAAATACCACCTCTGACTGGAGATTTTACAGTATCCTTCCCCCGCCATGCCCACCAAGCCACGCCCACAGAACCGGTAGTAAAAAATATTGAATCCCACCAGTGCTGTATTACTAGTATTCTTCTCATCCTTCCTAGTACCTACCTCTTCCCACTATGACTATAGCTGTGTTGCTTGTAGCTTTACAGTTTATATTGTTTTATTTGCTTCTTAGTATGATTCGATTGCTTATTAGTAACCTATGACTATCACTAAGTGTTGTATCTTATGATTCTTGATGAATGTATTTTATTTTTTCTTTATGTACACTGAGAGCATATGTATGCATGTATGTATGTATGTATATATGTATGTATGTATGTATGTATGTATGTTATTCAGTTTTGTTCGGGTATTTTCCCATGTCATTACAGTTGTGCTTTTAAAGTTGTAGCAACGTTTCGGCAGAATCTCATCTGCCATCATCAGGCCTGTGTATTGTGTTCATCTGTGAGTCAGGCTTTCACAGCTGTTTCTGTTTTAAATTTGGTGCTAGCCTACTGCTGTGCCAGAATTGTTTTTTCTTCATCCTGATTGGTTGGGAAAAAACCATTCTGGCACAGCAGTAGGCTAAACAGACAGAAGATATTAGAAACACCAATCAAGCAGAACACAGCAAACTCCAAGACCAATAAACACAGACCAAGACTCTCAACCAATCAGGAGGAAGAAAAAACCATTCTGGCACAGCAGTAGGCTAGCCTCAAATTTAAAACTGAAACAACTTTAAAAGTCTGACTCACAGACGAACACAATACAGAAGAAGAAGCACAGAGCTGAAGACAGAAGCCTGAAGATGATGAATGAGACTTCATCAAAACGTTGCCTAGATACTTCCAATTTTACGCGGGAGAAAACCCGAAGATCCATATATATATATATATATATCTGCTCTTGGGATTCCTACCTGACTGCTTCAAGATAAGGGATTTGGGCAACAGACAACAGAGAAAGAAGAACTTTTCAAAACTTTTTTAAATCAGAAATTGAACATTTTGTCTTTCCTTTAACTGCCTATCCAATCAGGGCTATCTATTGAAGGGTGCTAAAGTAGTCAAGATGGAACGGTTTGATCGTGAGTTCAAAGCCTTGTCCTTTTTAATATGTGTGGCATGCATTGTAAATGTCTAAAAAGAGTTGGAGCTTTGGTCCAATGGTCTATCTACCATCTTAATATTTCTGACGCTCTTCTCTTGAAAAAGGGAAAGGTTAAAGTTTCTCTGTCAGTCGTGACCAACTCTAGGGCATGATGCTCATTTTGTTTCTTGGCTGAGGGAGCCAGTGTTGTATGAAGACAATTTTATGGCCATGTGGCCAACATGGCTATATGCCAAAGGTGCACAGAATGCTGTTATCTCGCCACTGATGTGATGCCTTTTAATCTACTTTGCATGCTTCAGAACTGCTAGCTGAGCAGGAGCTGAGGCAAGTAATGGGAGCTCACTCCTTTGCACGGAGGTTGGGTCTCAAACCAGGGCTGTCAGCTGCCCAGCTGATTGCATTTTATCTTGTAGATGCCCCTAAACCCAATGGAAGCTGAATTCTGAAACAAACCAGATATGGCTGGGACTAGCTTCCCTTGCCTATGTATGGTGGGACTACTCTAGTTATAATCCACAACTTTATACTAACATTAAAAAAACCAAAAGATCAGCAGTGATAAATTCAGTATGTAAATTACAATAATGTGTAATGTTTGGACCATATGAATAGTGTTGGAAGGATACAATGCAGCTGCATATAAAGAAACTAAAGGTCATCCTACAGTTTATGATCTACACTTATGGAGAACTCTGTTTGAAAAAAAATGTTATGTTTTACAATGTGCATATAAGAATCTTCCTGTACTATATTCCCTATCAACAAGTGATGTTAGACATACTCTTTCAAATTTATCTCATCTGTGTTTCAATCAGCAGAGTTTAAAGCGGGTGAGAGATGGCGGTAATATTTTTAAAAGTCTGTCCTATCACAAGAGACCATCAAACATTGGATACACTTATTGGACCTTGCCTTCATATTAAAGGGCAGCTGGAACAATCTGCTCCATTTTATGGAAATTAGTTGCAGCTGTTGCACTTCTGGCAAGTCGCTTCCTCAGAAAAATTGGATATCCCTACTCTATAAATATTGCTGCCAACATATATTTAGTTATATCTTTGTTTATTTAAAACAAACATAAATGGAAGATCCTTCCCCACCCCTTGGAAATCTTTTGGAAAGATGAACTGTTGAATATGTCTCATTCATTCCCTTTCTCTCAACTTGGCCTGCTGCAGCATTTTTCAATTTTGGGGGAATCCTTGTTTGAAATGTGCATGCTAATTTAATGGGTTGTGGTGAAGATGAGAGACACTCAGCAAAAGAAGCATGAAAGATCTACATGGAATCTCTTTGAAGACTACATTTTGGGAATAAAAAATAGCAACTCTTTGATTGCAGAAAAGAAAAAAAATAGGTCTATGCAAAGCAGTTTGGACGCATCTCAGCAATGTAGTGCATGTCAAGATGGTGATAGGTGTATCCTCTGTGGTCCCCCCAAAATGTGGACCTCTGTGTTGCTTTGCAATCTTGGATTGGCACTTCTAACAGCGTGGTGGGTTGAAGCTGTGAGGCAATGTAAGTGAAACAATATGGCCAGAAAACTTTGCTTTTCATTATAATCAAATTAAATCACCCTATTGAACTTCTGTTCGGACTATTTGATAATTCTTAACACCATAGGTATCCCCCAACAAATGAATAGTAACTGGACTAGTCTTAATTTCTCTGCTCTGAACTCAGAAAACACACCGTTCACAGAAGGCTTTTTTTCATTCTGTGGCTCAGATTGTTGTAGAAATTCTGCCATTGCCTTGATGGGATATGTAAATATGATATAAGCTTAATCCACAAATGGTTTATTTGTGCATAGCATATTATGTAATTACAGAAATTGCAGCTCTCTAACACAGATTAAGGATTTAGCATATTGGATGGACTTAACCATGTACAGTAGTACTTTTCTAAATGTTATATTCCATGCACAATTTAGGAACGAGGTAATTGCAAAAAGCATTGCAATGGTGTTGAAATTCAAGAATCTATTCCTAAGGCTGTGGTTTTCTTATCAGAATTTGGAGTCTATTGCTTTTATTTTAATTCCCCTGTCCTGACACTTTTATTTAGAATAGCAGGTGTGGAAGGAGCAATCAGGCTGCTTGGTTTCTTGTTAGAAGTTATCCATTGAGCATCATTTTTCACAAAGAATGTTGCTGGGTTCATTGCTTTAATAGAAAATATACAGTATAAAGAGCATATTAAGGCATACATTTTTATTTAATATTTTGACACATTCTGTGTGCCACTTGGACTTCTTACTGCATACCTGTTCTGTATTTATTCTCATTGTTTTATGTTCTTTGAAGTTCAAATCCCAGTAAGGGAACAAGGGGAACCCTAACATTAACTTTGGAGCTTTTAATTTAATGTTTATTTTTTTTAAAAAATGTTTAATTTAAAAGAAATATTGCCCCATGTGATCACTTCACATATGAAACCATGTTCCTTCTGAGTATGGGACCTTGGGCACAATATTTGGTGAAACACTTAACCACGGACAATCCCCTAGAATACCTTTGTATGGTCCAAAACATTAAAAAAGCAAAATTAGCAGAGCTTTTTTTACATAAAATAATCTCTGAATCTCAACATTCGCTGCACAGACTTGAATGCTGTTTAAGATTAGAGCCTGAATGGCTTATTGGGAAATGGGATTGTCATGGAAGGCCATTTTGTTGGAAATCCAAGCTTAGAGTATTTGTCATGGTTCTACTCTCTTTCTCCCTCCTGTTCTATGGCCCGTATAGATGTGTTGTGGGGGTCAGATGAAATGTTAGATTGTAATTGAGTCCCTTAGGTTAGGAAATATCACCTTAGATTAGAGTTACAGCATTTCATGGGCAGGTTGGTTTTTTTTTGCTCCACAGTTGAGAATCTTGAAAAGAAGGCTTGAATTCTTGGGTGGCCACTGTTGAGGTAGTTTCAAGCATACAAAATATAAAAAGTATGCATGAAATATGCCAGTATATTAAATTAACATCCTGCAAAAGCTCTCTTTTAAAAATCCAGATGCTTATATTGCTTTTGACAGACTCTCAGCAGTAAAGTTTTAACTTTAGAGAAGGCGCTTTCTGTTTCTGTTTTCAAGTTAAAAATAATGAAAGGAAAACACACTGAAATTCCCACATTATTAAATAAAACATTTAAATGGCCCAGGGCCAATAATTGTCACGCCATGAACAAATGCCTTATGGTAATATGTTCCATAACTATTCGCTAAAAACTACCAATTTTAACACATTTGCACATGATTAGACACAATAAAAAATTACTTATTGAAGTTAGTGAGACAGTAGACTTATGCCCAGGGGAAGGGAAACTTCACTGAAAAATTGAATGGGTGAAGTAGTTCAAAATAAGTTCCATGCTGTAAAAACAGATCATAAATATGCAGCCATCCAATGATTGCCTTTGTTCTCATGGTCAGGAGGTCAGAATGCTGCTATTCTGCAATGCCATCCTGAGGGATTTAGGCAGAAGCACATTCCTAACAGTAGATACTGGACAAATCCATCCAGATAACATTCAAAAGTAAAACATTATTTAGCAACTCTAATAAATACCAGCAGTGAACACAACTTACTCATAACAACAGATCCAATAGATAAAATGGCATTCTCCTCACTTAATAAAATGTGCAGTTTACCAAAGGTTCAATCTCCCACCCACCCCAACCCCAAGATATTTTATTAATTCCTCACAATTGCATATCTTCTATCTTTCAGGACACAAATTCTCTCAAAATGGTGAATGAGCAATAATAGGTAAAATCATCATCATTATTATTACAGACTACAACAGTTATTATTACAGAGTTACAACAGTTCATTTAGTGATTCTCTGAAGTTACAACATCACTGAAAAAAGTGGCTTATGACTGCGTTTCACACTTACAACTGTTACAGCATCCCTAGGTCATGTGATTCAAATTCAAATGCTTGGCAACTGATTCATATTTATCATGGTTGTAAGCAGAGGTGGTATTCAGGAGGTTCTGACCGGTTCTGGAGCAGTAGTGGAAATTTTGAATAGTTTGGAGAACCAACAAATACCACCTCTGACTGGCCTCGTCTCCATCTATTCTCTGTCTCCCGAGTCCCAGCTGATCATCTGGGTCTTCTTTCATTCCCTGCAAAGGAGAACAGAGCTGGAAAGCAGGTTGGTGGGGTGGGGAGGCAATGGGATTTTGCAGTATCCTTGCCCTACCATGCCGATCAAGCCATACCACACCCACCAAGCCACGCCCACAGAATCAATAGTAAAAAAGTTTAAATACCGCCACTGGTTGTAAGGTCCCAGGCTGCTTTCACGACCTTCTGGCAAGCAAAGTCAATGAGGAAGTCAGATTTATTTAACAATCCTGTCACTATTTAACAAGTGCAGTGATTCACTTAACAACTATGGCAAGAAAGGTCATAAAAGGGGACAAAACTAACTTAACGAATGTCTCACTTAGCAACAGAAATGTTGGGCTCAGTTATGGTCATAAGTTGAGGACTACCTATATTATCATCTAGCTAATAGTAATGGTTCAGTGATCCAGCCTTCTGATTGGTCGCTTTTTGTGTTGCTTCCCTCTTTCTTTATTAATACTATTGAGAAGGATGGATAAACATTTTTTTAAAAAAATATACAATTTCATTGCTATTTCTTCCTTTAAGGAACTGGTAATTTTTACTTTTCATCAATCCTATGTATATTTATTTTATTTTTCATCAATCCTATGTAGCACATTATCCTGAAAAGCTGTAATTTGCTGAAGTTACCTAGGGAATTTCATTTTGAAAAGGAATTTAGCTCCAATGGTTCATGGGTCAAATTCAACTGTATTCACTGTGGGCCACTGTTTTTTTCAGTTCCTTGATAAATATTTCACAGAACTGTCACATAAACCAAAATGCCCCCACTCTTATTTAAGGTTTAAGGATATATTTTCATGGATATGCAGAATAGTCCAGGTATTGTCTGTATGTGTTACAGACTTTCACATATTATTGCATACAAACTGTATTTTTTAAAGAAATATATATGAAAAAAATCAGCACCGTAGACAGCTTTTTCACTTTTAACAACATAATACAAAGGTAGTCTTAACACCAATATTTCACTCTGCCATTCCATAAACAAAGCACATCTACATAAACAAATTGCATCTATATTTTAATATTTCTATATATAATATGCATTTTATACGTACACCTGCAGCCTTACCCTATTACAGTATTTCCACAACATTTATATCTTCCCCTTGAATAAAAACATTTTTCTCTGTCGTGCTACCATACGTCATTTCTTGTTCTCCTTATCTATATTCTTCTCAATTAACTTTTCTTTTATGTGCATGATATATAGCTATCATCTTATTTACAAAGCAACCAGTCTTGTATACAGAGTCTTCTTTTTATTCATAGCCCCTTTCATTTTACTCTTCCACCAAATACTCTTTTTCCAACCCATCACATGTATAATTCTGCTCACCTCCATACCACTTTGAAATATAATTCTTTTCACCATTTCCAGGGTACAGTCACATTTTTTTCTTGATATACACCTATTCATTCAGATGTAAGGTTAATCTATATTCTATCTCATGCAAGAGTCATCACCTTTTTATGTAATTCTGCTGTCACTCTTAATTCCTTTAACTTCTTTTCACTTCTTTGTTTTTATTTACTGGCTATGTTCTTTGATGTCATCAAAGAATGATTCAGCTCACATTCAAAGTCTCTTGAGCCTTCCCTTGATTTTTCACTATATATAATCAAATTAACCATGCTTTTTTCTTTGTGTACATATGAATAGGCATGTTTAAATCATCTATTAGAACAAACAAATCTGTTTTTTCTAAGAAAGTCTCCCCAAAGAAATCCCATTCTCTCATTTTTGACCCTCTGAATGGCCCAATCATTTCTCCCCATTCCTTCCTATCACCAAGATTAACCCCTCCTGTGCTCCCACTCTTGAATTCCATTAATTCAGAATATTGCAGTTTTTCTGGAAATTCATTTTTGTTTTATCAGTATCACTATTTCCCTAAACTGGAACATTGCATATAAACTATCATCAGTTTATGTACCATTAATTTCATCAGCTTCCCACCAACTAGAAAATGTATGCATGTTTCCCAAATCTATGCAGTTTCAATAAATATATTTCTGTTACTATGTAATTTATAAACTGTGCAGTTTGTGTAAATAAATTCACAACTTTAATAAATACATGCCTTTTGGCATACTGTAGAAGTCTGGGATTCAAAAGTTATGTTAAGATAATACTGGTAAATTGCACAAATTCCATATTTAATTATCATGATTAATTTTGTTATGCCAAAAAAAGCTATGATGGATTTTCCCAGCCTCCCTCTTTCAGTGTCCCGCTGGTGATATTAACAACAATTTCACTAACGGTTAAGACTTATTTATTTGCCCAGACATTCCTGACGTATCTCATCATTTTAATGGATTTTGTGTATGTATATACAAACATACATATTATACTGTTACATGTTTAATATCACTGTACTGAAGTTTAGTAGAAAATCTCAAAATATATTAATGCATGTGGTTGCCTATAGCCAGTCTATCTTAGTAGCTAAGAGCCTGGCCAGTACAGGTAGTCGTCAAGTTACAACAGTTTGTTTAGTGACTGTTCAAAGTTACAGTGAAACTGAAAAAAGCAACTTATGATCATTTTTCACACTTATGACCATTGCAGCATCCCCATATCATGGGATCAAAATTCAGATGCTTGGCAACTGGTTCATATTTATGATGGTTGCAAGGTCTGAGAGTCATTTGATCAACTTTTGTAGCCTTCTTACAAAAGCAAAGTAAATGGAGAAGCCAGATTCACTTAACAACTGTGGCAAGAAAAGTCATAAAATGGGGCAAAATTCACCTAACATATGTCTCATTTAGCAACATAAATTTTGGGCTCAGTTGTAGTCGTAGGTCGAGGACTACCTAAACTTGGATGAACCAAAGCATGAAGCTTGAAGAATCAGAGCTGTTAGCTAAACTGCAGAGTTGCAAGATATATCAGAAAACTTAGAAAGTAATCCCTTCCACAACACAATCATGGATGGAATCACTAGGAAATGACTTTCAGTAAAGGGCATTTAAATGTTTTTATATTGTTGTATTCATCTTGCAGATTGCATAACAACTGATGCATGATAAAAGTGTCTGAAAGGCTTTAAAGAGTAATTCAGATGTAATTAGGACTGTGAAAAGTAAGGCTATGCTGTTTTCATGATCTTAACTATTCCTCAGACTGATTATTTGGCCCCTTGTGTAAAATGCACCATTACCCACAGATCAAATAACGGTTCCACACATGATTTAGTTTAGCAACATACTATTTTTTAAAAGCCCACAAGAGGTATTTGAAACAAGTGTTTAATAAATATTTATGCAATAAAAGCAAGAGGGATCAAGCTGAAACCGTATTGAATGGCACCTTACAGTTAGTGGGACGATTGTTTGAAAAATAATTATCCAAATTTGAAACACAGAATTAGGATCCTTTTCAAAACTTATGAGAGTTTACAGTCTAGAAAAGTAAGGTTTATAGCAGCATTGAAAAAAAATCAATCCAAAATTAGAACATGTTTTAAATAATGTTGTTTTCAGAAATGCTAATCATTTTTGTTGCCATTGACTTCAGACAGAAGTGTTGCTACTCAATATTGCTTAATCCAAGTCTACTTCCTTTCACTTGCAAAAAGTCCAGTGTTCAGTATATAATATACCATCTTTTTCATCTTTCCTTCTCATATGCCAAAAGAAGCTATATTTCTCTACACATCCCTGTCTGGCATCCCTTTTAACAGTTTTAGGGAAGTTTTCATAAGGATACAATTGTTCTAACAGCTAATAAAAAATTAATTCGTATATCCTTTCATTCCTATACATTAGTATAGCTCTATTTCAATTTCAGGTTAACGTACAACAAAATCTACTAGCAAATTCTTTTACAGTGTTTCTTCTCCTAGACATAGCTGGCAATGTTCAAACTGCTTGAGATGCTAAATAAAATTCAAAAATAGCCAGATATTTGGTAACACAGACTTGGGCAAGTTGATCAAAAGTCTTCTACTTAAATATGTGATATTTGCTAGGCTGAAAAAGTGGAGAAAACATGCACATTCATTTTTACAAAAACAGAGAAGGTATATAATACTTGGCATTTCTGCTTTACAAAAGCAAAGGTAGTTAAGTAGGATTACGGATTATGTTGTGAATTTTCCTTTTGGCCCTAGCCAGGCTTCTTAATTCTGCATTTGTTTTTCGTACAGAGTGTGGTTTAAGAAGCAGAAATATGGAAGTATATATTTTGAAAATGAAGATCATCAGTTATCAACAGCAGAAGCAGAGATGCTTGGTACATTAACGGACCAAAAATGACAGCGTTTGTTGTCACTGGGAGCTTTTAAGAAGACACTGGACAGCCACTTGTCCAGAATAGTATAGAGTCTTCTGCTTGAGCTTGGATTAGAAGACCTCCAAAATGGCGGCACACATGGGTGCATACATGGGCACAGCACAACTCACACAAGTGGTGGCATGTGAGTGCTCACCATAGGACAGTCATTGTAACTTTGAATGGTTGCTAAGCAACCCTTCCTAAGTCAAGGACTTCATGTATTCTTCCCTCTCAAAACATTCATATTGGAAAGCAAATTAATAATCGTGGTAGTTGAAAGCCTAATTCCTTATCCCAATGCCAAGCTTGTCAAGATAAATAAATGCATATAAATAATATTATACTGATAATCACTTCTTCATGGTTTTATTGACAGTACTCCATTTTATCAGAGCCCAAATAAAAGTGCAATAGTATCACAGAATAGACAAAATGTAGAAACAATTATTTTTGTTTCTCAAATGCTGTAGTGTTACACATAAAGAAAAGAAACGTGCATGTTTGTAACTGTATGTTCATAATATGCTGTTTTCACAACACCTCTGGGGGGAAAATCTCTTTGTTTTTGGTATCCTACACTACGAGAAATAATGTGATCAGAAAATACTTCATGTATGGAAAGTAAACAAAGATCAAGTTGTGACTTTAAATTGGACATTAAACTAATCCAGGTCTATACCTTAATAAAGGCCAGAGCTGGGAATTCTTATGGATTTTCTCGCTCATTGCTGGGATGACAAAGAAATGCAATAAATGTTCTATTACTTACACAAGCTGTTAGTTTTCAGAAAATTAGTCACCAATAACCTTTTACCCTCTGCACTGCTCTCTTCCACAGTAAAAGGACTTGACCTGAATCAAATGCAACCCGTGGTTTATTTGATTGCTATTTTTTCTGATTTATGCAGTTAAATTATGATGCTATTAGCCCAAACATTGCATTTTTCTTTTGGAGCCTTTTGCAGATAAAAATTTACTTTTGTGATCTTCACTAAAACCACAATAAATCAAAATATTATATTATAAGAAATAAACTGCTGTAAGTGTAAATATAAAATGTTGCTATGTTTTGGGGTTTCAGTCTATTATTGTATATAACAAAAGTGGGATATGTGTATGGATAATATATGTGAACTTTAACAGTTATATTCAGTTGAATGAAACGACACTAACAGAGATGGAGATGGGGAACATTTACATTATGTAGCCCACACCAACTCCATGGTGGAATTATATTGATTAGTTTTCCAGTTAGCATGTAGACCTCCTTCTGACCCTATTTTCAGGGTCACTAGATCATAATGTGATAGTACTGAGAGACTGATGTCCCTCCCATATTGGTTTCTGAGAAAAGTATGGAAGTGGACAGAAGAAATCATGCTCTCATTTATATATTTATTTCAATATTTTGAAGATATAAATGCATACATAAATTGCATGTGCAATGTAATATCATGGGGCAAGCAAACAGTCCCTGAATCAATCCAGAGAGACCTTTAAAAATTAAATTGTGGACATAACAATTTAGCCAGGTCTAGCAGTATTGGAGAAAATCTTTCCCCAGGTGATAATATTTTAAGTGCAAGATGTTTCTTGAACTATTGTTATATACCATCAAATAATAAATCAGATTAAAACTAGTTCATTTGTATGGTGATAGAAATGCTTTCAGCTGAACTGAAAAAATAAAATTGTAACTGGGTCCAGACAATTTGGAGGCCTTCTGGAGAAGACCTTTATTAAGCAAAGGGAAAAAGAAGGGGAAATCCCATCTAACAAGAAAATTCTAGTTTTAAATAATAACCTGAGCTGTCTTTTAGTATAGTATATGCACTATATACTATGTGAGATTTCATTTGTTAAAGTTCCACGGAAACCTCACAACTAATATTTTCCATGGCAGGTGTGCAACACTGCAGAAAAGACCAAGAGTAAGAAAATAAAGCACTTAAAGAATGCTTTCAATACTATTTTTAATTGTTATTTGAAGCTTACTGTTGACCTGAGTTTTGTAAAGCCATGAAGTCTGGACACAAGGACTCAAATATCCTCCCCCTAATGTTGGACTTTTCAGTATGCCTTTGAACTCAGTCTTCTCCGAAAGTGTTGTAACTGTAGGAGACCACATGGATGGCTGGTAGGAGTGGAATTTTTTTTAAAAAATGAAAAGGGCTTAGTTTCCAGCAGTTGCAGCAGCTGTTACATCTGTCTCTGGGTTTCCTGAGCTGAAATACAAGTAGGAAGAGAACAATGTTTTAGTACATGTTACTAGTACAATTAATAGACTATGTGTGCAAAGAGCCTACCTTCACTCAACTGCAACGTGAACCAATCCATTTCTGAAAAGTAGCAAAAGGAAAATGTTAGGTGGAACATATATATTTTGCTTATGGTGACCAGGCTATTAAGGAGACTTCAAAAACAATAGTTACCAAATGAACATAAACCAAAATTAACAGTGGAAAGAAAGGTTAATATAATAATTTTCTTTCTCTTTTTCTTCTTGCACATGCAAATTTTCCTTGATATACATGTTTATATTTTATTATCATGGTGTGTGTGTGTGTGTGTGTGTGTGTGTGTGTGTGTATGTATGGCCTTCAGCTTTGTCCGGGTATTTTCCCACGTCATAGTAGTGGTGCTTTTAAAGTTGTAGCAACGTTTCGGCAGAATCTCATCTGCCATCATCAGGCTTCTGTATAGTGTTCATCTGGATATACAGAAGCCTGATGATGGCAGATGAGATTCTGCCGAAACGTTGCTACAACTTTAAAAGCACAACTACTATGACGTGGGAAAATACCCGAACAAAGCTGAATGCCATATATATATATATATATAAACGCCTGGCAGACAAGACACACATTAAGACTGAACTATGCACCCTGACTAAAGTACTGACAGCCAACGGCTTCCACAAAAGCAAAATCACCAGCTTGATCCACAAAAACACACTGCAACATAATAGAAACCCAGAAGATGAACAGACCTATGGAACAGCTGTCCTGCCCTACATAAGAGGTACTACAGACAAAATTAGTAAGGTACTACACAGACATCACATCAGGACTGCCTTCAAAACAGACAGAAAAATAGCAGCCATCCTTAGCAACCCCAAAGATAAAATTGACCTGGAAAACCAAGGCATATACGAAGTCCCCTGTGCATCATGCCCAGCCACATACATTGGACAGACCAATAGAAGAATAAGTACCCGCCTGGATGAACACAAAAATGCAGTCAAAAAGCTGGAACACACTTCCTCACTAGTCCAACACATGGAAGCCACAGGTCATAGCATCAACTTCAATGGCACCAAAACCCTGGCCACTATGGAAAACCCTAGCCACAGAGTCATCAGAGAAGCCATAGAGATTGAAAAAGACCAGAAAGCATGAATAGAAGAGATGATTCCACCAGGCTGTCAATCATTTGGAAGCCTGCACTCACAAACAAAAAAATCTCCACACCACAAGCCAGGCAAACACCTGGGCACAAACAGATCCCCCTGATACCTCCAGCTCAAACACACCCCAACCAGGCACCCAGATGAAACCCAGCTTC
Organism: Notechis scutatus; assembly: GCF_049901735.1. Taxonomy (NCBI): domain Eukaryota; kingdom Metazoa; phylum Chordata; class Lepidosauria; order Squamata; family Elapidae; genus Notechis; species Notechis scutatus. The sequence continues at coordinate 25,580,298 of NC_142012.1, forward strand.
CTAACTAATGATAGCCGTCCATTTACCCGAAGCCAAGCTGCACTAAAGGCCTCCAATAAAGTAACACAATGCTGCCAGCCAATCAAGATACAAAAAGAGCCAAAAAACAGACAGAAGATATTAGAGACACCAATCAAGCAGAACACAGCAAACTCCGAGACCAATAAACACAGACCAAGACTCCCAACCAATCAGGATGAAGAAAAAACCATTCTGGCACAGCAATAGGCTGCCCCAAATTTAAATCTGAAACCACTGTAAAAGTCTGACCCACAGACGGACACAATACAGAAGCCTGATGATGGCAGATGAGATTCTGCTGAAACGTTGCTACAACTTTAAAAGAACAACTACAATGACGTGGGAAAATACCCGAACCAAGCCGAATACCATACATGTAAGTACCCGCGAAAACTTAAGAATATATATATATATATATATATATATATATATATATATATATATATATATATATATATATATATATATATATATATATATATATATCTTTGTATTGTGTTCGTCTGATGAAAAAAAGTACCTGTGAAAATGTAAGATTATATATATATGGTAAGATAAATTTGCTTCTAGTGTTCTGCTCCAACAAGTAAGATCTGTATTATTTTTCTCTCTTTGTCTTTATTAAACTAGTTTTGAAATTTCACACAGAAGCTATGTTTCCTTAATTCCTACAATGCTATATGAGTATCTAAACTGGTAAGATATGTGTGGCAAAACATGCCTGGTGAAGTTTAAAATAAATATACGTGAATTAATAATTCAGTCCACCACTGAAGCACAGCTAACCTTCTTTTTTAACTTAATATCCCTCATGGTTTCCCTGTATGCTTTTTTTAAGCAGTAAATAATGTCCTTACTCCCCTCCTCTTCTAATACACTCTACTTCTAATATGATCTTTCCTTTTCTACTTAAGAAAGACGTATTGGGTTTATTAGCATTGGTATAGTTGTCAGCTTTGCACTCTGCTTAATATTAACAAGACCAAATTAATTTTGACGAAAAGCCAAATGTGTTGCCATGTTAACAATGCCCAAATTTATTCAGTCTGTAGGCAAACAGCTGGTCCTTCTCCAAACTTTACACAATACAGGTATCGCCAAGTAGGCTGTCATTACATCCAACATGTGTGCCTTCAGTGATGAAAGTAGAGATCCAGCTGTTCAATAGCTATAGTGTGTATATATATTCCAAATACAGAACTACACACTGGACATTGTGCAATACGCAAGGGGTGTTGTATACATTAATTATTGTTAGCCTAGATTACCCATCAATCCATCTCATCCATGTCTAGCAAAAGAAAGTTACAATTTGGTATGTAACTATAGAGCACATTAGGTTGAGTTAGCCCAGTTTAGTATGTGTGGTTATATACCTATACATATGCTACTGAATCAGGAAAGCATGATTCTTTAGATTCATATAGAAGAATAGAATAACAGTGGAAGGCAAGGTCATCTAGTCCAACCTCTTGCTCAAGCAGGACATCCTATACCATTTCTGACAGATGGCTGTCCAGTCTTTTCTTGAAATCCTCCAGTAATGAAGCTTCAAGTTCTGAAGGCAGGGCGTTGCATTGGTTGATTGTTCGCACTGTCAGAAAATTGCTCCTTATTTCTAGGTTGAATCTGTCCTCCATCAGTTTCCATTCATTATTCCTTGTCTAGCCTTCAGGTGCTTTGGAAAATAGGTTGACCCTTCCTCTCTGTGGCAGCCTCTCAAATATTGGAACAGTGCTATTCTTTCTTTTCTGGTTGTAAACAGTATATAATCGCAAGGCCCCCAAAGCCTTATCTGTCACAAGAAAAAGACATTTGCTGATCTCAAGGGTACCTATCTTTCCTCTCTAAATCAGAAGCTTCCAAAAGCTAAGACTAATTCTGGTGCAAAAACAATACACTGGCAAATAATTTGCTTTGTTAAGTAATCTGCTTTGGCAACAATCAAATCGGCAATCTAATAGAACATGATTATAGGAGTTCACATGGCAATACTATTAACCCACAGGGCAATATGCCACTGGAACAGCTTACAAAATGTGCTCCATTATTATCTCTTCTGAACCCCTCCTTCCAGTATTTCTATACTATATAGAATGTATCTGATCTATAAACAATAATAACTCTAATATAATATTATACAAACATATATATAATAATAAATTAAAACAACCTCATTAATTATACATCCCAAAATGTATGCATGTATGTATGCATGTATATTATATGTTTTTTAAAGGTAAAGGTTTTTCTGTCAGTCATGTCCAACTCTATGGCAGGGATCACCAACCTTTTGGACCTCAGGGACCACCAAACTCATAATTTTAATCCCGCAGACCAGAGACCCTGGGAAAATCCCCCAAAAAGTCTGCAGGAAAACCCCCCACCCCATTTTCTTACCAATCGATCATTCTTTATTTGGGATCACAGGATACCATTTTCAGCTCCGTTCTTAGGGAGAGAGGGAGGGAGGGAGGGAGAGACAGAGAGACTTTTGGCTTCATGCAAGGAAAGCGGCAGAAGCAGTAGAAGTCTTTCTTTCTCTCCCCAAACTCTGCCAGAAATGAGTCTTTGTGAGACTTGTTGCACCAGCACAGCCTCTCAGAGCAAGATGCCTTGCAGGGTCCCAAAGACTCATTTCTGGTGGGATTTGTGAAAGAGAAAGAAAGACTTCTGCTGCTTTCCTTGTATGCAGCCAAAAGCAGAACAAGAAAGAAGCAGAAAGAAGCAGCCCGGTGGCAAGGTGAGATGCGTGGGGCAAGTGGGGCAAGTCCCCCACCTCCGACCTTTCCCCCCTACCCTCACTACCTCGTGTTGTTCGCAATGCAAGCAATGCAAGCCTTGTGTTCCTCCACAGCCTGGATTAATTGCTTTGGGCAGGTGCTTTGGGGTGACATTTCTCTGCAGACCCCAACATTTTCTCATGGACCACCAGTGGTCCCCGGCCCACTGGTTGGTGACCACTGCTCTAGGGCACTTGCTCATCTCTGTTTCTTGACCAAGGGAGCCAAAGTTGTCCAAACACAACTTCTGCGGTCATGTGGCCAGTGTGGCTATAAACCAAAGGTGCACAGAATGCTGTAATCTTCCCACCAAAGTGGTACCTATGAATCTACAAGCATTTGCATGCTTTTGAACTATTAGATAGACAGGAACAGGGGCAAGTAAAGTTCTACATTTAGGCAAGAAAAATAAAATGCACAGATACAGTATAGGTGGTATCTCACTCAATAGTAGTAGCTCTGAGAGGGATCTTGGAGTCCTAGTGGACAATCATTTAAATATGAGCTAGCAGTGTGCTACACCTGCCAAAAAAAGCCAACACAGTTCTAGGGTATGCATAAACAGAGGGATAGAATCAAGATCAAGATATTAATACCGCTTTATAATGTCTTGGCAAGGCCACACTTGGAATACTACATCCAGTTTTGGTGTCCATGATGTAAAAAAGATGTTGAGATGCTAGAAGCAGTGCAGAGAAGTGCAACAAAGATGATTAGGACACTGGAGGGTAAAACATACTGTATAAAGAGCAATTGCTAGAATTGGGTATGTCTAGTTTAATAAAAAGAAGGCCTAGGGGTGACATGATAGCAGTGTTCCAATATCTCAGGGGCTGCCACAAAAAAGAGAGAGTTATTCTTTGAAGCTATTCTCCAAAGCACCTGAGGGTTAGGACAAGAAGTAAACTTGGATGGAAACTAATCAAGGAGAGAAGAAACCTAGAACTAAGGAAAATTTCCTGACAGTTAAAACAGTTAAAACAGTTAATCAGTGGAACAACTTTCCTCCAGAAGTTGTGAAGGCTCTAACACTGGAAGAGACTTTTCAGAATAAATTGGATAGCCATTTGTCTGAAATGGTATAGGCTATATAGTATAAGCAGGGGGTTGGACTAGAAGATCTTATTCTTTTATTTTTCTTATATGTACCCATTTCATGTATTCACAACTATGTATACACTTATACTTATTATCTTGTAAACAATTGGCAAATCAAATAAATAAATAAAAATAAATAAATAAAAAATCTCCAAGATCCTTTCCAACTCTGTTATTCTATTCTATTCAAGTAATGGGATCTCACCTTGGTTGTACAGTGCTCGGATCTTGAACCCAGGATGTTAGCTGTCAAGCTGACAATCTCAGCATCTTTAACCACCGAGCCATCATGCTCTATATTATATTATATATACTAAATTAAACAGTTTCAGTTTGCATTAAATATTAAATGTTATTTGTAAAAAAAATGTAAGGGAATCCAAAAAGTCAACATCAAAACAAAAGAAAGATATCTTCAGGACTCAGTAGTCTATTATTTAATACGTTATTGTGGAAAACACTAGGGGAAGAGAGGTAATACAGTGTCCTGGGCTCTTAAACAAATGGTGTACATATACATGACAAATAAAAATCGTGATTATCATGCTTCTATAAAACATGTTTAGCAAAAGTTAATAAGGGAATATTTGCAAATTGTCCCAAAGAGCATTTGGAAACACAAGAATACACAGAATTTCTAAATCATTAAATGAAATTCTCCTGATAGTTCATAATGATGGTAATGATGTATGGCTGAAGAAACTAACTGATATCCTCAGTCCAGTAAAAGAACGGAAGAAAGCAAGTGAAGATAGTGGGCTGATCACAAATTAGTAACAACATATTCTTTCTTAGAAATGAATATTTTAAGCTTCTAAATTACACAATTTAGTTAACTGATCTTTCGAGTAAGTAAATGTGATGTGGAAAATCCATAAAGCAAAATGATTAAAAATATGACAGGTTCCAGGAGATCATGGGGAAACCATGACAAATCATTTTTAAAACTAATCAGAAATATATATATAGTTGATCACCATTGTCCTCTCTAATTGTTAGACTGTAGGATATCTCTGTTGGAAAAGAATTCCAGCTTTTAAAAATAGGAAAAATCTAGAAAAAGTACAAATCAGTGTGCATGCATTTCATTAAACTTTGTATCCTCTGAAAGTCTTTTTAATCTCTGAATTCTATTCACTCTATCCAAATGTGGCCATCCTTTTCATGTCAAAACCATGAATCATATCAATATGTTGAATGTTGCATTGTGACTGCTATTCCAAATAATCCAGTTATATACTTTCCAAAAAGCATCAAATGAATGTATGGCAGCCAGGACAAAGAATAATATAAAGTCATAAAGCTGACTGAAGATTTAAACCATCTCTTAAAAGTCTGTGAGTGTCTGCATAAACTCACACACGACAAAGACAATCTAGATTTATATGTCGACCCTTTTTATTTTGAAAGATAAACGTGCTTAAAAATTTGTACAAAGGCTTCTAAACCTTTCCTTCTTGGTGCAAACTATTTTCTAGTGGCCAGGTATTATTTTCCATAAGTATTTCTATATATTCCTAACAAAATCTGCAGCTGTGATTTATTTTTAATGATTTTCAGATCAACTCTGAAGGCAAATTCCTTCCAAGTGGCAGGATCCATACAAATAATGGTAACAATTGTTCTCTTTTGATGTCAAGGTTCCCCGTGAAAAGTTTTTTTTAAAAAAATAAATGCTTTTGAATAATTTTTTCGCTATAAGATGGCTAAAGAAGTATACTGAAAGATCAGTGTGCATTATCTTATTTCCTGTCATCACAAAATTGAATGTTGCCTTACATGGCCATATAAAAATAGAGTTTGAAAAATAAACAGAGCCATTATAGAATTTAAAGGGCACCAGTGTTCACTGTGTACAAAGAAAGGTTAAGGTTATACATTTACTTTTAATATTTTTTTTTATTAAAGTCAACTTAATAGTGGATATCTATTCTTCTTGTTGTGCCATATCCATCATCAGACATTGGCGATCATGTTGGAAATCCTATTTTTATCAACAGCCACATGAAAAAATAATGTTGAGTTTTGTCCAAACCAGTCCCTTAGATTTTGAAGCCATGAAGTTCTGCCTGGACCTCATTTGCCTTCAGTCTTTCTCTGGAGGATTAAGTGAAGTATGTTGTATTTTTCTGGATGTTGCATCACATGTCCAAAATATTCTAACTTTTGCTTCTTTATGGTTTTGATGATTTCCCTTGGCTTTCCCAAGTGGCTTATCACCTTCTCATTTCTGATTTTGTCAATCCCACTGATACATAATAGCCACCCATAAATCCACATTTCAAATGCTTCTAGTCTCTTCCAAGTGGCTTTCTGTCAGAGACCAACTCTCCATTACGTGGAGCAGGATAGAAAAGATGACAAGCTTGATTTTCAATCTTGGGCTTATTTTATTAGTACATTGTATTAATAAAAAATGTCCACAAAAGAGACCTAAAATAAGATAGATCAACGACATCAGCAAGTATTGCAGGCCCAATTGTCAAAAGAAAACTTAGGACCATGTTGGTTGAAAACATGCAAAAGAGGCCTCCATCTTGCTGTGGATAGAGAATGGCTAAAATGATGATGATGATGATATAGATTTCTATGTAACCAGGTAAGAGATGAAGATGAAATAAAAATTACATGGTGTGTTTTGTGCTAGAAACTAGAAAAAATGGTGGAGAAAGATAAAGAAAAGAATACTTGCTCTTTATTATGTGTCTTATCAACATGTGTCCAATCCTTTAGAGACAATAACAACATAATCTTATGGTAACCACCCAGGGCTGCTGTTACAAACAAATATAAATTAAAAACAAATATAAATTAAGAAAGAAAAGAAAAGTTGTTTTCCAAAGAAGATGATTATTAAATAATCTTAATAAAATAAGGCATAGGTTCAAACAATAGTGGAAATTATACTTACTTATTTGACTTCTATAGCCATCCATCTCAACAAGTGACTGGACAATATATATCAATTTTAATTTTTGTTTTGCGCTAAGCGTTCCTATGTGCCAATGAACAAAATGGTTTAGGTATCACTGGAAAAATGCATGTCTGAATGCCTTCTATGAAAGCATAATCAGGGCAAAATGACATTTGTATGTGTGGAATATGTTGGTGAACTAGTTTAGGAAAGCAAGTTGTCTCTCCAAAGTATGATAAAAAATTATGAACAGGTCCCAAGTTTTTCATTGAGGGGAAAGAAACGAAAATATATATTATTATATTACCAATTATAATCTCCAGTAGAACAGTTATTTGCAGTTATTACTCAAAAAACAATCCTTAAGATATTGTCCATATAAAACTAACTACATTCCATTTCCCCCCCACCCAAAAATATGAGAAAAACAATGCTTCAGGGATTTTTGTACATTTTTGACTTTATAAATTATGAAGAAGGAAGCCATATATGTTTCTTTTTTATGACTAAGAGCATGGAGTATAATTTAGCTTCAACTAAGCCTGTGAAATATATGAAAATGGTAATAATAAGTGAATTCCAAGCCAACCTAATCAGACGTAAACACGAAATGTTATGCACTAAAGTTGTGCTTTTATACCATGGATGTCAAGCTCGCCATATCATGTTGCTATTACATGATGTATCATGACATTTTTTTCCCTTCATGGAGCTGGGTAGGTGTGGCCTGCACGTGATGCATCCAGCCCCTGGGCTGCCAGTTTGACACCCCTATTTTATACCAAATAGAATTAAAGTGGCATATCAGATGAGCAAATATAACGGCACCTGTCTGATGATTGTATTTTATTTTAAAAGAAGGCGAAGCTGCATTTTTAACAGCTGTTGCCAGGCATAGTTGCTATTATTGCTGTTATTAAAGACAGATGGATAGTTATAAGGAAAAAGAAACCTCTGGTTTTTGAAACCACAGTTGCTCACCATGAAAAGGGGTGAATATAAATAATCATTGATTGATAAAGTTATTGCATTAAAGGGGACAAGCTAGACTAGACTACACTTCAAAAATTGTCTGACCACTGACAGATGTGAAGAACTGAATCCAAAAATACTGAATACCGGCTGGAGCATCTGCCAAACTTCCAAGTGCTGCCTAGTGAGGAAAGTTTGGTCTTCCTTCAGGCCTTTGGCAGTTGGAGAAAAGACAGAAAAAGAGAGAGAATGTGGTTAATTATTTCAGAACAAATGACAGCCCATCATTTGATGTTAAAGTCATTTGTAGTCTTGTTTCAGTTTAGCAGTCTGTTTCTGTTAGTCAATTTTGGCTATTTTGCTCTGCATTTTCAATATGCACACAGAAAGCCAAGCATATTTTCAACCGTTTTTAGAAGCCCTTTTATTATTTCAGCCCAGATTTATTTTTTTGGGGGGGGGGGGAATTAATTCAATATGTTGACTGCTCAGTAATGGTCTTAAAGGTAACAGAGGGGCTGTTGGAAAAATGAAAAGTGGGTGTCTGCCCTCTTCACTTCAGTAAAAGTGAGTTTCAATGTGAGGGCTCTAGTATGAACAAAGGATGGACTAACAGTGAATAATTCATTGATATGACTATCAACTAAATGAACTAAGAGTTTATTTGGTTCACGTTTAAATGTAAACTTGTTTCACATTTACAAATAACTACACAAACTAAAATTATTTTTATTTTAAAGTGATTGGGATGCATATGCAACCACAGGCAAACATATAAGTTGTTAAAAGAAAAGTCTATTCATAGGTATACATGGAAGGAAGGAATATATGTGTGTGGGGTGTATATACTGTATATGTATTTATAAGTATGTGTGAGGCTGATGTGACTGATGTAATTATTTATAGGAAAAAGTGAGAATTAGTGAAGTTTACAGTGGTAGTGAGGGATGTCAAATGTCAAACAACACTTTTTTTTAAAAAAAGTGTCACAAATAGATCTTGGGGAAAAATAGATAGAAAAGAAGTGTGTTGGAAGTGTGAACAAGAGATATTTATTATGTTTGGTGGTCATGTAAAATTGAATGGTTTTAAATGATTCAGAGCAGAGGTGGTATTCAGCAGGTTCTGACCAGTTCTGGAGAACAGGTAGCAGAAATTTTGAGTAGTTTGGAGAACCGGCAAATACCATCTCTGAATGGAGACTTTATAGAATCCTTCCTCTGCCACACCCACCAAGCAAAAAGAATGTGTTATCATTCCCCATGGGAGGAAAAAAGTTTGTTTGTTTGCTTGCTTGTTTGCTTGCTTGTTTGCTTGTTTGTTTTGGTGCCATCAGGTCAGGGTTGATTCCTGGTGATTACCTGGATTACTGTCTGTAGTTTTCTTGCCAATATTTAAGAATTGCTTGCTACTGACTGCTTTATAAGGCTGAGAGAGAGGGACTGGCCCAAGGTCATTCAACTGGCTTTTTTTCTTAAAATAGGATTCTACTTCACGGTCTGCTACACCAAACTGTTTCTCAATCCTATTGGAGATTAGTTTGTGGCTTGGGGAGGAGTTTGGGAGAATATTAATTGCAAAGGGACATGGGAGATACAAAATCTAGGAGGGTACAAAAGGTACAAAATCTAGGAAGTGCAATGTGCTTTAATGTCAATGAGGGTGTATGCATAGATAGGCTTATGTACTTCAGCAAATCATTGAGAAATGCATGGACGTGGGAAAGAAATGATTGATTTAAACCTTTGGATGATTAAATGAATAGGTATAAATTAAGGAACATTTTCCATGATATGAAATGGAAAGATGAATGTCAAGTGTGGCAATGGACATGTGATGGCTATGAGAATAAATGAAAAGCATAGCAAATGGACCAAGCCTAACTAGAGAGTAAGCCAAAAATGTATCATGCTTCTGTGTGTGTGTTTTTTAATGTGCCTATGGATATAAGGAATAGTTACAAACTTATATGAAGATGTGGAGGTATAAAAAGTAGGTGACAGACATGATCTGGGTTTGCACAAACCCAGTTGCACCAATTCTTGCATCAGGACTCAGGAGGTGGTACTCATGGTTATTCATAACTTGCTCACTATCAATCTGGATTATGCAATGCATTCTATATGGACTGGCCTTAAAGACTATAACTATTAATTCAGAAGGCAGTGGCACAAATAGTTATGGGCACATTTCAATGTAGCCTTATAACACCATTGCTTCACATGTCATACTAGGTACCAGGAAGCTTCTAGGTGCAGTTTGAGGTACTGATTATTACCTATGAAACCCTTCATGGCACTGAACCTGGTTATTGCAGGACTGCCTATCTACAAATACTTTAGCTATCCAATAAGAACTGATGAGGTGGACATGCTCCAAATCCCATCAGTTAGATTGTGATAGCGAATTCAAGAGACATGTTGTTGTTTTTCTGTTGCTGTACCTGCCCTATATAGCATTCATCCTTAGATTAAGATAACTCCCAAAACCTGCCTGCCTTTTGAAAGATTCCAAAGACCTGGATTTTCTGCCAAGTTTTATATCTGTCTTGATTCTTTATGACAGTTTAAAACTTTTTTTACTATGTTTAATGTGGGGTTATTGTTGTTGCTGTAATATGCTGATTTTAATTGTGTACTCTATCCTCAGTCAAAAATCAATTGGGCATCTATATACATTTATTTTTAAAACAAAAATGATTCCTTTTTAAACAAAAAATTGATGTCTGAGAATACAAATATTTTCCAGCAGATGTTAGGTAGGTTTGTGATTCAGTGAGAAGATTGGATCTGAAAATTAATCTGTTAAAGAACAAGGTAATTGTTTTTGACAAGGAAAAGGGAGAAAACAATTACGAGTTATGTGTACATGAAGAAAAATTAGAGCAAATAAATGAATATGTGTATTTTGGGAAAATGTTTAATAATGATGTGTAAATGAATTAGTAAAAAAGCTGGTAGAAAAATAGTGGATATCATAATTTGGCCACTAGGAATCAATGTATCAATTAATCAATACTGGGCAGTATTTGATTAAATTAGTTTTAAATATGTTGGAGATTCTCAGTCATCTGGGTCATAATTGTCTCACAGGTGCTTTTCAAAGGCAACTGTACTGGTTTTTTTGATTAAAGAAGAAAAACATTTCTCTTCTCATTCAAGAAGCCTCATTAGTTGTGAACTATTTAACTATGTTTCCTTTTACTAGGTTTTAACAGGGTTTCTTTTCCTAATCTCATAACGTTTATCTATAGCTTTACTATTTCTTTCTTCCGTTTTCTGTACAACACTCACAAAGGAATAATTGGTTCGTGTATATTGTATATTCATCTTTTTCTTATGTGATCTATTTCCAGGGGTGGGATTTTACTGGTTCAGACCGGTTCGGGCAAACCAGATGTTAAATTTGCATCTGGTTCACCAAACCGGTATTTGAACCAATTGTCTGGCCCTGCCCACCCTGAGCCGCCCCTCCTAGGAGTCTTCACATGGCCCATTTTCTATGCAGGTAAGTACAGAGTCTGCGTGGAGGCTCTGGAAGGGGGGAAAACGGGCTTTCTGGAAGTACTGGAAGTCCAGAAACGGGCCTGTTTCTGGTTTCCAGAGGGCCTCCAGAGCCCGTGGAGGCCATTTTCCCCTCCCATAGGCCTGAGGGAAGAATCCAGACCCTTGGGAAGGCGAAAAAACAGCCCTCCCAGAAGTCTGGAGATGGGCCTGTTTCCAGCTGCCAGAGGGGCTCCAGAGCCTGGGGGAGACCATTTTTGCCCTCCCAGAGGCCCGAAGGAAGCCTCTGGACCCTTGGGAAGGCAAAAAAATGGCCTCCCGGAAGTTTTGGTAGGCGATGCCCACCATGGCCATGCCCACCCAGCAACTGGGCAGCGAACCAGTTGCTGGGATTTTTGAATCCCACCACTGTCTATTTCATAAATGAAAGATAATACTAAAAGTGAATTTCATATAGGGCTAAATTAATCTCCATTTTATCTAATTTTCTGATATGGTAGAAACAAATTAACATAGATTTAATATCCATGAAAAAATGTAACATAACTTCAGATATGCAATGGGGGAACATAGAAGGATAAAAGCTAGCAATTGTTATCTATATTTTGTGATTCAGAAGATTACATTGGAAATATCCAATTTTGGTCCTTGGTATTTCTTAAGTTAGGATCCTTAAAAATGACAATGTTAGCAATACTATTCTGTTTTATGTGGACCAATAGAGTGACTCTGTATTGAAGGTGCTTCTATGATTTCTATTTGTGGTAAGAAATATCTTTATTTCATTCAAAAATTAATGGAGATTAAGGGGTTGGTTGGGATCCACTAAATATAATGTTTTGATTCGTTTAAATTGAAAGGAGCCAAATTAGTTTGTTGACATAATAGCATAACCTGTACTACAGTTAAGATGAGATAATGTCAAGGACCAGTTATTATAATAACAGTCACAACTACAACAATGATAGAACATAATCTTAACTTCAGACTTTAAGCACATATCATCTCCCCTCAAATTAATAAATAACATGACACAGTACATAGAAATACCTATCTTAAGTACATAGAATTATTGTATTAACTGTTGTTGTTTTTTAAAAAAATTAAAGTAATCTGAGATCTTGCATGAAAGATGTCACAAAACCTGCAGGTGAAGATGATATCACAAAACCTGCAGGTGAAGATGATGACTCTGGTCACAAGAGGGGAAAGTAAAATTAAATAAGGTGGAATTAAATTCATCTGAACTTCAGACACACAGAGGTAGTCTCTTCAGGAATAGAAAATCCACTTAAAAGTAACTAATTATGTTTCTCTCCAAGAAAAATATTGAAATTGATTTATTGACAACAAATGTGAAATAGTGTTTAACTGTGCTGGTTTCGGAACAAGTTCTCATTGACCCTTAGGTATAGAATGATTTGGACCCAGTCATTTTCTCTCAACCCAACCTTAGAGTGTTGTTGGTCTGCAGAAAGAAGCAGTAAGCATGCGCTGAAACTCCTGAATGAAAAGCGTTATACTAATGTAACAAATAAAGAATCGAGCACTACAAATACCATTTTATTGACCTGGTGATATAATCATTTATAAACTCCCTTATTCTTTGTCTTGGTTATATTGATTGACCAATGACTTGCACTTACCTGCTTTTAATGTTTATGATTTTCAATTTTGTCGTCCCCCGGTGGTTCTAAGGATTATTATATTCTTACTATTTCCCTGTATTTTGTTTATTGGTTGTGTTATTTGATTGTTTCTAACTATGTGAACTGACCAGAATCACAGATGTGGGATAGACAGGTATATAAATGTGTGTCTCTCTGTGTGTGTACTTTTTAAAAATAGAGAAAGAAAGAAAGCAGGAAATAAGAATTGAACCATTTTGCTCTGTGATACCAGCAAAATATTGATTAATTAATAATTTTAAAAAACAACTGCTATTATTACAAAACAATAAGTGATTACTTCTAAATGGCCCTGCTTTAAACTATCTGCCCACTCATGAATCAATCTGTTGTCATCTTCACTGGGACCTACAATATTACCGGTATCATTATTTTCCAAGGAAGTAGAACACCAGCTGTATATGAGATCCAATGGTGCCCCTCTGTGAATAGAAATAGTTCTTGCATGCTGACCTGTCTCTACTATTAAGGCAGGGTAACCTTTTTTGATCAAGACCCATATTTATTTGTAAAAATTATTTCAACCTCCAAAGGGTATCCTATCATTAGCAGAAACCATGAAATTTGTCTTTTTCATTTCAGTTTGGGGGAAAAGTAAAGGTACAAAATAAGTATATTAGAGGGTGACTGTTGATTTTGGAAAGCTATAAATTGATTGTGGCTAGATTTGATAATAAGATTTTAAATTAGTCATGGAAATCCTTCTTGTGAAAAAATTCTAGTTTTTTCAATTCTTGAAAGAAAACATGACAAGACGGGTATTAGAACATTGGACAATAGAGGGAACCAGAGGAAAATAAAAATTATAATTAAAGGAGAAAAAAAATGGCTTATTAACATGGAATGAGAAAAATACTTTAAAACCAGAGGGGGTATTCAACCGGTTCTCACTGGTTTGGGCGAACTGGTAGTGGTGATTTGGCCTTGGTCGTCGAACCGGTGGTGACTCCTGGCTAGCCATGCCCATGATCCAGTTGCCTGACCACCCGATCACTCACTTGCCCGGGTCACTTTCCTAGCTTTCCCTACCATGTGGTAGCCGTGGTGCAGCTTGGGCAGAAGTCCCCTTGGCCCCAGGATATCTGCCCACCTGCCCACCCTCCCAGAGCATGCTTTCTTCCTTCTCCCGGCAGACGCACCTCTTCCGGCCTGGCCCGCCCAGCCAGTAGGTGGCCACATGTCCAGCCACCCCTTTTTCAGTGCAAGAAGCCTCCCCCAACCGGATATATTCTCTCCTCCTTCTCTGCCTGTTTGTTCTGCATGGCCGAAGAGGAGGAGATTAGTTGGCTGGTTGGAGGAGGCTTTTTGCACTGTGAAAGAGGTGGCTGGAGACCGAAAAAAAAGTTGCCTCCAACCGCCTCTTTCGCAGCACAAGAAGCCTCCCCAAATGGCTGACTGCTCTCGTCCTCCTAGGTCATACAGAAAAAACAAGCAGAGAAAGAGGGGAGCATGTGTGTGTGTGTTTGTTTCAGGTGAGTCTCCTCTCCTAGCTTTATTTTCCCAGCCCTTAACTTTCCCCAAAAGTGGGAGGAGAGGAAGTCCTGCCCGCAGCCCCTTTGTTGGACCCGGAAGCTTTGCCTACCCAGAGAATGGCCAGGAAGAACTCTTGTAACGAGCAATGCTGCCAGGCACTTGGAAGTGGGTGTGGGTGTGTATGGGTGTGTGTTTCAGGTGGGTCTCCTCTCCTAGGGGAGAGGGAAGGAGAAAGGGAAGAGAGAGAAAGAGAGAGGGAAAGAGAGGGAGAAAGAGAGGGAGAGGGAAAGAGAGAGAGAGAGGGAGGGAGAGGGAAAGAGAGAGAGGGAGGGAGGGAGAAAGAGAGAGAGAGACAAGAGAGAAGAAATAAAAGAAAAAGAACATGGAATGAAAGAAAAAAAGAGAAAGGAAGAAAAGGGATAGACAAAGAAAGACGGGATGGAAGGAAGGGAGAGAAGAAAGAAAGAGGGAAGGAGGAGAAAGTGAATGAGATATATGGATAAATGAATGGATAGATACATGGAAGGAGGGAAGGAGAGAGGAAAAAAGGAGAGGAAGGAAGGACACAAACCCTGGCTTCAGAAGACTCTTTGAAACAGCACAGCAATCTAGGGCTGGAAGGGATCTCGGAGGTCATCTTCTAGTCCAAGGGTCTTCAAGCTTGGCAAATCTAAAACTTGTGGACTTTCAACTCCCAGAATTCCTGAGCTAACATGACTGGAGGAGGAATTCTGGGAGTTGAAGTCCACAAGTCTTAAAGCTGTCAAGTTTGAAGACCCCTGTTCTAGTCCAACCCCCTGCTCCAGCAGAAGATCTCTACAGAATCATAAAATAGCAGAGTTAGAAGGAACCTTGGAGGCCATCTAGTCCAACCCCCTGTTCTAGCAGGAGACTTTATATCATCTGGAATCTGGATTATTTTGGTGCCTCAAACAAAGAGGAAAATTGGCAGAGGAGTTTACTAGGACGAGGCTGCCATGCAGAGGAAGGCAGAGATCGTCCTTCACTTATGACCACAATTGAGCCCAAAATTTTGGTTGCTAAGCAAGAGCATTGTTAAGTGAGTTTCACCACATTTTACTCAATCCATGATATCTCCTGGGTCTAATGGTCATGTGCAGGCTAGGGAAGTAAATCTGAAGGTGTGTGCAATGTTCTAATGTACAGAAGTTATAGTTAAATGTGTGGCAGAAAGTAGACTATGGGTGTGTTTTTTCAAATGCAGTGAGGTTGAATGTGTATAGTTTTAAAAGAGCTGTGTGTGTGTGTGTGTGTGTGTGTGTGTGTGTGTGTGTGTGCGGACATACACATACAGTATATATAGTAGATAATGTATCTTTTTATGTGCCTTTACACACACTATACAATGTAATATGTATGTACACATATGGCATATATACATAGGATTAAATGGTGTATTTTCAATGTTCAGTAAAATCTGTATTTTCAATGTTCAGTAATAGTAAATAAATAGAGAGGGAAATTGTATCTCTTTGAGGCCAGGCAAGGCACCCCTTGACGTGAGTGATGTCAAGTTGGCCACGCCCACCCAGTCACATGACCACCAAGCACATCCACTCAGTCACATGACCACCAAGCATGCCCACCCAATCACATGACCACCAAGCCATGCCATCAAATAAGCCATGGCATCAAATAACCCATGCCCACAGAACCGGTAGTAAAATATTTTGAATCCCACCACTGTTTAAAACTAATAATATTCAAGGATATTTGTGAGCAATGAATCCAGAAGTTAAACATGCCATTATAGATAAGTGGCTTTTAGGAGATGGAAGAGGAACAAATTTTGCCAGATGGGACTTGGACCAAACTGAAAGTGGATTTGAAAACGATAGGCTGATATGGAAAAAGAGCTTTCACTGGATATGCAAATAAAATCTGCTGATGTCTTAATAATTGAAACTGAATAATTGAAATGTGCAAGTGGGAAATCAAAAGAGTGATTTGAGTAACTTTCTTACTGAATCTATGAAATGATCTCCAAAAAAGATCTGTTAAGCTTCTGAACATTTGTCTGAGAAGCACTGAAAAAAAAGTGTAGGACATTATTTGAAGGGATTAAAGAAGCACTGAAAAAAAAGTGTAGGACATTATTTGAAGGGATTAAAGATCAAGACTATTAAAAGCAAAAGTCAGGAACATAAAGACCTCACTGGTTTAGATGATCAAGGTTTAAAAAGATATGGTGTTATTTCTGGTAATCCTTAATGGATTTTTGCTGACAAGAACTGGATGACAAGGCTGTAAGGCTCTGTTCATAGATATGAGATGAAATATGGAATGAAGAAGTTTTTTGTTGAACCAGAGGTGGTATTCAGCAGGTTCTGACCAGTTCTGAAAAACTTGTAGAAGAAATTTTGAGTGGTTCGGAGAATCAGTAGCAGAAATTTTGAGAAGTTTGGAATACTACCTGACTGGCCCCGTCCCCATCTATTTTCTGCCTCCCGAGTCCCAGCTGATTAGTTGGTTCTACTTTTGCTGCCCTGCACAGGAGAACACAGCTGGAAAACAGATTAGTGGGGTGGGAAAGAGAATGGGGATTTTATAGTATCCTTCCCCTGGAGTGGGATGGGAATGGAGATTTTACAGTATCCTTCCCCTGCCGTGCCGACCATGCCATGCCCACCAAGCCAAGCCACACCCACAGAACCGGTAGTAAAAAAAAATGAATCCCACCACAGTGTTGAACATTAAGAGAAGGTGATAAATTGTTAAAATTCTTTATACTTGTAATGAAGAGGGCCATTAGTAAACAAAATATTTACCTTTCTTTTCTTATAGTATTCACATGACATTGATTTTATTATTTTCTCTTAAAAGGTTATAGTGATCTTATTTGCTAAAGAAATCCATGATAAATGTGTCTTGTTAAAAGCAGAACTGCAAGTATTTTGTGCATGGAATATTTTATGAAATCACAAAGGTATATTAAATGTTTAGTTGCATCGAACATTCTTCTTCATTACATAACAACTCATTCTATTCACCTTACATTCCATGTTGAAAATTGATAGAGTCTCATGGACATAGTTCAGATAAATTGATACTACTTTTCAAAACTGCTAACCTGTGCTAATGTCATTTTGGAAACAGTCTGGCAACAGCTATTAGAATGTTGTCCCTGTAGGTCATAGAGTGAAGATGGGAAAATCCTTAATAAAATGTTGTCAGAAGCTACAGGTGGGAAATAAAAGAGCTCTTGTGACCTGTAATCCTATTTCCTCATAAAATCATGGACTGTACAGTCATTTCGTGGCTGAAATTAGATAACATGCTGGTAGTCTTCCAATATCAAGTTATGCAGTTTGCCAATATCACTTCTGGTGAAGAATCATAAAACAGAGAGCAGCTGAACTCTTTCATTCCTTTCTTTCTAACTTGTTTTTAAAACTGCATATAAAAATAGGAGCTAATCTAAACAAAGAAAGTTTTTTTTATAAATTTTGTTAGCTTTGATAAATATTGCATAGTCGGGCTTAAAGAAATTGAGATGTATACTTGTTGCAGAATACCTTATGCCACCAGACTCGAAATTCTAGACCTAGAAAACTTAGAACTATGCCGCCTTTGGTCCGATCTAAGTATAGTATATAAAATTATACATTGCAATGTCCTACCTGTCATTGAATACTTCAGCTTCAACCATAACAATACAAGAGCACACAATAGATACAAACTCAAGGTAAACTGCACCAAACTTGATTGCAGAAAATACGACTTCAGCAACAGAGTGGTCAATGTCTGGAAAACTCTACCTGACTCTGTGGTTTCTTCCGCAAACCCCAAAAACTTTAACGTTAGACTGTCTACTACTGACCTCACCCCTTTCCTAAGAGGTCTATAGGGGGCATGCATAAGCGCACCAACATGCCTACCGTCCCTGTCCTATTATTTCTTTTTATTTTTCTTATATATATCCATTTCATGTATTCATAACTATGTTTATACTTATACATATTATCTTATAATCACTTGACAAATAAATAAATAAAATAAAATAAGTATCGCTCATAGTGTTAATGGACAGCTTCTGTTTTCTCTAGGTCAAATGAGATTCAATGAGCCATTCTATATCCCAGTTAGATACCTAGTACAAGTATGTATGTCCTAATATACATATATTGATAGGTAGATATAGATAGATATAGATATATGTATGTATGGTATTCAGCTTTGTTCAGGTATTTTCCCACGTCATTATAGTTGTGCTTTTAAAGTTGTAGCAACGTTTCGGCAGAATCTCATCTGCCATCATCAGGCTTCTGTATTGTGTTCGTCTGTGAGTCAGACTTTCACAGCCATTTCTGTTTTAAATTTGGTGCTACCCTACTGCTGTGCCACAATGGTTTTTTCTTCATCCTGATTGGTTGGGAGTCTTGGTCTGTGTTTATTGGTCTTGGAGTTTGCTGTGTTCTGCTTGGTTGGTGTTTCTAATATCTTCTGTCTGTTTTGAAGCTTTTTTTTTTTTTTTTTTGTCTTGATTGGCTGGCAACATTTAGTTTCCTGTATTGGAGGCTTTTAGTGCAGCTTGGCTCCGAGTAAACGGATGGCTATCATTTATTAGGAAGCTAGGTTTCATCTGGTTGGAGTGTGTTTGAGGTAAAGGTATTGGGGGGGTCTGTTTGTGCCCAGGTGTTTGCCTGGCTTGTGGTGTGGAGATTTTTTAGTTTGTGAGTGCAGGCTTCCAAATAATTGACAGTCTGGTGGAGTCATCTCTTCTATTCATGCTTTATTATTTATTATTTATTATTATTCAGAGATGACTCCACCAGACTGTCAATTATCTGGAAGCCTGCACTCACAAACAAAAAAATCTCCACGCCACAAGCCAGGCAAACACCTGGGCACAAACAGATCCCCCCTGATGCCTCCAGTTCAAACACATCCCAACCGAGTACCCAGATGAAACCTAGCTTCCTAATAAATGATAGCCATCTGTTTACTCGGAGCCAAGCCGCACTAAAAGCCTCCAATACAGGAAACACAATGTTGCCAGCCAATCAAGACAAAAAAAACAGCTACAAAACAGACAGAAGATATTAGAAACACCAATCAAGCAGAACACAGCAAACTCCAAGACCAATAAACACAGACCAAGACTCCTAACCAATCAGGATGAAGAAAAAACCATTCTGGCACAGCAGTAGGCTAGCCCCAAATTTAAAACAGAAACGGCTGTGAAAGTCTGACTCACAGACAAACACAATACAGAAGCCTGAGGATGGCAGATGAGATTCTGTCGAAACATTGCTACAACTTTAAAAGCACAATTATAATGACGTGGGAAAATACCCGAACAAAGCTGAATACCATACATATAGATACCCGCGAAAACTTAAGAAAACAGATATATGTATATGTATACATGTATATGTATACATATATATGATATACCTAGAACTAAGGAGAAAATTTCTAATGATGAGAGCAATGGAATAGTTTGCCTTCAGATGTGGATGCTCCATCAGCAAAGGGGGATGGATTAGAAGACATTCCAACTCTTATTATTCTATGTTCTATGATATTTGCATTAGAAGGAAAATACAGCAGGTAAATGAGGCAGAGCCAGATTGATGCAGTGTTTACAGCACTGGCCTAGCAACCAGGAGATTGTGAAAGCCAGTTGGGTAACTTTGGGTCAGTAACTCTGTTTCATCCCAACTCACCTCATAGGGTTGCTGTTGTATGGAAAGTAGAAGGAAGGAGTACTAGGTATGTTTGCCATCTTCAGTTACTTATACATTAATAAATGCAGGATAAAGTCTAATAATAAAGCCATAACGGTGTTGCCTGATTTGAATTTTGTTCTTCTTTTTAGTCATTAAAAAGGTAAGGCTAAATAGGTATTTCCTCCAATGTATTGTTGAAATAAGGACATTGACAAGGCAGAAGAAAAATAATAGTAGCAGTCTATAAGCGGGGTTTTATTCAAGGCTTAACTGTGATGAATGTATTGATTAACAGGGCCAAAGTAGCATTTCTGATGTTGGGTTAAATAAAAGAAATAAGCCAAAGTGATAGAACGACAGTATGAGTTTTGAAACAAGACAATTCCAGTGACAATGTTTGTGATGAGAATCTTAAATTTAGTCCTACAATCCAAAAAAAGTGGTACTTATAGTGGTTTTTTTTAAAAAAAAATCTCTAATTTCTACCTTTCCACTTCCCTTTGGGAATATACTTATATTACATTTCATAAGAAAATCTATTACCTCAGAAATACTATTGGGCTTTATAGATAATTGTTTTCTACAACTGCTTACATTTTAAACATTACAATATTATTAGTCAGTGTTGAAATGTTAATAGGTTCTGTTTTAAAATTCTTGTTCAATCTGAGATTACTGCATTTGATTTCTCATTAGTAGATGTAGTAAATGCCTAAGGAAAATTATATATAGCTGAAAACCATTATTTATTGGCTTCAGAAGAAATAAATTGTCATTGCTGAAAATTTAATGCCATCGGTGTGTTTTTTTTCTTCTCTACTTACACAAGGAGCACTATTGCTAATAGACTTCAGAGCTTGAAATAAATAAATCTTTGGAATCCTGTTGCATCTCCTGGGGTGTGACATTTGACAGTCTTTTATAGTGCCGAACGAAACAAGTTTGTGAGCTGGAATTCAATTGCGCTGTATTGATTCCTTGCATCAGTCATTATTCCCTGCTGATTGACAGCTGAAAATTGGTTACGTTAAGTATTTCATATGTTATATTGGCTGACATTTGCTTGCCTGCTCTTGTGTCAATATTGTTGTAAAGATCTCCAGCTCTATGAGATAGCAATATACACCGACTGTGGCTTTTGTGTGATGTTCCAGTGTTTTTCCTGACATAATTTAAGACATATTAAAAACCAGCAGCATCTCCCCTCTTGAGGAGCTTAATGCCAATATTATTGTCTTCCAGGAGAAGATCATGTATGCTCATAATCGGGTGCTAATTTGCACCCATATGCTCATGTTTAGGCATTAGGTGCTATAACTGTAAAACTGAGCCTGATTGATTGATTCGTGTCAAGCCTCATCTCAGCTCATGTGGTGGAAAGTCATGCATCTGACCCTTTTTACACTAAAAAAAGGAGGGATCCTGTTCCCTTCTTTCACCTAGAACCATCACATTGACTGAATAATCTGTAATACATTAGTGCTGACATTTGTTAGGCAAGAATTAAACAAGACACAGTAATCATTCCCCTGAATAAGAATTGTGTTTGGTTTCCAGCAGAGTTCTATTAAATGAATAATAGAATTGTCTGCTTCAGTGCAGAGAATGGTGAATATTCTCAGAGATAATGAGCTTCTTTAACTCTTTGGTGACTCAGGATCATGTTTTGCTCAGCTTGCCTGATGGGGCAGAAACCGGAGGAATCTTGTCGGGCATGAACTGCTAGAGTCAAGAAGTAACCCAAAACAAAATGTGAAACAGCTACAAGTGGCTGATGAGAAATACAAAGATCTTCTTACCAGAACTCAATCCACCATCTAATTCTCATTTGTATCACAGGCTTTGGTGATATTTTAGAATTAACTCGTTTTGCACAGTAAGTTGCATTCTAGAAAATGGTATTTCACACTGATAAAACGGGGAAATAGTCTCAAATTGGCATTGGGTTTCAAAATAAATGTATCATGCACTCCTAAAGATATCTATTGCTGAGCTGTGGGAAGTGGGTGCACAATTAAGACTGTAGTTTTTCAATGTTCTTGTGTATCTTCTTAGGAAGACACACTGGGCACACTTTGCATAGCATTTCCAGCAGCAGGTAAGGTTACTTTTATTCTCTTTTATTTTTCTGTCTCTATACTGTGGAGGGTTTAATTTATTTCTATCTGTCCTCCTTTTATTGTATATAATTGCCATTTGTGAGTAACCATTGTTTAGTTTGTTCTTCTGCAGTATTTATTTCTAGTTAACTGTTTATATAATTGCCATCTTAAGCAAGCTCATAGAAGTAATATTTTCAAGCCCTCCCTCAAGAAGTTCCATTCCTGCTCCCCAAACACACATACTGGCCAGCAGCTCCCTTGAGAAGCTTTTCAAAGATTGCAGGAAGCTGCAAAGGGAGGAGGAAAATAGGAAATTTTCTTTCTGTAAACTTCCTTTATTAACCTCATGGGAAATTAAAACAAGCAGTAGACTCATCAAGAATTCATCAAATGGCTTACTGAGATACGTATCTGTACAAAAGCAAGAGGTATAAGCATAGGTGGCAAAATTACTCCTTTTTGGGGTGAATTCATCAGATAGCTCCAACACTGTCTGAGTGATTATTACTCTGTATACTCAGCACTTTTAGAGCCAGTACAATAATACTATTTATCTAACTACTATGTGGTGGGAGGAAGGGGGAATCTGTTATTTGATTCTGATATTCTGTTCATACTCTGCAGGTTTTATTTTACAGTGCAAGTTAGCTATGGAAAGTTGCTTTGTTTCACTTTTTTTATTTGTTTTTCAAGCAATTCAGCCCTACTTCTGACTACAGGCCTTGTAATAAAATTTAATACACAATCAGAATGTGTACTGAATGGGTTATCCGACTTTGATTGACAGGTTATGTATTTTGCAACTGTGTTATTCTACAAAGACCAAGATAATATGATATCCTTGGTTTTCATAATAATTTAAAATGCAAATTGTGCATAATACTATATATGAGAAAGTTTCCTGCATAACCTGTATGGTAAGAATAATGTCTTGCTCAACGAGGAATTATACATACACATAAACTGAATTGCCGCTCTGGTCATAGGAAAAGTATTCATGAGATGAGTGAGAGAAAATTCAGAATGGAGCTATATTTATCTAGGTGACCTAGATAGTATCTAGGTAATCTGGATAATATCTAGGTGAAGAGATGAAAGTTTATCAAAGAGAGATCCAATCTAGGATTAAAGATAATTTTCTTGACAGTAAGAAGTTTGGGTGCTCCATCATTGGAGGTTTTTTAGAAGAGACTGGACAGGCATTTGTCCAGAATGGTATAGGGTCTCCAGTTTGAGCAAGGATTTGGACCAGTGGTGGTGAACCTTGTCAGCACTGAGTGCTGAAATGGGAGTGTGCGCGCATGCCAGAAGATGGAAAAGCAGCTCACTGATGCAACACATGGGAGTGCTAGAAACCAGAAGCTCAGCTTCCTGGCAGCCACCTGGTCTTCCGGTTTCTAACGTGCATGTACACATGAAGACCAGCTGGCTAGCATGCACATGCACATTGGGGACCTGCTCTTCTGGTTTCTGGCACTCCCACGTGTGCAAAGACCAGCTGGCCAGCGCGCATGCACGTACTGGGACCCGGAAGAGCAATGGGCAATGGCTGACATGCCAGGAGAAATGGCTCTGTATGCGACTTCTGGCATGCGTGGCATACGTTTGCCATCATAGGGTTGGAAACTCCAAGGTTCCTTCCAACTCTGTTATTCTGTATCTGTAGATTTCAGATAGTTTATTAAATAAATTGGAGATAAAGAGAGAGAAACGGGGGGGTGAGAGAAGAACTGTTATTATAATTTATTTTACATATTGACAATCAGAGCTAACATTATCTGAGCTTGAGTAGGTGGGTATGGAATGTTACAAATATGCCACTCAGTTGAAGAAAAAAAAAAGGAGAGCATTGGAAGAATATCTGAAGGACAGTGAAGAAGTTGCACTGAAGCTAACCCACCAGGAAGGCTTCCTGAGTACCATAGAGACCAAAGTGGCCTACAAGAAAAACAAAATGAAGAACAGAAAAGAGAAATGGAAAGAAAACGTATTACATGGCTGGTACATTTTAAAAGAAAATAGCAAACAGAGCAGATAATTAGACAATGGCTAACAGCATTACAGTTGAAGAAACAGACAGCGGGGCTAATTCTGGATATATAAATCCAAGCCTTAAGTATAAATTCATACAAAGTCAGAATAGAGATGACAGCAACAGGCAGCAAATGCCACCTGTGCAAAGAAGTTGAAGAAATAGTAGACCACCAAATTAGCTGCTCTGAGAAGATTGCACAGACTGACTATAAATAGCAACAACGGTACATTGGAATATTTTCAAGAAATACCATTTGCCTGCAAACAAGAATTGGTGGAACCATAACATAGACAAACAGATAATAAAGAAACTAAAATGCTTTGGGACTTTAGAATTCAAACAGACAAGCACCTGCCACACAACACCCCAGAATTGACAATTGTTGATAAGAAATGCAAACAAGTATTGATAGCAGACATTGCAGTACCTGGAGACAGCAGAATAGGAGAGAAAGAACTGGATAAAATTATAAAACATAAAGACCTGCAAATAGAAGCAGAATGACTATGGCAAATGAAAGGAAGGTTAGTACCAATAGTAATATGTGTTTTGCCTAGCTAAAACATATGGAGCACTTATTGGACACCATTGATATTAACAAAATCATAATTAGTCAGTTGAAAATAAATATTTCCTGGGTGTGCTGTGAATGGGTCAGCATGCTGCCAGGCATCCTCGTTTTGCTAGTATGCCAAGGATTTTATCTATTCTGTTTCCACAGCAATCTTTCAAATAGCCATCTGAAACTCCTATATCCTCTACCAGATCTCTAATTATGTTAAATTCAGTAGATTTCCTGGAGTGTTAGAGAATAATATTTGCATTATATGCTTTAGGTTTCGTCCAGCTTCCTGGGAATTTTACAAAATAGTTCAATTGTCCCATCTTCTCTTTAAGGAGGTATGGCCCCTCTTAGATCAATTGGATGTAGTTGGGTAGTGATCTAAGGATCACCTGGCTCAGTGGTTGATTCCCTGGCATGCATATTATATTTCTATCAATTTTGTCTTTCTTACTATCTTATTTATTTATTTGATTTCTGTAGCCATCCATTTCAACAAGACTTACCCTCTTGCAACAGATTTGCAATAATTCTTATTTGTTTTGTCTTTATCTTTTGTCTTTATCAAGAGCCACGGTAGCACAGTGGTTAGAGTGCAGTACTGCAGGTTACTTCTGCTGACTGCCGGCTACCTGCAATTTGGCCATTCGAATCTCACCAGCTGCAAGGTTGACTCAGCAAGGTTGGGGCAATATGCTGACTCTATAACCTGCTTAAAGGGGGCTGTAAAGCACTGTGAACTGGTGTATAGTCTAAATGCTATTGCTATTTTGTTTTTGGTTTCTGTAACAAGTCTCAGCTCACTGAGCCTTCCAGTTTCTACAGTTTATATTTCCCGTCTTCTGTTTCCTGAATGTATTCATGCTTCTCTTCTGAATTTTAGAGAGGTGTAGCCACACTTCTTTGATCTTTCCTCCTTTGGATATCATGAATTCAAGAGTAACATGAACAATTACTTCAATGTACCAGTCATTTCTCATTCACCTCTTCTTGTTGATAGGGATTAGGTCCATGATAGCAGACATTTTATTCTTTTTACCAGTGTCTGGCACATTGTTGTCAACAAGTGAGGGCAAGAATTTGCTGGATCTTTGACTCTCAACATATATCAGAATAATTAAAATACATTATTATCACTATCACTTTGTGACACAAAAAGTGCAGTACTGCAGGCTACTTCTGCTGTATATTTTTTTTCTCTGTTCAGCCAATCTATACTAAAGCCTCATGATAGTGCCATGTTTTTCTCTTATTTTTATTAAAATATTTAAATAGGCTATTCATGTTCCAATTCCTGGGTTTTTCTGGAAATGCCCACATTTGCTGTTGTATCTGTTCCTTTGAGTAACATTATTTATAATGACAACAACATCAATAAAACTTAAAGAAAGCACAATTTTTGGTGCAATGCCATTTTTTAAACATTATTGTGCTCTTTTTTTTAATTATCCAACATGCTCCATTATTCATGTTTAATTCTACTCTGCTAATTTACTATAAGAAGCTTTAAATTCTTATACAGAATTGTGTTTGCCAGGATTGGTGGAAACAATGTGCTAGAAAACTAGAGTAACAGCTTGTCACATTTTTGTCTTAGGAAGAGAGAATTTGCCTTATTTGTTTCATATTTCCCTAAAGCCTTGAGAGGAAACTTGCCTCTAGCGACTTAGCTGCCTAACTCTTCCACGTCCATCTTCTGGATGTCACCTGCTAAGGTAAGGAGCCTGAAAAAGCCTGGACACTGTATGTATGGGTGGCCTTTTGTTTACGGCAGACAAAGACAAAATCCTCTGGATTACTTGAAGATATCATATAACACACAAGATGGAGCTACTATTATTCTCTTCTAAGACATATTGTGTTTCCCTTGGGCAGAGAAAAGTACACGCAGCCAATCCTGGGAGGGCAGGTCCTATTAAAGATTTATGCAAGCCTGAATTATTTGGCTTTAAACTTTGTCTTTTTCCATTTTTTAATAAGAAGGATGCTTTCTTTAGACACTGCAACCTGAAGTAGATGGTATCACCTGTAATCCTTGGCTTAGGCAGAGAGCTTCTAAATGGATTGAATTAGGTGCAAGACAGAACTGTTTTTTTTTTTCTTTCCCTCAAGGCCCACCATTACTTTTTCCCTGTTATTTGTGCTTTTAAGGATTCCACTAATGCAGCGTTCAAGGTGGGACTTAAAACTGTACGTCTTTCAAGCCTCTTCTTCCAAAAAGCATGTTTAGAAGTGGTTGGTGCCTGTAAACATTTTATCAAAACTCAGTCCTTTGATTTTATGCATTTAAAAAATGTATATTGTAAAAATGATTTGGGGGGGTGGAATGGGGGGAGGAGCAGAAAAAATGGTTATCTGTAACACTAGTGCAGCAGGAAGCTCTGTACATTTAAGATTTGATGTCAATTAAAACTTGATTTATTTATATTCTATATTATTTCAGCTATTGATTCACTTTAAGTCCTCCAAGACATAATTAATGGGGGGATTATTAATAGATTATTACTTCCACTTTAAATATTTTTGAAATAGCTTCATTAATAAAATATGAATATATTTACTCCCATTTCAAAATTCTGGGCACGAAAACAAGGACTCAGTCAATACTGAGAAACTGAGTTTTACAAATTCAGTGTAATTTAGTAGCCTGAAATATTGAATTTTTCTGTATGTAGTTAGCTTCTTTAAAGTGGCAAACAAGCTGTATGCTAAATAGCTCTATAGAAGATTAGTTTAGAACAATATCCTTGGCAGATAATCAGGCCAGATTTATGAGCAGTCAAATACTTCCATAATTTAATTGAAAAATGTATCAACCATCTTTATTACTACATATGTTATAATATTTAACATATTTAACGTAATATTTAATAACATGTTTATGTTATTTAATATTGAAATATCTATTCTGAATTTATTTGAGATTTTTGCAATTTTTATGATAAGTATCTAAGTCCCTGTTGAAATTAGAATATGGACTTAAATTTCATGTAGGCTCCATATTGTTGTCTGAAATTTTGAATTAAATTGGTTTTGGGAGGGGGGGGTTCCTGACTTCTCTGACCTTACAGGATAATTTTTTGTCATCACGGAAGGCAGCAATGGATTTTGATTGAAAATTGTAGAGCTTATCAGTTCAATATCTGACCCTGATTAGCCTCAAGAGGCCATAACAGTGCTGAAGCAATGGGATCTTAACAACTACATTCAGTGAGCTCTAAGTATAGTATATCCCTCTCTGTGTGTGAGACAGGTTTGCTTAAGAGATTTTTATCCAATGCCAATTAATGAGCCAATTTTCTATAGTCAACTTATAGGACAACATTCACACTTGCTAAATTCAGTGTTTAACCTTAAACATTGCTAGAAAGAAGATTTAACAACATTCCAGTGCAAGAGCAGCTTAACTCCTGCCTGCTGGGCAAAATGGAATTAATATCACATCTGTTTCTGTAATGCTCAATGTCATATTCTACCTACAGACTTATATATATAAAGTTTTTAAATATTATGTTTGGTTAAGTGCAAACAATTTGAAAAGAGATAATATGATAAAGTTAGATGTTTGGCACAATCAACACACTGATCTTTTTTTTTTCACTTATTGTTGAAGACCGGTCTTCAACAATAAGTGAAAAAAAAAAGATCAGTGTGTTGATTGTGCCAAACATCTAACTTTATCATATTATCCCTTTTCAAATAAGGCTGAAGCTTGTAAATGACAGATTTCTTAAGACTGCCTTCAGTTATGTTCTTGTATCCTTTCCATTATGCCTTTTTACTGTCCTTGTAGTAAGATCTCCAGAATGGCAGTATTTTTGCTTCTTGAAGGTATAAGCTTATTTGGTCTGGAGCTCTATTAAAGAAAATGTAGCAACTCAGGGTTTTTTTTTCTGAAGAGTTTAGGGAGAGATAGGAGGAGATAATGATCAAAGAGGTTGAAAATATAGGATGAACTATTTTCTGTATATTTGGTAATAGAAGGTCCAAGAACAAGGGGAATCTTTCTGTGGCTTGGGAACAGAAAATAACTTTACATTTGGAGGAGGCATGGCAACCACAGAAAATATTTGCAAAAGAAATTTTTACTAATGCAAGAAGCCTTGTGAATAAAATACCTGAATTTCTCCTCTTACTAAATACAGCTAAATTTGACATCATATTTGTCTGTGAAACATGGCTCAATGCATCTCTGCCTGACTCCATTACCACAGTAAGAGACTATTATGTTTACCGATCAGATCGTGAAATCCATAGAGGAGGAGGTGTTGCTATCCTCTATAAAAAGTCCTTACATCTAAAAAACATCCAAGTTACCCAGGAGCTTGCTCTTCCTGAGACCATCATCTGTGAACTGTCCTTAAATATCACATTTCAATTCTTACTATGTTACAGAGCCCCTGATTATGATATCGAACACACAATCAAGCTAAATACACTACTAACATGGGCAGCATCCTGCCCACACGCTTTTATCTTTCTTGGTGACTTCAATCTACCTCATATTAACTGGACCCTTAACGAATGTACAACTGAACCCACACATGCAACCTTCTACAATGCTGTAACAAATCTGGGACTAGAACAACTAGTAACCAACAATACTAGGTTTAATAACTGCCTCGATCTCATCTTCTGCAACAGTTTGAATTCAATTTATGGAATACAAATTAAAGAACACTTTTCCAACAGCGACCACAACATGATTGACTTTTGTCTCAACATACGTCCACACAAAAATCATCACGACAGAATCCCCAATTATAACTTCAAAAAAGGCAACTATGAACTTATAAACAATGATCTCTTATCCCTTGATTGGCAATTTCTATTCACTGGATGCAATACTGTTGAAGACCATTAGAACGTATTTTTACTTGAAGTCAAAAGAGTCATCAAACTATATGTACCAATAACAACTCCCAATGATCTAAGTGCTAGAGCCCACTGTAACTACATAGCCAAAAAGGCATTAAGAGTGGTTAACCTAATCCTGCATAGCTTTTTCTACGGTAATTTTGCACTACTAACGAGAGCATACAAAACATTTGCTAGACCAATATTTGAATATAGCTCATCAGTCTAGAACCCACACTATATATCATATATTAATGCAGTCGAGAAAGTCCAGAAATATTTCAGAAGAGTTCTCCACTCCTTTACTCGTAGCAGAATACCTTATTCCATCAGACTTGAAATTTTAGACCTAGACAACCTAGAACTACACCACTTTTGGTCTGACCTAAGTGTAGTACATAAAATTATCTATTGCAATGTCCTACCTGTCAATGAATACTTCAGCTTCAACCATAACAATACAAGAGCACACAAAAGATACAAACTCAAGGTAAACTGCGCCAAACTTGATTGCAGGAAATACGACTTCAGTAACAGAGTGGTCAATGTCTGGAATACTCTACCTGGCTCTGTAGTTTCTTCCCCAAACCCCAAAAACTTTAACCTTAGACTGTGTACTATTGACCTCACCCCTTTCCTAAGAGGTCTGTAGGGGGCGTGCATAAGTGCACCAACGTGCCTACTGTCCCTGTCCTATTGTTTCTTTTTTTTATTTCTTCTATTTTTCTTATATGTATCCATTTCATGTATCTATGACTATGTTTATACTTATACCTGTTATCTTATAATTGCTGGACAAAATAAATAAATAAATAAAATAAATAATGTTCGATCAGGTAGTTTGTTCACAATTCATGAGTTTTTAATTGAGAAAAATTAAAAAAACATACCATAATGTTGTGGTTCTAGAATGAAAATGGAGCTGCGCAATTCATGTACTTTCAATGAGAGGAAAAGGTTTACTATTAAAGAGCTCTTGCAACAATTCCCTGCAAAAAGTTACCCTGTGGTAAGATGAGCAGCCAATACATTTTATAAACAAATACATGAAATAAAAGCATGTCACTAATGTCACTAATCCATTTGCACATAAAACTCACACAATCTTCTTTTAGAATCCCAGACATATGGATGAAATTTTAGGGGGAAATATCATTTGTATACAGAATGCAGCTGAGCATGGTGAGTGATATTATATAATATATAATTTATACTAGATATAAATTAATCATAACATTTAAAAGTATCATTAATTTTCACAAAGTCATTCATGAAAGCGCTGCTCTAATCACTGGCATCATTAGTGTTCATCAGGGGTGGGATACGACAGGGTTAACTACCGGTTCGGGATTTACAAGCTTCCCTGCACACGCTGGGAGCCGCATGCCTGTAAATCGTCATCAGCAGTCTGCGTTCAGAGAAGCAGCCTTTGAAACAGTCCTCTTTTCCTGCTTTTTTAACTGCAGCTGTGCCTCGTTCAGGAAATAAAGATCAGGTAAGAGCCCGGATGGGTGGGTGAGCAAAAACATCAGCAAACATAGAACCGATTCTATGTCTGCTGCTCTTCAGAGCTACTGGTTCTACAGAGGTGGACAGAACCGGTAGAAACCCACCCCTGGTGTTCATTTCCCATAGCAATATTAACTATAATTGAGTTTGCCAAGTTGTCCCTTGGAATTGGCATCTCCAACATCATTATTGAGAAAGTTTATGCTTATTCAAATTAGACTTACTGGGAATGGTGCTGGAATTGGAGCGTGGAAATTCAGATTCAATTTCTGCTTGACCACAGAGCTTACTGGGCAACTTTCTCTGAACCTAAGCTGTCTCCTAGGATTGCTGTAGAGATAATGTTGAGCAGATTCCCAAGACTTTGACCTTTTAGAGCAGGGGTCTCCAACCTTGGCAACTTTAAGACTTGTGGATTTCAACTCTGGGAATTGAAGTCCACAAGTCTTAAAGTTGCCAAGGTTCTAGAGCAGGGCTGTCAAAGTCATGGCCCATGGGCCGGATGCCTCACACACTGCCCATGCCTATACCCAGTTTAGCAAAGAGGGGGAAGTTGCGAATAAATCTTGTAACGCTGCCATGATGCCACGAGTTTGAATCCCCCCCCCCCGTTCCAGAGCAAGGGGGTCAAACTCGTGATGACACATTGTCATCATGTGATGTATCACAATTTTTTTTCCTTGCGAAAATGGGTGGGCATGGCCAGTATATGACACATCTGGCCCATAGGTCATGAGGTTGACACCCCTGCTCTGGAGAAAAAAGAGTCAATAAATTAATTAAACTAAATTAAATAGTAATTATAACATTTTCCTTTGGTGAGCTAAGATTAATATCATGAATCAGGGCTCAAGGACTCTCCCCGCAAATGCAAACAGAAAAGAACCACAATTCCTCCTAAGTGTAAAACTACACCTGTATTTTTCCCAGAAGGTTGAAGAACATGGGACCGCCACTGGATCTGTTATTATCTCTTCTCTTTTCCACAGCAAACAGAAGAGACCCGAAAAAGAGGTATAGCTGCAATAGTGCACTTTCCATTTCTGTGGAGAGGCGCCACTAATATCTTTGTGTTAACAATGCTCAGGTTCAAATATTTTCTCCCTGACATCACCACCATCACAATCAATGATGATCATATCTGCAAGGAGTGGAAACAAAGTACTATATATATATTTCTTTCTCAGAATTGATGCAAGAGCATATTTGGGTTGCTCTGGTTGCCCAGCAACCATGATCTCTTCTCTAGGTCTGACAGTTGCTTTTTTTTTTTTTTAAACAAGGAGCCAGCCATAACATAAGGAGCATTGATCCTCAACTTATTATCAGATCTTGCACGCGCCCTTTCAAAAGCTAATCACATATAATATTGCTGCTGAAGACTTGCTTTACACTTCATTACACTTCTGTGGCTAAGTTTCTAGATAGGATTGTGGTGCTTTGTACAGGGACCCACGAAGACTTGTGCAGCTCTCATTCAAACTATTTTTCCCTTATAAATGCAGTGTATATCACAAGGAAGGCTTTATTGTGTAACAGTTAACCATAACATTATTTTTGAATTTTTATAGAAGCATCTAGGTTAGAATAAAGTTTCCAGCAAGCAGTATTAAAGAAAAGAGCATCTTTCTCATCACAGCATAACTGGAATCGTTATGGCACTGATTCTGCTGGTTTTAAGAAAGCCATAAAAACTTAGCTGTTTCAGCATTCCCTGAACAGCTTATTTTGTGCCCTTGTTTTGATGGCACTTTGTTTCCAAATAAAGAAGGTTATATTCCTGACTATTGTTGGCCTTCTGTTGTTTTTTTTAATTGCTAGCTATCTTGAACGAGATTTAGATTTCTAGATTTCCTTCAACAATTGTGATAACTGATACAGGTAGTCCTCAACTTATGACCACAATTGAGTCCCAAATTTATGTTAAAAAGTGAGAAATTAATTAAATGAGTTTTGCCCCATTTTACGAGCTTTCTTGCCACGTATGTTAAGTGAATCACTGCAATTGTTAAATTAGTAACCCAGTTGCTATGTGAATCTGGTTTCCCCATTGACTTTGCTTGTCGGGATGTCATAAAAGGAAATCATATGACTCCAGAACACTGCAATTGTTGTAAATGTGAATCAGTTGTCAAGCATCCGAAGTAAATCACATGACCATGGAGCTGCTACAATGGTCATAAGTGTAAAAAATGGACATGCGTCACTTTTTCCAGTGCCACTGTAACTTCGAACAGTCACTAAAAGAACTGTTACTACCTGTAAATTGATTAAATAAATTTGCACTAATATATTCAGAAGAGACAATCAAAAAGTCAAAAGTCACCAGCAATCAACACCCAGATGATCAAAGATTAATACCAAGAGTAACATTAGACCAACAATCGAAAAGTAAACAATATCCCATTCAAGGAGTTAGTAGACAAACAAGCTAAAAGTAAACAATAGCCAACTCCACCAACACTGACAGAGCAAGCCATTAGTATCAGTGGTGGGTTTCAAAGTGATTTACCACCAGTTCAGTGGATGTGGCTTGGTGGACAGCACTTTGTCTGCGCGTGTGCGCCAAATGTGCACTTTGCACACGCACACAGAGGCTTTCCTACTTACCTCCTGCAATCCTGCACTCTTCCTGTAGCTTCAACAGCTGACGCGCGGCAATCTCCTGTGCTGCACAAAGCAGCCGTGCTTCAAAAGCAGGGAATAAAGGTCAGTATGGGAGCCAGGGTGGGCAGGTGGGCCCAACAGCAGCTCATCAAAGAGAACCAGTTTGGTCTCTGCTGATCTTCGGTGCTACCAGTATACCAGAACTGGGCTGAACTGGTAGAATAGCACCACTGATTAGTATATAAAATGAGAGAAAATCCCACTCCCTTCAAGCACTGATGAAATTATCTAATTTTGTAACAAAACATATGCAAGAAAATAACCGAGCTCAGAAAGTATCATGGACCCCACACTCATATAATTAGATTACTAGGTTTTATGGAACCTCGTTTATTGATTATTCAGGAACCAATACCAGACATAGACAATTGCATTCATATGCTTTTATGGAATTACTGCACCTGACGAACTATAACAAAAAACATAGCAGTTTGGAAATTTTGATGAAATCTTCTTACTGTATGTCCCCAAAAAATAAGGCAGGCCAATAGAGCCTTTGCTAAATCCTTTATGAAATCCACAATCAAAACTTTTTGAAAAATATGTTTTATCACCAAATTGTAAATGAAACAGTAAGACAGGCAGTTTGATCTAGTGGTTAAGACATTAGGCTAGAAAACAGGAGATCATGAATTCAAGTCCCACTTTAGCCATGAAAGCCAGCTGGGTGGCCCTTGGCCAATCATTTTCAATTAGCCCAATTCATCTCACAGGGTTGTTATTGTGGGGAAAAGTGTGTTGGAAGAGGAAAGTGTGTTGGATATGTTTGCCACCTTGAATTATTTATAAAAATAATAAAGGCAGGATACAAATAAATAATTATGATTCTGCACATATTTATTATTGATAGATGAATCACTAGAATCGGCCCTGCTTATTGTCCATGTTAAAGGGCAATATACGAGACTGGTAAAATTTTCAAGGGCTTTTTAAAAGGAAGAAGTGGGTGCCAAACAAGCAAATAAACAGATAGCAATAGCAATATCACTTAGACTTATATACCACTTCACAGTGCTTTACAGCCCACTCTAAGTGGTTTACAGAGTCAGCCTATTGCCCCCAACAATCTGGGTCCTCATTTTACCCATCTTGGAAGGATGGAAGGCTGAGTCAACCTTGAGCCTGGTGGGATTTGAACTGCCAAATTGCAGACAGCTGGCAGGCAGCAGAAGTAGCCTGCAGTACTGCACTCTAACCTCTGAGTCATCTGCTCTGTTGCAACCACAACCAAGCAGAAGATGTGGGCCGGTGGCCACATGGGCTCCTGCTGCACATGGGTGCCAGTGCTGCCACTGCAAGGCAGATGTTGGAGCATGGATGGCCTGGCTGAGAAGGCCCTGAGGTAAGCCAGTGCAGGGCATGTGGGGCATCTTCACCACCCTCTTCCTCACTTCATGGCTGCAGCACGTGAGCAACCAGACAACATGGCGGCTGCACAGACTCTAAAGTATGGCTTATTTTGGGGTAGAGCTTATATTAGGTACACACATAAAAACATGCTAGGACTTATTTTTTGGGATAGGTCTTATTTTTTGGTAAACAGAGTAACTGGAAACAATATGCCAATTAATTGATTGAGAATTATATTAGCACAGAAAACTCAATCATTTGCAAATGTGTCTATTAAGTGTGTATTAACAATATACAAATTAAGCATTAAGAATCCACAGATACCTTAACTACTGTATCCATAACATCATAGTATAGTGGAACTTCTGGTCGTGAACATTTCCGTTCGTGACCAA
Source organism: Notechis scutatus (assembly GCF_049901735.1). Taxonomy (NCBI): domain Eukaryota; kingdom Metazoa; phylum Chordata; class Lepidosauria; order Squamata; family Elapidae; genus Notechis; species Notechis scutatus. The sequence continues at coordinate 25,615,920 of NC_142012.1, forward strand.
ATCATGTGACAAACAAAAGTTCTTACCTCTGGTCGTGAAAGGGTGCTCAGGTGGCAACCAAAGGGCGGTGATTTCCCTTTTCTCACCAATTTCCCCTTCCGTACCATGCCATTTTTGTTTTTATATGCATGCACTTCCAGTGACGAAAGTAATCTTCTGGTAACTAAAGTAAACAGATTACGGTCGCCATCGGAGGTTCCAGTGTATTGTTGGAAGGATACATTTAGCTTTCAAACTTCTTTCTCCAAAAGTTCAGGATTCAGCTTAATTTCCTCCTTTTACACAGTTTGGCCCTTTGTCTATTTGGGAAAGGAATAAGAATGAATCATCTCTGTCTACAGCTGCCTTCTACATCCACCATAGTTCAGGCCCATTCACCTGAATATTATGGAGTATCAAAAGCAATTTGTCACTTCTTACAAACATTCTTTTCAGACCCCCCACACTGATATCTCTACTTCAGAACTGTGTTTTGAAATCCATCATTACAATATATATGAAACATATTAACAGCTTCTCTAAGTTCCTGATGAACATCATGTAATAACAATTGTAAATTCTTTCCTTGTAAGAATTTACAGCTCAGTCACAGAGTATCATACACATGGGAAACCATATTGTGTGCATATGGTTTGATGAACCTATCTGAAGCACAAAACAAGAGCAAGACAAGGAGAGTTGCTAGTGTGATAAGATCATCCAAACCAAGTAGACATAAAATTCACAAAAACAGTTTTCCAGTGGTTGGAAGTTTATTGGTTTGGGGTTTTTTAGCAGTAGATCCATTGCTTTTTATAGCTTTCTGTTCACAAACAGATAGCCTTTTATATCTTTCCTCATCAATTTTAAAAATTAGCTTAGTTACTTTTAAAATCAGTTCCTACTAAAAATATCCCTTACCACGCAAACATGTTTTTGATCTGAAAAAGGATGTACAGAATATCTAATTTTGTATCATACTGATACTTAAAAGAAACGAACCTGCAAACTATTATTATTGTTGTTGTTGCTGCTGCTGTTATAATCATCTTGTTCTTAATTGTTTTCACTGAAGAAAATGACCAGAACATTTTTCATAACAAACAGGCAGAGCTGCAACAAACACCACAAAAGAAAAGTGCATCAGTGTTGTCACAGACTAATCTGTATTATAATTTGTTGTGACATGATGTGGCGAGACATAAAGGCTGCACTTAATTTCTGTTTATTCATTTTGCATCTTGACATCGCACCCAGAAGCCTGGTATATTATCTCCTAATCTTGGCAGAGGACTTTAATTGCTTGATTGCTTTATATTTCAAGTGGTCTGGGTGTATGATGCCGACCAGGCCTGAATTCAAGAATCTGTTTTTAATTTACAGATTGAATAAACTACTTTTTTTAAAAAAAGTGCGTTTGGATGACTGTATTGTAATGCTACTGCCCAGACTATTTCAAAACACTTACCAGGATCACAATAAAAAGAAAAAGGTCCAAACATCCAAAGTTTCTTAAATAAGAATTCACCTTCTATACATAAAAGAATATTATTTTACAACCTGTCTACAATATTTACAAAGCATTCTCAATTTTGTTTCCTTATTTACTTATTTAGGCAGTTATATAGCCGTTCAACAAACTATATGATTCTGGGCAGCATAAAGACAAAAGATAAGGAAGTCCCTGCAGCTTTTATTCTGCTAGCCATTGACAACTATAAGGGGTGGTGCCCATCTCCATTTCAAGGCTATTGAGCCAGCACAGTCCAAAGACATTTTCATGATCATGTGACCAGCATGAGGACAGAGTACTGTTACTTTTTCACTTAAGAGGTACCTATTTATCTACTCACATTTGCATGCTAGGTTACAAATGCTAGGTTGGCAGAAGCTGGGGCAAGGACAGAAACTCACCCCGTTACACGGAGCTCGGATCTTGTACCTGGGCTGCCAGTTTTCCAGCCAACAAGCTCAGCATCTTAACTACTGAGTCATTCCACCATGGGCACCATACAAAAGACAAAAGCCTTCTCTGGCCATAGCTGCCACCTGCTCTTTAGCAGGAGCTATCTGTCTAGTAGGGCCTCCAGACTACAGTACATGCAATCTAAGCAAAACAGTACAATTATGCACAGATTCAAAACTAAATTTTCACCAATTTCAGAATCCATGATCCTAAGACCCATAGTTAATCACTTTTGCAAGGTTTGAGTCAAAGCCTATTCTTCCCTAACCAGACATCGGCAAGTTCCAGATACAGCAGCTATACTTGGATGGCACCAGAATCCATGCACAAGACTCTGAAGAGCACAGGTGATATTCAGAAGGTTCTGACCAGTTCTGGAGAACTGGTAGTGGAAATTTTGAGTAGTTCAGAGAACCAGCAAATATCACCTCTGACTGGCCCCGCCCCATCTATTCTCTGCCTCCTGAGTCCCAGCTGATTGGCTGGGTCTTCTTTTGTTGCCCTGCACAGGAGAACGGAACTGGAAAACAGGTTAGTGGGGTGTGGAGGGAATGGGATTTTGTAATTACCTTCCCCTGCCATGCCCACCAAACCAAGCCATGCCCACCAAGCCACGCCCACAGAACCAATAGTAAAAAAATTTGAATCCCACCACTGCCGAAGAGCTGCAACCTGATCTAAAGTAGCTGCTGCCATCTCATTCCAAGCAGGGACCAAGAACTCAGACAAACTGAGAGTTTGGCCTTCATTTGTGAGAAATATGGACCGCTAGCACTTCAAACAGTTCAACTTTGGGAATCGTTCACAGCACATGAGGCATCCATTTACAAACAGCTACGCTTCCTACACCGATGCACTCGAGAAGGGGTCATTCCATGCAGCCTATGATATCGACCACCGATCAACTCAGAGATGGGCAGACGTATGGGAAAAGCATTCAGCAAATGTATGTTAAAGGTCTTAGTCAATGACTGCCATCTACGACTGAGCAAGTATAAAGCAGCCTTCAATATACACGAGGGGCATCGTCTATCACAAGTTGAAGAAAAACTAGTCACCCACCTAGAGAACATTATTAGGACTTTTATAAAAGAAAACCAGGTGAAGAAAAGGAAACAGTTGGAGGATAAAATTCAAAACTTAAAGCCATGCTCCAAAACCTGTGTGAACCTGGTCCGTAATTTATTGAACAATTAAGGCAGCAGGAACCACACCTATTTGAACGTGACCAGGGATTCTATACATGTGATGCCACAGCAAGAGAATTCATAGCTGCATTGGAATCTGTACTTAACAGATATAAAAGAGCCAGATAAACATGCTATCAAGCAAAAAGTATCGGCAATTCTGGTTGCACACAAACCAAACAATATGCTCAACCCAATGGAGCAACACACCTTGAAAGATCTGAAACAAGATCAGGACTCCATTATTTCACTGGCAGACAAATGTCATTTAATGGTGGTGATGAACTGCACAGATTATGGAACAAAGGCGTTTGCCCTGCTCAATGATCCCTCAACATACAGACCAGCAAAGACATCAGAGAATGAGAACAATGGTTACCTAACTGAATGCTTATCTCAGCCAGTTTAAACAATACAACTGCATAACAGAGAAGGCATGGTGGAAAATGAGAGGAACAGATGCAGCCCCAGTGAGATTCTACAGATTCCTCAAGATAAACAAAATGGGAGTCCCTCTCAAGACCTATTATAGTCCTAGAAGACACCCCTTTTGTATAACCTGGCTGAATGGCTGTCATACTGCTTAAGCTTCTTGATCCAACCCTCGAACAGCACAGCCATGTCATCCACACAAAACTAGAAGGCTTAAATGTGGCTCCTGGCAAGATCATGGTCTCCTTTGATGTAGTGTCCCTATTTGCATCCATCCCTCCTTACTCAGCATATGAAGTAATAGATAGAAAACTAGAAGAGTATGACACAGAATCAGAACAACCTAACTAGGACACAAATTATGAAGCTACTTCAATACTATCAATGCACCTTCGTCACATTCAAAAGTGAAATGTATGAACAAATAAAAATAACCCCCATGAGATCCCCAAAATCAGCAGTCATTGCAAAAACAGTCCTGTATGAACTAGAACACTGTGCATTTCAGAACTACACACTTAAATTATTGCTGCTATGTGGATGACGCATTTGTCATCATCAAGAGAAGTGCACTTAAAGACTTTCATACCATACTGAATTCCATCTTCCTCGACATATAGTTCACAATGGAGGAAGAAAGAGCTAGACAATTACCATTTTAGATGTACTTGTCAATAGACAAGAAGATGGAACCCTAGTAATCTTTCACAAGGCCAGCAAAACCCCACACATTTTGAATTTCAATAGAAACCATCCACTGTCACACAAAAACAGTTGCATCCAAACACTATATGGCAGGGTGAGAACACAATAGTTAAAATAGATGATGTCAGTTCCCCTAAGTCAGGGATATCAAACTCGTGGCCCATGGGCTGGATGCATCACATGCTGGCCACACCCTCCCCCGATTTAGCAAAGGAGGGGAAGTTGTGATATTTCATGTGACAACAATGTGATGCTGTGAGTTTTACACCCTGCCCTAAATAGACCAGATCAAGAAATCAATCTCACAGGAAGATTAAAACTGCTTTTATTGAGATTGGCTACAATAACAGAATACAAGTCTAATTGTACTTTCCTTCCTCCTCCTTATACCCCTGCAAATTAGGGAGGTTCTGTTTGATTCTCATCTACATACTATTTCTCTGCTGCAGACTTAATATGTGCTTCACACCTCATTGCAAGAGTAAAGGTAAAAGGCATATCTCCATCAAGATCAGATGAAGCTGGGTGGCAAATAAATTTAATACATTAATAAATAAACAAATAAATAACCTTCTACACCCTCTAATATTTTAAGCTTATCATAAATAACTGATGATACCTTCTATTTTTTAAAAGACAAATTGTCAACCTTCTGTTTCATTCTTTACAACCTGGAACATCTATGCCTCCTTTGGGACCACCACAATTTCTGCTGTTTAAATCAGATGATAAGGACCAGAAAGTTTAAATTTAGAAAATAAAAATAATAAACTAAATATAATTAGTTTTAATAAGCATAGAACACCTGCAAATACAAGTAATGCAAGATTATTTTTGGTTAGTCATTATGGATCAGAATCCTTTGAAGTGTTGTGTTGCCCCTGCATGTCACTGTGGGGGTCTTTTGGTGCTTTAATTTGGAAAGTATGGCTATATAATAGAAAGGAAGGGTTTAAATGATACACTGTAAAATAAGTTTATGTATCAAAAGACTAAGTGGACCAACCCTTAGTAAATCAGCTTAGTTGTCTATGAGTTAAATGACATTAGCAAGAGCATTCTATTATGTCCATGTTGTTGTTGTTTTGGCCTGTCAGCTGCCAGCCCCTCCAGCAGCCTCCAGGAGCAGGAGGCGTGGGACTCAGGGTCAGCATCAAGGCAATTTGAGAGCTCCGAGGGGAAAGGGGGAATGGAGCTGGCAGAAAGACAGGAAGAGGTGTGGCCTGGACTGCTCATTAGCCCTCAGATGGAGAGTCAACTGTTTCCAGGTCTGGAGGTGGCTGTTGAGGAAGAGGAGGAACAGCTGGGTCCAGTGCCTGACATGCGGATGCACAGAAGGCAGAGGAGAGGAGAGCAGTGGAAATCTGTGGGCCAATCCTTGGGAAGGAAGAGAAGGAAGAGCCATCACTGCTAGCGAAGCCCCACCTTACCTCTGGGGATAAAAGGCAGGGGGTGGAGATGAATAGAAGTGGCAGACAACTATTCATTTCCCTGCTGGACGGACTTGTTAGCCTGCAGTGGGAGAGAAACCTTTTGCTGGGGCTGCTGGCATTCCCAATAAAGGAATCATTGAATTAACTTTAGAGGGTTTATCATGTTTGGGGAGCTGGGTCAGAACAGTTATTACTAGGAAATTGTTCTTTAAATTATTTGAAGCATGCAAAGTAAGAAGAATACATAGGATGTCAATAGGACCGGTAAATTCTTAAGGACAAGATAAAGAAAATCAAAATCATCAGTATCTGTAGATATAATTGTATTTTTGCACTTGTGCTTTAGTTCTATAGAGCTCTCTATAATTCTGAAGAACTTTCTATAATTGCAAACAGGAGGATACAGTTGTGCTGCAATGAAACAGGTTTTTATGATTAAAAAGGCAGAGGATAGCTATGTTTCTCCCAGCTCTTCTTTCCTTGTATGTTTTGACTCAAAGATGTCTATATTAAGGCTACCATAGTAAAAAGGCATACAAGAGACATAAAGACTTCTGTTTTGTCCTATCTAAGGGTCAATTGGATTTGTGCAGATAGGTCAGCCATAGGTGATACATGCAATTAAATTGTCTGACTTAGAAGATCTATAAAATTAGTAAGTGCTTGGTAAAAATCAAATTATGATTATAGCAGGAAGAAATGGGATTTGAACTGTATGCCTATTAATCCAGTTTTATTGAAGAACTCAACATTTAATGACAAAATACAGCTATAAAATTGGATTCATATGCAATTACAAATATCACATGCTTGTACATACATTTAACAGGCTGTAGGAATTCACTTTCAAATGCTCAAGATTTTCACATCACCTTACAAATTGCTACTGTCAAAGTGCTCCATTTTGGAAACCTGTGCTATCAATGGAAAAATTCAAAAATAAACCTGTAGCAAACACCTAATAATTTTCAAATGATTATTTGACATTAGCAGAAAGCAAGTAGAATCAAAGAACTGGAAGGCAAGATGAGATAAAAATGTTCATCAACATGAAATTCTCGACCTGAATGAATGCTTCAGAATTACCTTATTGTCATAACAACAGTTATGACATAACTATGACACAACAGAAAGGCAGTGTGGTGGCTCAGTAGTTGAGAAGCTGGGCTTGTTGGCTGGAAGGTTCGAGAACCAAGCACCATGTAACAGGGTAAGCTCCCATTCTCACCCCAACTCCTGCCAACATAGTGGTTCGAATGACACTGAAGATGTGAACTAGACCGGTCTTCTAGTTGGTATATAAGTGATGAATTTTATTAGTTTTTGAAGTGTCTAAATAACAACTTAATCAATTCCATATCCACTGAATATTTGTACAGCTATGCAATATTTCTCCAGGACAGAATTTATGAATTGAGACTTGAGCATACAGAAATGGAAGGAGATATCTCTGCACTTTCTTGGCCCTGAAGGTTTGGCCAACTTTTTCAGAGTTATTTGTTATTAATATGGACAAGTGGAAGATTTAAGAAATAATGAATAAAAATTATTTTTAAAAAATAGTACTGTTGTCACATACCCTCACAAATTATTAATACAGCAGAAACTTTATACCAGTCCAAATCTATGTAGTAAGAGGTAAACCAGAGATGGCAAAGATTTTAAATGCTGGACTTAATGTAAATCAGAACAGAATTACTGTTTCCATTTGCAACCCATGCCTTATATTATAAATTGAAAGAAAAAAATGTTCCAGTAACCAATCATAAACTTTCTCATTTTGTTGTAATTCAGCAGAGATATGGCTTTGGGTCTTTATAGTGCAGCACAAATTAGATTATTCCTCTAGTACAGCAGTCCCTAACCTTTCTGGCTCTATGGACTAGCAGCAATGGTGATGTGATGACCCTGGGGCATGGCACAAAGGCACGACAGCTAGAGAATAAGTATGAATTCCTTTATTAGCTCCAACTTTTTCCTCAACATTCCAGTTACTCTCCAGTCTGGAGAAAAACTCACCCATGAACCTGCAACAGCCTTTGGCTGCAGATACTTCAGTTCAAACTTTGTAAACAGAAAACTTCAAATTACAAATCTAACAAGGCAAGAATAAGGTAATAAATCCAGCAGAACAAGATAAGGAGTTCCAGAAGTGAAGTGAACATGGCAGTAAATCAAACCAGGTGGGAGGATGCCAGAAACTCAGATAAGAGCAGCCAACACTAGGTGGACTCAGCATTTGATCCCGACAACTGCCCCTCCCATCTGCCTCTCCTTTAAATTCCATTCCCAGATGTACCTTGTTAATGAAATCAGGGCCCTTTCCTCCCTTGTAAGCCACGCAACCCACATTGCACTCTTTTTTGTTCTTCCTAGAGTCCTAGGATGAAGAGGGAGTGGGCCTTGGTCTTCCTCTGAACCCCTTCTCCCTTGTTCTACCTCTTCCCTGCTCTGCCCAGCCTGACCTTCCCCAGTTTCCTCCACAGCCAACGGAGCCATGCTCCCACTCCCTGTCAGCTGTTTGTCTTCCTCCTCGGAGTCAGGCTCCAACAGGGACATGACATGGCAAGCTTTTCCATTGGTTGATTGTTCTCAGAAAGTTTCTCCTTATTTCCAGGTTAAATCTCTCCTTGTTCAGTTTCCATCCATTATTCCTTGTCTGGCCAACAGGTACTTTAGAAAATAGCTTGACCCCTTCCTCCCTGTGGCTCCCACAACTTCTGAAGGCAAAGAAATAAAGGAAGACTACTATAGGTCTATTTCAAGCTATTTAGTTCTCATCAGTTAACCATACCCTTGCTGGGATTTGAACCCGGGCTACTTTGCATATTAGGTAGGTGTATTAAAGTCATGGGCTCTCCACTTGTGCATCCCTGTTCCCAAGGGGTCTCCAGGCCTGCTGAAAAACACATGTTTTGAGAGATCTCCAAAAGGCCAACAGGGACCCATTTCATCAGTGGGAAAGGGGGAGGGAGATGATGTTCCAAAGTTTCTTTGATCATGAGATATGTCTTTAAGGTTCAGTTTTCTGGCTTTGTGGAAGTTAAGTCAACCTGAGATTCCTTTAATCCTGATGTAAAATATCCAATTATTGTTAGTCTTATAAAAGTAATTTGGTATTTGACTTTTCCAAAATTGATTTATTTAAGTGGTTCAATATAATAGTTCGAATCATAGAACTAGAATCAAAGATGGTCAATAGGTAGTGTACTGCTATAGCTTCCCGATTAAGTGGCTATCCAGTTTATGCTTAAAACACAAGAATAATGGATGGTCTGCCACCTTCCAAAGCAGTGTATTTCACTGCAAAAGAGTTTGTTTTATCAGGAAGTTATTCCTAAAGTTTAGCAAAAGAAAAAAGAAAAAACCCTCCGTGTGTGTGTGTGTGTGTGTGTGTATGTGAGTCTATTGCTCGGTATAATTTGAACTATGTCTGTAACCTTCCAAATAAACACATTTATAATGTAAATTGAACAGAGTCTGAATTACTATTGCAGAGAGACAAGTGGAAAATATAGGATCATTAATTTTTCTTCTGTTTGACTAAAAGTGATTTGGGATCAAGAAAATGCCATAGTTGGTAACACTTCTCCAAAAGACTGTAATCATTCTTACTTTAGACACTAAGTCACAAATATTTACAAACCATCATCACACACTGCAGTTTCTAAGAACTACACAGGATCTCACTAATTTTTCCAAGAGCTATTTATGACAGTATGACACTTCATGATTAAATTTGTGCTAGAAAAATGTACATAGGTCTCGAATTATTTTACCAATGAGCATGGGCTAAGCAAGTTTCAAATGAAAATAATAAGCAATTAAGTCACTTTCAAAATCAAGCAGTCAGCTGTAATAAAAGTTTCATGCAAAGAAGTGGAGATACAGAAAGCCATGTGAATATAATGTTATAGTGAAAAATTTCATTTCAAATAAATGGTAGAGCAAGCATCTCAGATTTTTTTAAAATAAGTTTATCCTTGTTATTACAGTTTAAAACTCAGAGAAGTAAATCCATATTGATAGAAAAAAAGGCTCACATTTTAATAGACGTATTGTACTATGTATAGTAAAAGGTTGTGTTTTTTTTAATGAAGTCACCACAATTACTTTCAGAAAATAGTAAAGTTGGTCAACCATTAAACTGTGAAAAAGTCAGTTGGTTCCTTCCGTCTGTCACACATACTGATTTAACCCATGTGGTCAGGGATCATATATTTTACCCTGATTCATAGAAGGATTACATTTTGACAATAATAAGAATAAAGCCCTCTGAGTGTATAACCTATGATGAGACCATGCATAATATCAGCATATTTCTATCAGACATTCACTAATTATAAGGGTCATAAGATGACATTACCTAAGACAATAATGAACGTTTTTTTTTTTGCACCTGCAGGAGAGAATTGATGCTAATCTAGGCCACTGATATACTTTTATCCTGTTTTCTTATGAGATTGCTTCTTTCCTAATCAGAACTCAGTGATCTCATAGAAATAGAAAAAGCTGTTCTCAGTTTAATCAGGTTTCTGTCCCAAAGTAGTCTATGTTTTCCAGGATTCCAGACAAGAGTTTATTTATCTATTCTGCCTAGAGATGTTTGATGCAGAACCCATGGAAAATATTTTTAAAGCATATTTGGGAGAAATATTATTTTCTTATGAAAATATTTTCTTGATATAAAACATAGGTGAGCAACCATGAATAAGCACTTATCCTTTCTTGGGGGAACAAAGATTATAACAGTTAAAGCTTTGATGTAAAATTGATGGGATTGCACAGATTCAGAGACACTGTAGACTTGTTTTTCTTTTGTTAGTTTTTGGAGTAAGACTGTTTTATGTTCAAAAAAATCCATGCAAACTTATTGCAAAGCTTAGGTACAATTTTCAGAGGGTTCCTATCACAAAATGGCAAGGAACTTCAGATAGTCATGAATCCAAAAATTTCATTACTAAGCAGGTTTTTAAGTGAATTTTGCTCCATTTTATATTCTTTTTTTTTTTTTTTTGCCACAGTGGTTAGGCAAATTGCTGCAGTTATTAAATGAAACATGTGGTCATTAAGTGAACCTGGCTTCCCCGCCCCCCCCCCCTGGATTTGGCTTGTCAGAAGCCAGCTGGGAAGGTAACAAATGGACAGTGCAACTCTCATAAGTACCATGCCACTTTCCAAGAAAACTGGTCATAAGTCGCTTTTTTTCAGTGCTGTTGTAATTCCAAAGAGTCACTAAATGAATGGTTGTAAGTCGAGGACTACCTGTAGAGGGGAAGTAGGATCCAGGATCCACAAAACAGCTTCAAGTTGCTGAGACCTTGTCAAAATTCCAGAAAATCAAAGCTTTACCAATAAAGCTCTAAGTCATTTTCTCTTTTTTATTTCTTTTTTCTTCTTTTGATTTTTTAAGCTGTAGGTTCCTAGGATAAGGCCTTATCCTTTCTACTAACTTGTTCAGTGCTATAAAATTGACAATAATGTCTGAATAATAAGTGATTCTGGAAAGTTGAATAACCAATCATCCAAATATACACTGTGGAATATTTACTCTTGGAGCAGAAGCTAGAAGAAAGTAGAGGTAATTTATGGGGAAATGGATTTATCAAATGTGTATGAAAAAAGAATGGAATAAGCATAATTTTATTTATTTACTTTGATCAGTAAAGCAAACGAATTGAATTGTATTACAAATCCAGCTTTTGGTAGTAAATCAGTAAAAATACATCTTACTTGAATGAAACGGATTCTTAACAACAAATAAATATGCTTAATATAGGATAGTCTTATCCACTTGATTTCTTGAAAAATAAATTGAAATTAAATTAAATCAATAAAATAATTAATTAGCCTAGTGTTAACATGGCAGTAAAAAGAATGGAAGATTCATAGAAACTGATAGCTATTAAATATTTTTATCTGCATTGTTTTCACATTAAAGTTAAAAGCATGATTTAAATGACTTTTCTTAGCATACAAAACAGATTAAACTGAAACTTGTAAAGAAAATGAAATGGATTTAAGTTGTCAAGTTTCATTTAGAGGAAAAATGGCAACTGAAGCCAAACAATCTAGTACCAATGGTAGTGACAACCGCTGCGTTAACTTTAAGACATCTGATTTCTTTAATAAGCATTAGAAAGCAGTAATAAACTCAAAACAGGTCCAACTAGTTAGTATATAAGTGTCACTGAGAGAGGGGGGAAAGCCTCTTAAGAGTTAGATATAAATTACAATTTTTAAAATAGTATAGAAACTTGGTTAAAACAACTTGTGCATAAAGCCTGATAGTATATTTTCTTTGAGGCAAATCTGCGAATCAAGGCAAGATATTTTTTCATAAACTAAGCAGATGTTTATGATTAGTTCTTAGTTAACATCACCCAGCTGTCCAATGATGATTTTTATATAGAGAGATCATTGTGAAGTACCATATGCTTATATAAATCATGACTGTGACAGTTGTGTTACTGGAGACAAAGTACAATATTTCCCATTTTAGGTAACTTCTTTAAATCACACTATAACTGGACCATAGGCTACTCTCCCCCCAACACAGTATCCTATAAAGAACTGGCGTGTGTTGTTATATACAAACTAGCATTGTATGGTTTATAAGAAACAGTACAGCAGCCACAAGGATATGAAGTATATATTTCTGTCCCACCCTATATTTGAAATATATTTATACTGATGGAATTGTAATTGCATAATGCCTGATCTGTGGAAGATGGATGTTTCAGATTTTCAACATATTTGGTTTAAATTACTGTGTTATTTAAAATATAATGTAGAAAGCTATGGAATATGGTGTTGAATTGACTGCCATTCCATTCACAGTGAACCAAAGCATCTGAATCCAGGACAGAAAGCAATGGATGGAAACTAATCAAGGAGAAAAGCAACAATAATCCAGTGGAATGGCTTGACTTGAGAAGTTGTGGTTAATCCATCACTGGAGGTTTTCAAGAAGAGATTGGACAGCCATTTGTCCAGAATGTTATCCTGCCTCTGAGCAGGGGGTTGGACTAGAAGACCTTCAAGGTCCCTTCCAATTCTGCTATTCTGAACCATCTGACTTGGAATCACAGCTTTAGGACTAGCCTTTTCTTTCCAATCTTAAAATTGAGTGATGTGGTAATTTATATACCATTGTCTAGACTTGTGCACAATTATATGTAGGTGTTGTACACGTTCACATGAGTTGAAATATTTTATTCCACCTAGACTAAACAATCTCTACAGTATATATTATTATGTCAGGATCATTAATACCCAAAAAAGTACGGAGTTTAATATATGAGCAATTCAGAATATTTATTGGATTAGTTAACAACAAAGTAAAACATAAAAGGAACTTTTGTCAAATTATTAGTATGCATTTCATGCTGAGTATTTAGATGTGAAAAATAAAACAGGAACAGAATATATGTGTGTGTGTGTGTTTTCATGTGTGTGTGTGTGTGTGTGTGTGTGTGTGTGTGTGTGTGTGTGCAGGTCTTGGTGTGTTCGGGTCTTTTTCCGTGTAAGATTGAGAGCATTTTGGCAACGTTTTGACAAGGTCCCACTCGCCATCTTCAGGCTGGTGCTTTCGGCTTTGTGCTTGTGTGAGCAAAGCGTGATCGGAGCTGCCGTCTCCCTATATATACTGGTGGGGAAGGTGGCTGTGTTGTCATTTTTTGATTGGTTGATGGAGTTGATGTTCGCAGATGGGCTGGCTTTTCCAAGAACATGTGTGGCTGAGGTATTGGCTGTGTGTCTATCAGCCTCCTGTGTTGTAACGACTATTGTTCTATTGTTTTGACATCCTGGGTCTTGTGCTGTAATCTCCTGGGTTGTAATGACCTGGGTCATGGGCTGTGTGATGACCTTCTGAGTTCTATTGTTGTGACATCCTGGGTCTTGTGCTATAATCTCCTGGGTCATTGGCTGTGTTGCAACATCCTGAGGTTTTGTGGTGTAACCTCCTGAGTTCTGTGATGTGTTATCCTGAGCGGGTGGTTGTGATGTGATGTTCTGGGTTTTGGTTTGGCTCCGAGTTTGAGGCCTGGATATGTGTTCATGGTGTGTGTCCATTTGCTTGGTTTGGAGGTTGGGGTGTGAAACCAGCCATGGTCTGGTTTCTGGATGGTGGTTGTCTTTCGTCTATGGGATGGGTTTGGGTTTGAGTCTGGTGAGGGAGAATGGTGGTGGTGTCATGTGTTGTTTTGGGTCTGGTGTTGGTTTTCATGGCTGGGACTCGTTTGTTGATAAGGGCTAGTTTCCAGATGTCTGGTAGGCGGGAGGCATGTTTATTCATGTTATGGGGGTGTTTCTCTATTTCAATGGCTTCCCTGATTATTCTCTTGTTAAAGTATTCAGTATTGGAGATTAATTTGGTTCCCTCAAAATTAATTTCATGTCCTGTGGCTTTAAGGTGCTGGAAACAGGAGGAAGTGTTTTCTTCTTTTCTGACTGCGTTCTTGTGTTCTGCGATGCATGCATTTATTCTCCTGTTGGTTTGTCCAATGTATGTGGCTGGGCAATTGTTGCATGGTATTTCATAAACTCCTTAGTTTTCTAGCTGGATCTTGTCTTTGGGGTTTCTTAGGATGTTGGCTATTTTTTGGTCAGTGCCGAAGGCTGTCCTGATATTGTGATTGTGGAGAATTTTGCTGATTTTATCTGTGGTGCCTTTGATGTAAGGGAGGAGGGTGATACCATTGTCCTATTCTGTGTCTCGGTTTCTGGGGGGTGTCTCCTTTAGGATTAGGTTGGTAATTGTGTTTATTTGGAATCCATTGGAAATTAATACCTTTGTGAGGGTGTGTAATTCTGTTCTCAGGGGGTCTTTGTCAGTGAGGCGTTTGGTTCTGGAGATGAGGATCTTGGCTACGGAGTTGATCTGTGCAGGGTGGTAATGGGATTGTGTGTTTAAGTAGCGGTTGGTGTGTGTTTTCTTCTGGTGGATGGTGTGTCCTAGGGAGCCATTGGGTTTTTTGTAAATTAGGACGTTTAGGAAAGGAAGTTGGTTGTTGGCTTCTGTTTCCATGGTGAATTGTATTTTTGGGTGTAGGCTGTTGAGGTGTGTGAGGAAGTTGTCCAGTTTTTTTTTCACGTGTGGCCAAATTACGAAAGTGTCATCTACATATCTAAGCCAGAGTTTGTGTTTGTGTTCGGATTTGTCTAGAGCATTAGTTTCAAAGTGTTCCATTTATAGGTTAGCGATGATGGGTGAGAGGGGTGATCCCATAGGTGCTCCTTCTATCTGTTTGTATCTTTGTCCATTGTAGATGAAGTATGTGTTGGTTAGGCAGTAGTTGGTCAGATCTAGGATGTGCTTAGGGGGGTTGTATTTGTTTTGGATGGCTGTCAAAGCTTCTTTAATAGGTACTTGGTTGAAGAGGGATATGACATCGAAGCTCACGAGTAGGTCGCCGGGTTGTAGGTTTTGTTTCTTTATTATTTCTATGAAGTGGAAAGAGTTTTGTACGTGTGAGGTGATGGATTCTGTGTAGGGCTGGAGTTGTTTGGTGAGAAATTTGGCAAGATTCTGTAGAGGTGAGCCTATGGAGCTGACTATGGGTCTGAGTGGTGTTCCTTCTTTGTGTATCTTGAGGAGGCCATAGAGTTTAGGGTATCTGGATGATTTTTCTCTGGGGATGATTCTTTGCTGGATCTCTTCACAGACGGGGGAAGCTTTTATTTTGGATTTGGTGGTTTTTTCAAGGTACGTGGTGGGGTCAGTATTTAGAGGTTTGTAAGCAGGGTCTTGGAGTAGGTTGGATAGTTTGGATTGGTAGTCCAATGTGTTCATCACAACTGTGGCATTGCCTTTGTCTGCTGGGAGAATGATTATGTTGTTGTCTTTCCTCAAGTTGGTGAGTCCTTTTTGTTCTTCTCTGTGTAAGTTGCTTCTGGGTGGACTGCTGGAGCAGAGGACGTTGGTGACTTCAAGTCTGATTTTATTGGCTACATCTGGGTTAATTTTGGTTAGGCTAGGTTCAACTCAGCATATAATGTTTTTGGTGGGGATGCGTTTGGGGGCAACTGCAAAGTTGAATCCCTTGGAAAAAACATTGGTTTCTGCTCTGGTGAGGGTTCTGTCTGATATCTTGTATACTGTTTGTTTTATGCGTTGTTGTGGGAGGTGGTTGGGCTTCTGGTGTTTCTCTAGTCTGTGGAGTTTGCTGGTGTGTGTGTCTGTCTTGTGGGAGGTTTCTGTTTCAGCTCTCCAGAGGGCTAGTTATTTGGATTTGTCCCAGAGTGCTGGGTGGATTTTGTTGCTGAGTTTGAGGTGGAGAGTAAGTAGGTCCCTGTTGGTTTGGTCTAGTAGGAATCTTTTCCTGTGGAGTTCATTTCTGATTAGGGATAATTCCATATATATATATATATATATATATATATATATATATATATATATATATATATATATATATATATATATATATATATATATATATATATATATGGATCTTTGGTTATTCGGGTTTTCTCCGCGTAAGATTCAAAGTATCTGAGCAGCGTTTCGGCGAGGTCCCACTCGCCATCTTCAGGCTGGTGCTTTCGGCTTAGTGCCAGTGCAAGCAGTGTGTGACCCGAGCTGCCATCTCTCTATATATATACAAGTGGTGGGGGATGGTGTGCTGGGCTGGTTGGCTGTGCTGCAGCCTCTTGATTGGTTGATGGAGTTGATGTTGGTATAATGGGCTGTGTAATGGCCTTTTGTTGTAGAGAATATCCTGGATCTTGTGCTGTCATCTCCTGGGTCGTTAGCCTCTTGTGTTTTAACGGCTTGGGTAATGGGTTGTGTGATGGGCTTGTGAGTTCTTTTGTTGTGGTATCCTGGGTCTTGCGTTGTAATCTCCTGGGTGCGTTTGTGTTTTGATCTCTTTTCGATTAGCCTCCTGTGTAGTAACAGCTTGGGTAATGGGTTGTGTGATGACCTTGTGAGATTTATTGCTGTGGTATCCTTGGTCTTGTGCTGTGATATCCTGGGTCATTTGCTGTGTTGTGACTTCTTGAGTTCTTGAGGTGTAATTTCTTGAGTTTTCTGATGTGATGTCCTGAGCGGGTGGCTGTGATGTAGCATTTTTGGGTTTTTAATATGGCTTTGAGTTTGGGGTCTGGGTCTGTGTTCGTTTGGCTTGAGTTCGTGAGTGGAGTGCCACATCTTCATGGTGGGGTCAGTTCGCTTCATGTATGGTTCAGAGGAGTTTGAAGTGGGTAGTGATGCAGCTGCAGTGCGGCTTCTGGTCTGTGGTCGGTGTCTCATCTTCTGTGTGGGTGTGAGTCTGATTTTTACGTGGAAGTGTGGTGGTGGCATCTTGTGTGGCCCTCATGGGTGTGGGTCTGGTGTCATTTATCATGTTGGGTACTCGTCTGTTCATGAGGCGGGTTTCCAAATGGCTGGTAAAGCGGAGGTGTCATCTCTTTTATTCATGCTGTGTGGGCGTTTTCTATCTCTATGGCTTCTCTGATTATTCTGCTGCTGTGGTGTTCAGTTTTGGCGATAGTTCTGGTATTTTTAAGGTCAATCTCATGTCCTGTGGCTTTGAGGTGTTGGACCAGGAAGAGGTTGGTTCTTCTTTTTGATTGAGTTCTTATGTTCTTCAACGCGTGCACTTATTCTTCTGTTAGTTTGTCCAATGTATGTGGTGAGGCAGGAGGCAAGGAGTATGTGCAAATCTGCACTGCCTGCCTCACATACACAAACTAACAGAAGAATGGTGCAACATAGCGTTGGCATGCATAAGAACTCAATCAAAAAGAAAGTTGGCAGACAACAGAGCTCTCCAAACTAATGCCATCAAAACCCCACAACTGTTTAAATGGCTCAGAAACCATAGCAAAGATAGGCCTCCACAAATGTGTGGTGACCAGCTGGCTCGCCAACAGGAGATGTGCCCAACATGCTGGGCACTGTACTTAAGCGTGAACCCACGCATGAAGCACTGCTGCCACGCGTGCATCGTACCACTGCAGATGGTAGAAGTCACAGTGAAGCGCACTGCACTGCATGCTACCCAGCCAGGCTGGTCCAAGCTGAAGCCAGGCCCAAGTGCCGCCTGAACCGCAAGCTATGATCAACTCGAGGCTCGAGAAATGCACCTCCAGGCTCAGTCTGTGACTCCGGGATGCAGCCTCTGGATTCTGCAACTGATAATCGATGCAAGATCACGGCATCAACCCATTACCCAGGTTACTACACTGGCAGGCCTGCAGATCAAAGGCACAGCGATCATCATTTCTGGCTCAACCATTACAGGCATTAAGCTCACAAGAGGCTGACTGTGGCATCAGGCCGATCAAGCGCCGATCTCACACACCAACATCCCCCAACAGAGGCTGAGCCAGCCAGCCAGACACACCCACCCTTGTAAGAGATGGCGCTCGGTACCTGCTTGCACACCGCCTGAAGAGGCGAGTGGGACCTAGGGCACCGGGGGCCAAAACAGACCACAAAATCCAGGGAACCTCGAATAAAAAAAAAAATATTTATTTTTATTTCTATTTTTGTTTTATACTATGCAAGCAAAAAGGTTTGCCGAAAACTGGAATCATCCATTCTTGTCAATTTGATTTTTCAGTTGCAGGTAATATAGGGCACTAAAATAAAAAACATTTTGCCTCAAAACAATGTTTCAAATAGCTGGATATTTCAGCATCTTGGTCTGGAGATTTCGTTTAAAAATCTTCCAGGTGTTCAAAATTCACCCACCTTTCTTTTAACATTTATCTCCAGTCCTGATTACCCAGCTGTACTACAAATTTAAAATTTCCCTCCATCTCTTGAAGCCTCACTGCTTTTCCAGTAAGCGTTGGCTCCAATCTCTTACAGTTCGGGTTCCAGCCAGACTTGTGTCTCATCCATTCCTCTTCTTCCTGCTCATCTTGGACACAAACACTAACTCAAGTAGCTATAAAATCTGCTTTCCAGACCGGAAGAAAAATATTGTGTTTTTTGTTTTTGTTTTACTTTTTAGGAGCTATTTCCAAGCCTGTGCTCATCAATCAAGGAGACTGTTCTAGCCAATTCAGTTTGCTTTGTTTTTTAAAAAAACAACCCTTCAAACTTATAACTGGTTTATACTAAAATTATTGATACCTGGCAGAGAAGTTACTAAAATAACAGATTCATGATCTGAATATGAGTGTATACTAATGGAAAACCTTTTTTATTTTTGGTTTGGGGGTTGCATAATGGAAAACCTTGAGCGGCTAGTGCTAGAAAACTCAGTTCTCACTAATCCCCTTTTTAGACCTACTAAAAAGATATTCTAGAGATATAAGCCAGATAGTTGCCACGTTCAACTGCCAGATGCTTAAAGGTAACTATGAAAAAGGGAGAGGGGGATAGAAGAATCAGCTTTCCATAATAATCATTACTGGATATGTCAAAGAAGTGATATCTAAACATTTCAAGCTCATGAAGTTCTTTGGATTAAATTTAGGAAAGGTAGTTTTTATGAAACAGTGAAAGATACTGAATGCATAAACAGCCAGACTTGTGCTGAGGAATATTGTTTCCAGGGATATTGGCTAGAATTCGGATCTTTAGATAAATGCCATGGAAGTATTATTGATTAATTCATAATACAACTACATTTACTATTTATGTATCTTCTGATTACTTTTGCATGGAAGGTTCTTCATCTCTTGGGTTCAATACTGTGATTTGTATCAAGAAAAGAAAAAAAGAAAGAAAAGAAAAACCATGATAAAAAAAGAAGATAAAGATTTCCATATAAGCATTATAACCATAACCTTGTATATGGTTATTCAACTATGTATATAAAAATGTATGCTATAATTAATTTAATTGGATGGAAATATGTTACCATTTCACCAGAGCAAGGAATATTGATGAAACAATGTGTGAGAAGGCCAGATTGTTGATGAATAACTTCAAGAGCCTAGTTGCCCTTTCTTAGGATTCATTATATTAATACTAGATTGATATATTAAGAAATTCTTTGAAACATAGAAAATAGTCAATGAATATATTGTATTTTCTAAAATAATACATGTGACTACCATAGCCATTGTCCAAATCATCATCATTCCAACTATTTTCTATCCAAGAGGATAAAATCCTCTTCTGCATGTTTCCAACCAATGTGATCTTCAGCTTTCTTTTGCCAAATGGGCCTGCAATACTTGCCGATGTCATCAATCCATCTCAGTACCCTGGGGTGTAAACAATTCCACCCAGAAAGCTTCAACTCCTTTAGAGCATCTGAATGAGATGCTTCTTCCACTAGTGAACCAAGCATTTCCTTGTGTTTCCTCTTGATCCTTATATATGTCAAAATATTTTTATTGTTGTTGTTGTTGTTGTTATAGTTATTTTTGGCATTTGTTGCAAGTCTTAGCTCATTCTGAACCTTAGGTTTCCTGACCCCATCTTTGCAGATTTCGGCTATTCGTTGGCATTCTGCTCTAGTTGCAAGCCCCTCTTTCCATTTTTGATACTTATCCTTTTTGTTCCTCAGTTTGTGAAAATGCTGTTTGTGCAACCACTCTGGTCTTGTCAGGTGTCTCTTGTTTTTCTTTCTCTGGGTATTGTTTTTGTTTGGACTTTTATTATTTCATTTTTCAGAGTTTCCCAAGCATCCTGAAGTGTTTTTCCCTGTAGGATTTTCCATCCAGGAATCATTCCTATTCTTTCTCTTAGTTTGTTGAAGTCAACTCTCTTAAAATCTAAAACACTCATATAATTTTATTCAGTTACCTCTGTGTCTATTATGGTGAATCTTAGTATGATGTGATCTATCTCCCTCTCAAAACATCCCTTAACCACTTCATCTTTATTAGCAAATATCACATCCAATATATTTGACACTCAGATAACAGATAACAGATAATCCAACCCCCCGCCCAAGTGGGAGACCCTATACCATTTCTGACAAATGGCAGTCCAATCTCTTCTTGAAAGTCTCAAGTGATGGTGCTCCCACAACTTCCAAGAGCAAGCTGTTCCATTGGTTGATTGTTCTCACTGTCAGAAAGTTTATCCTTATTTCCAGGTTAAATCTCTCCTTGTTCAGTTTCCATCCATTATTCCTTGTCTGGCCTACAGATGCTTTAGAAAATAGCTTGACCCCTTCCTCCCTGTGGCAGCCCCTCAAATATTGGAAGACTGCTATCATGTCTCCCCTGGTCCTTCTCTTTACTAGACTAGCCAAGCCCAGTTCCTGCAACCGTTCGTTGTTATGTTTTAGCCTCCAATCCTCGAATCATCCTTGGTTGCTGTTCTCTGTACTTTTTCTAGAATCTCAACATCTTTTTTATAATGTGGTGAACAAAACTGGATGCAGTACTCTAGGTGGTCTTACTAAGGCTTTATAGAGTAGTATTAGTTCTTCCCTTGATCTTGATTGTATCCCTCTGTTAATACAATTTAGGATTGCATTAGCTTTCAGAAAGTAAATCCTTCTGGGATAGATCATTTGTAGCAAGATGTACAATAGCATCAACATCACAATCCTTGCTGGCATTCTTGACTATCTTAAGAATACGCTTCTTTTCTCTGCTGGCAGTAGCACTGGTAGACACCTGGCCTCTTTCAAAACCTCAGAATCCTTTCCTAAATTTACATCCCTTACAAGTGAGTCCCCAACCAGAAGGTGGCTTCTCTTTTTGGATGTCTTGCTCTTCTTGTGTGACTGGTGCATAATACCTGATTCACACTTTCTCCCTTCCAAAGTAAGTTCTTACTTGGGTTATCATTATCACAACTACCTTGACCTGACACTTTAGTGTCCCTATTAAGGTCAGCAAGGGCATTGTATCTGTTATGCTGGGACACAGCAAAAGCTTTGTGTTTATGGTCCACAGCTCTCACCCTGCCAGATCCCACGGTTGTCCATACTGCCCTTTTCCTGTAGGATCTTTGTGGTAGTGGGGGCTGGTAGCACGGCTGGTAGATGGCTGGATTGGGCACCTAATTTCTGCTTGGAGAGCACAGATTAGAGATTCTAGATAGGTAATCTGTCCATGTAGACTGGTAATTTTTTTTCAAAGAGGACAGTATCCAAGTTTGAAAAGAGTACTGCGAAAGACAGCTGTAAAACAAGTATTACACTGAACTAAGCTGGTCATTTTGAAATAAAATAAAATCACAATCTCAAGCGCACTTACCCTAAATGTCTTATTGGTATTCTTGGTTTATAGTTATATGATTTGCACGCCGTTAGGCGTGCGGGCTGCTATCTTTCTCCTTTCTACTCACCTTCTGCTTCCTTCACAAGCAGCCAGCAGCTCCTCCCACAACCTCTGGGAATTTGAAAAGCAATGGAAGCAATTCAAACTGCCTCTTTCTTTTCTACTCACCCTCTGCTTCCTCCAACTCATTACTCCATCTTCGTATGATAAAGTCAACTATACATGTATGGCACCTGTTTGATCTCCCGTTTTCTGAAGAGTTTGTTTCCCACTTGGTATCAGGTTGGTGTCTGTTGGAATTTGATTCTCAGGGGGAGGTCGAGCAGCTGACAGGGAGTGGGAGTGTGGCTCCAGTGTTTGTGGAAGAACTAACTGATTTAGAAAAAGTTCATCTATTTCCTCTGCCTGGTTAGCCTGTGTATGGTATATACACTTATAGCAATGTTATTTCTTTTCCCCGTAATATTTATGTAAGTACTTTCCATGGTATCATGTAATTCTGTTCAGATGTAGTAATTATTTACATATAATACAATCCTCTTCCTTTGTTGGGACCATTTCTCTTGTACAAATCATATCCTTCTTTTAGTATATTCCAACCATGCTTCCATCCACCAAGATTCAGTAATATGAACAATATCACACCTCCTCTCATGTTCTAGGGGCTTCAAGCTCTCCCAGTTTGTCCCCCATACTTTGAGCATTAATGAACAGCATCTGAGCAATTTATAGCTGACCTTACATTTGCTTGGTGAACCTCTGGTTTTATACCTGAGTGTCCCTTCCTCATCACCACATATGCACATACATCTATCCCTGCATGAAGAAGGAAAAAATAGAATAATGATCCCTTTTCACTGAGTCTTATTTTGAAAAAAAAAACCTTGTTCTAAAGTAGGAATGGTCCTTTATAGCCTGCAAACTATAAGTAGCCTTAAATCTACTTTTTCTGACCCACAAAGCTCACAAAAAACTACAGAACTGAAATCCAAAGTTTCCTTGAAAAAAATTTCTAATTAAATCTAAACAGAAATGGGGAAAAAGATTGCACCAGTTTAACACATTTCTTAAAAATCCCCAGCCACTGAATAGTCAGACCAAAGTCCAAATATTTGAATATGAATAGATTCTACCATTTGCAAAGGCCTTAGAAACCAAACTACAGATCTTAGGAACTAAATTTACATTTAAAATAAAAATATGTTTTAAAGCAAAAAAAAAAAAATAGGGCAGCTCTAGGGCACCTATCAAAAAGTTGGCTATATCTTGATCAAATTAATAGATAAATTACCATATCTTGAGTACATTGTCACAGCCCAGCTAATAAGAAACCTGAATCATCAAGGTGATTCAAGGGAATAGAGCATATTTCAGCCAACCAGACAGGGACCAAGAATCAAGCTCTGTGTGAAAACACCTAATATTTCCACATGCGTTGTTATTAAAAGTTCTCTGGTATATCAACACAAACCTCACCTTCGGTTCTACACACTGGGATTGATAGATCATTTGGCAATTTATCAGGAGGTAGGCAAACAATTCACTGGGAATGTTAGTGAGATACCACAATAATTTTGAGTGTGACCTAAACCTCATTTGAACCCAGGTCTTTCAGTGTGAAAGGTTAATGCATTAACCCACTGCAGCATTTAGCTCCCCAGCCATTGGTACCTATTTCAATATACTTTAGAGCTAGTCTGTAAATATGACATTCAGAAGTAGTTCCCAAGAGAACAGGCACAATGCTGATGGTACAGACCTGAATAATGCATAGCACAAAAATCTCTGAGGCTGTCTAGTAAGAAAAGTCCTAGGTGGTTACTTGAAAAATCCCACTGTTTGCCAAGTTGACATTTCAGGAGATAACTTCTGGTTAAGGGTATATTTTTGTCAGCTATCAATAACATTCTTCCCAGAGCATCTTAAAAGAGATTCTTTTCCCACCTAAGCTCAAGATAGAACTGGTGGAAAGGAAGTGTAGCTCCAGATGTTGCAGCTCCCTGCATGTCCAAGCAGCCTAACTGAAAGTGAGAGATATTGGGAGTGGCACATCACCTCTTCCTGCTTTGAATGGTCAGATAGCCCAGCCGATCCTCTAAACTTAGGGAATTTATTAATTGGTGTGAAAATAACCATGACACTAGCTTATAAATTCTGGCTACTAAATAAAAGACTGATCAACACTGCTGGGTGTTTTTGTGTGCGGGAGAACATTTTTAATCCTGATCAACTGTTAAACAATGAAAATAAATGAAAATTCATTTTTAGATGGGTTTTGTGTATGAATGTTAGGAAATGATTTGTCACAAATCCCAATCAAACTTGTAATGTTTGCCATCAGAGTGCTCTCTTGTTGGTAGACCATAGCACAATATCATCACAAGAGAACTCTTATATGAGGGTCTACACATACATACATACACACACACACATACATACATACACACACACACACACACACAAGGAAAGGGAAGCAAAACAAGTTCTCCAGATACCTACTGAGACATTTAACTGAAATAGAGCCTGTATAAAGTGTGTGTGTGTGTGTGTGTGTGTGTGTGTGTGTGTGTGTGTGTGTGTGTAAAAAGCTCTGTTTCAGTTAAACATCTCAGTAGTTATCTGGAGAACTTGGTTTTGTTGTTTTACCTCCCTTTCCTTGAGTAAGCAACAGAGCCAATGACTGGCAGCCTAACCTGAAGAGCTAGTAGATAGAAGATAAAATCTGCCATTTCCCCAATGAGTTAAGAATGTATCTACAGAGAAGTAGCATAATCAGCAGAGTGGTAATCCAGCTAAGCATTTGGTCTGGCATGCTAGCAAATTGGAATGCTGCCTCTACTATGATGCAGCTTAAGATAACTTATTGGGACTCATCCATAGCTCTAATAAAAGGGATCAGATGTACTGTTTCATCACAATCAGTCTCTGCAGTAAACACGGGTTTGTCCTTCAGCTTCTATTTATCCCTTCAAGCCTAGAAAGATAGTTGAAACTATTGCAAGGCCAATTCAGACTTTGCTATTTACACTCTTGGATTCCTTCTTGGAATAAAGAATTATTTTGTACACTGCCTGTGTGCAGAAATCAGATCATCAGAGCAGATCTATGGGAAATTACTATCTGGACAAACTCCAAGTATAAGGATTATCATTTTAATAATCCTTGTAATAATTTCTTCCACAATGATTTCTAATAGAACAATTCAAACGTGAGTTTTTGTTAAGGAAAAAAATCCTAATACCAGTTTTTTCAAAATTGTTAGGTTTCTCCCACAGAATCAGTAAGCTAAAATTGATCATAGCAAAACAAAATATTACTTAAATCAGACCAGATTAACCAAGTCCCAAGTCTTGCTTAATCATTAACTTTGAATAAAGTAACTGTAATCAGTTATTTAAACTATCCATTGCATATGTAATGACATACTGATAATGATTAAATACTGGGGGGAAAAATAGCAAAATTCATGTTTCATTCAGAATCAGCTACCCCATTTATATTTATATATAAACAACAATTTATATATTGTTATTACTTCTATGTTAATCTCAAAGGGTGGTTCTAGATGGGGATTTTAGAAATGGAAATGAAAGCAAAAAAAAAGAGTGCTGTCAGAAGAAAATTGTTAACTAGCAACATCGTTATTTAGTATTCTATAGCTTAGAATACGTCATTCATTTAGATTAGTTTATTTCTATAATTTAATGTGTGTTTAAATTTGTTGTAAACTATAGCAATAGCCATGGCACTTAGATTTTTATACTGCTTTCCAGCACATTACAGCAGTGGTTGGGTTCAAAAATTTTTACTACCGGTTCTGTGTGCATGGCGTGGCTTGGTGGGCATGTCTTGGTGGACGTGGCAGGGGAAGGATACTGCAAAATCCCCATTCCCTCCACACCCCACCTAGCTGCTTTCCAGCTCCATTCTCCAGTGCAGGGCAACAAAAGAAGACCCAGCCAATCAGCTGGGACTCAGGAGGCAGAGAATAGATGGGGGCGGGGCCAGTCAGTGGTGTTATTTGCCAGTTCTCTGAACTACTCAAAATTTCTGCTACTGGTTTCTCCAGATCTGGTCAGAACCTGCTAAATACCCCCTTTGCTTTACAGCCCTCTCTAAGTAGTTTACAGCAGGGGTCGCCAACCTTTTGTACCTCAGGGACCTCATAATTTTAAATCCCAGGGACCACTAACTGGTTCTGTGGGCATGGCCTAATTTGTGGGTGTGTCTTGGTGGTCATGTAACTGGCTGGGCATGGCTTGTATGTAAATATTATAAATATTAATATAAATATTGATATATTTTTTTATTAAAAAGAGCAACTTTTACCCAAAATCAGGCAAAGCAGGCAGGCAGATTGAGTTGCTCACAGAATCACAGATTCATTCAGAAATCTATCTATCTGCCATTGGCTAGCTCAGTCTGTCACATAAAATTTGCTTGCAAATTTACTCATAAAATTTGCTTGCAAATTTACTCATAAAATTTGCTTGCAAATTTACTCATAAAATTTGCTTGTAAATTTACTCATAAAATTTACTAGCAAGCAAACTCACAAAATTAATTCACAACACACCATGTATGTAAATATTGATTTTTCTATTTAAAAAAAGAGCAACTTTTACCCAAAATCAGTCAAAGCAGGCAGGCAGATTGAGTTGCTCACAGAATCACAGATTCATTCAGAGATCGATCTATCTGCCATCAGCTAGCTCAGTCTCTCAAATTTGCTTGCTGTGAGTCTGCTCTGAATAATAGAACCTTCAGTCCTAAGGGAGGTTCGGCTGTGCTTAAAAGCAGAGCCAAAGATCTAAAGGCTAGCTAGAAAGCAAGAAATCCAACCATTTCCTGCTTCCTAGCTAATCTAAATCTCACAGCTGATGGTCGGAAAAATAGCAATTTAGCAGGCAATTTAGCAGGAGTGAGTGGGCGGGGAGTGTTCCCACGGGCCATGCGGGCTGCGGAGCCTTGTGTTTCTGCACAGCCTGGATTAATTGCTTTTGGGGGGTGCTCTGGGGGTGAGATTTCTCTGCGCCCACCAAAAAATTTTCACGGCCCACTGGTTGGCGACCGCTAGTTTACAGAGTCAGCATATTGCTCCAAACAATCTGGGTCCTCATTATACTGACCTCAGAAGGATGGAAGGCTGAGTCAACCTTGAGCCTGGTGAGATTTGAACTGTCAAATTGCAGGCAGCTGGCAGTCAGCAGAATTAGTCTGCAGTACGGTATTCTAACCACCGCGCCACCACGTCTCTTAAACTGTGCTCAGGTCTTGTGAAGAGGGAAGAATATAAGTAATTATTGACTGACTGATTACTAATTAAAACCTTTAATTAGTCTTGTGATAATGAAGGTAAGGGTATTAAGGTAGTACTTTAGAGCAAAGGTCGCCAACCTTTTGGAACTTAGGGACCACCAAACCCATAATTTTCTCTCTCTCCCTCACTCTCTCTCTCTCTCTCTCTCTCACACACACACACACACAAACACACACACACACAAACACACACAGAGAGAGGTCCCGCACACACACACACACACACCCTCCAAGACAGCCACATTTCTTCACAGCTCCATTCTCAGTGGAAGAGGGAGAGCGAGAGAGAGGTGGTATCCTGCGATCCCAAATAAAGAATGATCGATTGGTAAGAAAACAGTGTGGGGGATTTTCCTGCAAACTTTTTTTTGGGATTTTCCCAGGGTCTCTGTCTGCAGAGACCCTGGGAAAATCCCAAAAAAAAGTCTGCAGGAAAATTCCCCACACCATTTTCCTACTGATCGATCGTTCTTTATGGGATCTCAGGATACTGTCTCCAGTTCCATTCTTGGGGGGAGAGAGAGCGTGACTTTTGGCTTCATGCAAGGAAAGCAGCAGAAGCAGCAGAAGCCTTTATTTCTCTTCCCCAAACTCTGCCAGAAATTAGTCTTTGCTGGCACAGCCTCTTGGAGCAGGATGCCTTGCAGGATCTCAAAGACTCATTTCTGGTGGAGTTTGGGGGGGGGGGGAAGATTTTTGCTGCTTTCCTTGCATGTAGCCAAAAGCAGAAGAAGAAAGAAGCAGCCTGGTGGCCAGGTGAGGTGCGTGGGGCAAGTGAGGCAAGTTCCCTCTCCTCCGCCCCTCCCCTCACTACCTCGCGTTGTTCGCAATGCAAGTGATGCAAGCCTAGTGTTCCCATGAGCCATGTGAGCAATGCAGCCTTGTGTTCCCGTGCAGCCTGGATTAATTCCTTGGGGGGGTGCTTGGTGGGTGACATTTCTCTGCAGACCACCAACATTTTCTCACGGACCACCGGTTGGTGACCACTGCTTTAGAGTGAATTCTGAGGCTAGACGTATTTCCCTACAGTATATTTAGTTTTTTGTAAGTCATTCTGAAATAACTATAACAAAATACAACTGTTTTGAAATAAGAATTTTCTGTGAACAGTTATTAGGGAGCAAGCTCTGCTGACTGTTATAAGAATTATATCCAAGAAAACATCATAAGAACTGCATTGTGTGTATCCTTGCCTGTAAAGAAATGTGCTTGGAAACAGATAGTCCAAGACCCATGTGTAATTTCCCAAATCCTTCTTGATGCTTTTCCTAGATTCTTTTTCAAGTAGTCTGCTGAATTTTGACAATTGCTATACTTTCATAATATGGTTTCTGACTATTCAGAAATAGTAAGACGGATACATAGTATAAGCCTAAGAGAGTCTTATTATTGTTCATATCTGCAATTGTTTACATTTGGCAAAGTTGATCGGTGTTTTTAGTGGTTTTCCACCTGAGAAATGTGTTTTGATAACAAATGGCAGCTGTGGCGGTCATGTATTACATAACTGCTATACCAGGAGACATGGGGTGGCTGTCCCTATTGCAATTGCCAGTTTATTAAGAAAACTTACAGCCCAGTAGCAACACCACATGCTATTCCCATTGTGGACATCTCTACTTTAGTGTTAGTAAAATTACAAACTTACCAGGATGAGCATGACACCTTTTGAGACTTAGAATTAATTTGGCTACATACAGCTGAAGGATTCAGAGTTTATTGCTCCAGGACAATACATTTCCAATACATCACTGTTTTTATTTTCAAATTTCTTGCACTGTACCTATAGAGAAATACAAATAACATCTTGAAAATACATTCAGTGCTGACATTCTGCAGAGAGTAAGTTTTGAAACTACCCAGAAAAATACTCCCGTATGTGAAACATACAGTTCTGAATTTTCATTATCTCATGGAGAACCATGATATGAAGGAGCACACAGTATTGTCAATCAAGGTGAAGAGATTTTAAATTCTCTTAAATGTCAATAAGCTTTTGAACCAATCATTATAAATGAGTGAAAGGAGATTGTCCTTTTCAAGATCTTGTCCTGTAGCTCAATGTGTTGTTTGTAGAAAACGGGCATTGCAGTGAAAGAATGTCTTGTTCTCTTTGTTTGTTTGTTTTGTTTTAAGAACTTGACAGACAGAAAATGGGAAAGGAATGCAGAAGAAAGCATGAATAAATAAATGTGTGGACTTTTGTTTATAGCATGCCACATACAATGTATTAAATAAACCATATCCCTAATTTATCAACTTAGAAAGTTAGCATATTTTTAATATACTGTATTAACTTATCCCCCAAAACAGAAGAAATGCAATATTTTAGCCCTCTCCCTTATTTATCATGTATGATTTCTTAATCATCCCACTCACTGTTGTCTTAGCCCACAAGAGGAAAAATAAAATAAGGGTGGCTCCCGGCCATGAAAAGACTATAAAATAAAAATATGTCTGCTAATCCCACATCCTTTGCCTGAGGAACTAAGCTGCACAACATTTCTTAGACATTAACCTAATTTCTCATCTCTTACAGATAAACATAAAACAACCCACAGAAAGTCAAATCCATTTCCACTTGGATTTTGCTCATGGAAGCTGGTAGAGATGGTCTCTGCATGAGATAAGAATATTTTAGGGCCTTTTCCTAAACTTCCAAGGGTCAAACCTCAGATATTTCCCCCATGCCTTCACTCTGCTGAACACTTAATTCCCATAGCACTGTGTCATTTCTCATCTTTTCTCATCTTTCCTACTATCTTTTCCTATTGGTTTCTTATGATTTATCAATTGTTGCTTGTAACTAATGATGTATGATTTATGACCTATGACCTATTACTTACTTGTTTATAGGTATACTGTGAGCTTATGCACCAGAGACAAACTCCTTGTGTGCCTGATCACACTTGGCCAGTAGAACTCATTCTATTCTATTCTATTCTATTCTATTCTATTCTATTCTATTCTATTCTATTCTATGCTATGCTATGCTATGTTATACTATAGTACACTGCACTGCACTACACTACACTACACTATACTATTGTATACAATATCACATATTATTTGAGGAAGCATGATGGGCCAGAGTTAACAATAATACACACACGGGGAGAGAGAGAGAGAGAGAGAGAGAGGAGGGAGGGAGGGAGGGAGAGAGAGAGAGAGAGAGAGAGAGAGAGAGAGAGAGAGACCTATGAGGTTTTTTTTTAACCTCTTATCCTAACATCTATGATATTAAGCTTTAAGTGCATCTATCTTTTAGATCTGAGGCATACACAAATGCACAAATACACAAAATCTAAAATTGAAGTAGTCTGGCACAATGTGTTCTTTCATGCCAGTTTGCCAAGCCATGTATCCTGGTTTGCCAGAAACATAGTACATCCTGCCATGTAGGGCTTAAAAACTGGGATATAGAAATGACAAAAGCAAATATTATTTGGAGTTTATAAGGCATGAAGAAATGTTTTATTAGATACCATTGAATAGATGAATAAATAGCCATTTTCACCTCTTGGGCAAACCTTATATATTGTGATTAAGAAGACATTTCAGTCTGTCTCTTGACTATGAATCAATTTGCTGTTGGCAATAATAATGTTTAATAGATAAAATAATATTAGCAATTGGGCAGCTCAGTGATTTTAGCCTGCATAATTGCTGATGGGAATACAGGTAAAAACAGAGTAGATCTCTGATTCTCCCTTTTTAAGGATTATGGGAGTTATTTTGGAATTAATAGCATATTAGACATGTAGGAACACACTATAATTAAGTAAAAAAAAATTCCAGTAATCTCTTTGTTTTCAGAGCTTTGTTAAAATGAAAGTGTCTCCAAGAAGTTCCCTTTCCAGGAGCCACCTAAAGTGTTTAACCATAAACACAATTTATCAGTTTTCTTTTTTACTGAGCGGTGAGAAAGCAACGGAGTATGTTAAAGACACCTTTCTAACAGCTCAAAGGTTTTCTTTGCTGACAAAAGAGAAAATAGCTACAAAATAACACTTAAGAGTTATTAAGAGGAAAAAATAATGTGTGCGCTTCAGTTAATACTAATATCGTCATAAATAACACACCTCTGTGTATTCGCCAAGTCAAACAAACTGAAATAATCCATGCTTAGAAAATGTAACTAACAGAGTCCCAACAATCTGCTGAATGTCGAAAAATCCAATGCCTGTCTTTTATCCTGATACCCTATTTGAACCATTAGATTCTAATAAACATGCTGGTTTCTGAACATAATAAATCTCACGTGAATATATTTTGTCACACCGAATGAATCCACCAAGTGAACTCCACTCTGTGGAAAACAGCAAAGAGTGGAATCCATTAACTTTTCCTCAGGAAAATGAGTATACGGTATGTGAAGGACAATTGAATTTTAAAATGTCTGCTTTTTTGAGGGGAAACTGCACGCAAAAAAGAAATTTGTTTTAGAGGATATTGCCAAATTTTTATCAATGAGAAAAAGTTATGCAGAAAAAGTCATTAATAGTCTTATTTGATCAAAAAAAAAAGCATACTTGAGTTGTTACCTGTATGATGTAGAAAAATGACAGGAAAATAGATCAAGAATTGGTCAGCACCAGGTGAAGGTGAACTGCATGATTTTTGGTTGAAAAATCTGACTAGACTGCATTCCTTCATTGCCAAGCAGCTTGACAATGTACTGCAAAGAGGTAAAATTGAAAATCAGTTAAAATCTGACAAATCTTATCCAATAATGAAACTTGCAACAAAAAGGGGAGAACCAATCCAATTATAGGCCAATTACGTGCTTACCAACAACTTTCAAATTGCTAACTTGTATGATAGCTTATGCAGTCCAACAGCATCTGATTGAAAACAGACTTTTTCCCCCCAAGAAAGGAAACCGTTCCAAAAGCAGAAAAAGAAAAGATCAGCCCTAACTAAAAAGATTTGGACAACTAGAAGAGAAGGAAGATTAACTTGAATGTAGTTAAGAGTGATTACAAGAAGGCATTTGACTCCCTACCACATCATTGGATAATCAAATATCTAGAAATAACAGGAGTCAGTAGAAACAACCAAATCTGTGCGAAGATGAATGAAATAATGGATGACACAGTTGTTGGTCCATGTTGATAGATTGGAAGTGGCTAATAACAAAGATGAATCTTTCAAGGAGACTAACTATCACCATTACTGTTGTACTGACACTTCTGCTGTCAATACTGAACAAGTCAGGATGCGGCTAGTAAACATCAAAAACATTTGCCACACTATCACACTTCCTTACCTGGCAAAAGAAAGCAAAGGTAGACCAATAGTAATAGATTCCTTGGTTGCAATCCCAAAACGTCTGGAGTACCAGTTGAATACCACTGACATTGACAAAATCACCATCAGTCAATTCCAAAAGGCAACTTTATTTGGAACAGCTTACATCCTGTGATGATACTTTTAATATCATGAAACAACACCTGCCTATCCTAGGTACTTGGGAAGGACTGGATAAAAATGCCAAATCCAGTGTAAACATCTGACTGTGTAACCAACCATAATAATATCATCAATGGCTTTGAATTCCTGTCCTGTTGTGTAATTACTTCTCTTTGTCCCCTAATGTGCCCTTTTGATGGAAAAAGGATGTCCCTGGTGTCTTGTTCATAAAAATATTTTTAAACAACATGCTAACAAACGATCTTAGCTTTACAAGGACATGTTTGTATTTGACCGAATATGGCATTCATTTAATCACATTTCCATTAAGCAGAAGAAGGAATTGCTTGCTTGTCCAGGGAATTCATAATTCCAGTTGAGAACAAGATGAAAAAGAGGCACTAAAGGAGAAAATATGCATATTCAGTAAACATAAAAGAGAAGCATGTTATTCAAGAGAAGAGCATAAACTACAAAGCTAAAGTGGGAGTAAATGGCACACCATTTACAAATCATGAATTAATTTACTTGCAACTTGATCCTCAGGAGCTGGCAATGCTGATGAAAGGCATCCCAACGGTACACAGAAGGGGCTTCTTTGCACAGGTATTAGGAAGTATTCTAGAAACAATTGCAAGGGCCATATGAGGGATGGCCAGCAACAGGCCTTGACAAAACATAGATATTAGCTAAGCTGTTGCGAATTTGTTTGCTTTCTGTATGCTTCAATGCAAAATACTGGCATGGAAGTTGCTCAAGGACTCAGAAAGTACATTTACACTATAGCATTGGGCTGGAAGAAATTAAACTCAATAACTTTTGAATATGCAAACAGTGGTCCTGTATCTGGATACTCCAATACAAAAGCCCAGGTATAACTACTACAAAAGCTATGCCACATTTGGATTGAGGCCAGCAGATTGTTTCTACTGTTGTTTCTACACGTAGCTCCCCTGTAGATGCTGAACCCATGAAAGGTCTTTTTTTCATGTGTGGCAAGTCTTTATTCCAGCTGGTATCAATTCCTCTGGTGTAAACAATTGTGCTACTGTTATTAAAGCTGCTTTCTATGGTCCTGCCTCCATTTGTAGTCAAAACTAAGACTATCTCTGTGATTCCACAACATTTTTTGTTTGTTTGTCTAACAACATCCCTTACAGGGACTTTGGATCCCTTTGCATTTGATACAAAATGCATTCTTTGCTATGTGACTCATTTTCCACATAACCAACCTTGGTTTAACCAGTGAGGCGGTGGCAAGCCAGAGGAAGAGAAGGTGAAATAACAATGCATCATCTGTTCCAGGTCATTCAGTGTTTCACAGGTTTAATCAAGCTTTCTTCATCCTCCATTACCCTCATTAGGTCCTGTTAGGCTAGTGCTCAGTGTTGATCTGTATCTTGGTAAAGATTATTGTGGATGATTAACTGTAATTACCAGTAATGGCCCTATCTCTTCATGGAAAAGACCTGCAATGCTGTCATCAGGCTGGCATCTGCTCTGCGGTAAATGGCTCAGCCTATTACCAATTAAGTTATTCATGTTTGATCCCACAGGTTGCTCTCTGTGTGGGCTCCCCCTTCTCCAACAGCTAGTTATTATGAATTGACTATGCAATGTGGATGGGGTATTGATGGTTCAGACAACAATGACATGAATAAAACAATCAAGAGAAACAAAATATATAGTTTGTTTGATCCATTTAACAAACTGAATACTTACAAGGTTTCCTTTGTATTTTCATTCTATTTTTCTTGGAACACTTTGTAGGGAAGTGACAGAAATAAGGGAGAGTAAAGATATCTATCCAGCCAATATAATCCAAATCCAACCAATTAAATCATTTATAAATCATTTGATCTTATTAAGCATGTGAGTTATCAAAGCAATACCCTAAGGGAAGCTTTCCTTAGATGAGAAGATTAGATAGATAGATAGATAGATAGATAGATAGATAGATAGATAGATAGATAGATAGATAGATAGATAGACAGGCTGGCAGGCAGGTAGGCAGGCAGAAGGTAAGTAAGCAGGCAGACCGATAAGAATTGATTTTTACAAATTATAAAAATGAAGTTGTTTTGTCGTATGTATTTTTATTACAGATTTGTAATGTGATTTGTTGTATCCTTGGATGCTATTTTTTCTGTACCTCATTCTCATCTCCATTACTGCTTTCTTCTGCCTTTCCTCTTGTTTGTTCTTCTTTGCTCTTTGCAACAACTTTGCTCCCCTTTGTCCATCTCACCAGAATTCATGGAGAATTTTTATTCAGAATCCTATTATATAATTATAACAAATACAGGAATGTATTTGTATTTTCTTGGTAGAAAGCCTGGAAGCCACGTGTAGCCAAAAGATCCAAAGTAGCAGAGAGCACAAGGGGAGGTGGCAAGGCAAGGAGAGCAAAGCAAACAGAAGGGCACCAAGCAAGACAAGCACTGAAATAATGAAAAAGTAAAAATCCATTCCAAAAATCAATTTTATTTCACCCAGGGGTGGGATTCTACCAGTTTGCACCTATTCGCTAGAACCGGTTGTTAACATTCTAAGCAGTTCGGAGAACCAGTTGTTAGAAGAAATTACTGGCCTAATCCTGTAAGGAAGGCAGGAAGGAAACATTCTGGTGTTGCTTACAGAAACTGCCTCTCCGTTAACCCTTATTACATTCTTGGCAGGACTAGACTTCCTGTCTCTGGAACTTCTCTGGAGTTTTTTCCCCCTCCTTTGCTGGTATTATGCTTGTGTGAAGTGACCATTCAAAGTTACAATGGCACTGAAAAAAGTGACTTATGACCATTTTTCACACTTACAACTGTTGCAGCATCCCCACAGTCATGAGAGGCCAGGCGAGGAGATGCGTGCCTCGATGTGAGTGATATTGAGTTGGCCATGCCCAGCCAATAACATAACCACCAAGCCACGCCCACCAACTTAGCCATGCCCACAGAATCACTTGTTAAAAAATTTGAATCCCACCCCTGATTTCACCCATTGACTGAAATGAAGGATATTTTAGCAAAGCAAAATAGTTCCATTTGGCTGGATTGTGTCATTTTACTTTTAATGGGGAAATTAAACCCATACGTAATTCTCTTCCATTGATTTTAAACTCAGTTGTGGCTGTTTTGTACCCTATTCTAAAATGGGATTCCTAGGAACATTAATAACTCAAATGAACAATTTTGAAACATGTCTCCAGTTTCATTAAATCCAGCCTTTGAGTAAATAGTGTTACTCATTTTGAACATGCTTCTCACTGTATAAAAGACACCATAATTAAAGATTGCAGACTTGGCTGGCCTGTGTGAAATTCTAGTATTTGAACTAACACACTACGGCTCAATGAAAACAAACAATAGGTTGCATCAACAATTATAGTTGCTGGCTTGGTTTACAGCTTTGAGTATCCAACTTGTGAGCACAGTTATATGATGAGCTTTAGGGCAGTTATTTTTGTCATAATTCAAAATTTTAAAATGTCACATGTAAAACAGCAGAAATCATGACTTTATCTCAGAATAGAAGGCAAAATTTCAGATCAATATTTGATTATTTGATGTGTATTCTTTTCAGCCATTGTAAATCAGGGCAGCACATCATATTTTTTCACCTGTTGTATCTTTGCAGGGCAGTAAGGCTGTAGTTGTGGTTACAGATTGCTCTTCTATTTCAATAACATATAACAGCAGCTTTTTCTGAGCTCAAGGCGACACTTGATCTTTGGAATATATTCCAGAAGTGCCTCTCCAAAACTAATACCTCAAAGGCAAAAATTAGTAACAACAATGAATATCAATAAAAATGCCAATAAATCAAGTGACATAAGCTTATAGGAAATGAATATACTAGACTCTTGGTGCTGCAATTGATAAGGCCCTGTCCTGTCTCTCAAAGCTACCTTCTTAATGATCTCTGTGAACAAGCTTATTTGAAGATATGCCTGTTATTAGGAATTCCTACTGTAGGGAATACAAGAGAAGAGTCACTATAGTGGCAAAAACCAGAAGACTGGTACTACCTTTTCTACCTAATAAATGTTTTTTAAAAGGGATACCCAAAGGTGTTTTTTCTGGAGACAACTGGACTTCCTTGTTTTTTCTTTGAAAAGTGCTTCAATTACCGTCTAAAAGGATGCAAATGACCAGCTGTCTGCAAGGAATATAAATCCTTCCATTCCCCACTGTCCTGTCAGAGCTGAAGAAGCTTCTTGGATGAGAAGCGAAACATCTTCAAAGAAAAGTAAAAAAAAAAAAAAACCAAGAAAGTTCAGATGGTGCCAGAAAAAGCACCTTTGGGACAACCATGACATGGATGACTGAGAATCTCTACAGACAATTAAAAGGGATAAGTTTTTATGCTATGACGGAGTGAGCTGCAGTTTCTGAAAACTTG
The DNA here is from genome assembly GCF_049901735.1 of Notechis scutatus. Taxonomy (NCBI): domain Eukaryota; kingdom Metazoa; phylum Chordata; class Lepidosauria; order Squamata; family Elapidae; genus Notechis; species Notechis scutatus. The sequence goes on from NC_142012.1 coordinate 25,652,894, forward strand.
CGTCTTTTATAAAAATTTGTTAATTTGAAACAGAACTACAAGCAGGCTGGGGCATTATAGCTACAAAATATCTATCCATGTGATGAGTTACAACACAGAATAACGTAGTTGTAAGGGACTTTGGAGGTTCTAATCCAAGCCCCTGCTCAAGCAGGAGATCCTATACCTGTGATGGCAAACCTATAGCATGCGTGCCCTCTCTGTGGGCATGCGAGCTGTCGCCCCAGCTCAGCTCCGCTCCTCTGCCCATATGTGTGCGTGCCTCCCGCCGGCCAACTGATCTTTGGCTCTCTACCACACATGCATGGGGGCCAGAACGCATTCACGGGGGATACACGTGCATTGCATTTTGGGGGTTTGCTCGCATGCATGTGCTTTGGGCACTCGATACCTAAAAGGTTAGCCATTACTGTACCATGCCATTTCAGACAAATGGCTGTCCAGTCTCTTCTTAAAAGCCTCCAGTGATTGGGTACCCACAACTTTTGAAGGGAATTCGTGAAGGGTTTGAAGGTTAATTATTCTTACTGTTTACAGATAATCAGAATTGGAAGGGACCTTGTAGGTCATTTAGTCCAACCCCCTGCCCAAGCAGGAGATCCTACACTATTTCTGACAAATGGCAGTCCAATCTCTTCTTGAAAGTCTCAAGTGATGGCGCTCCCTCAACTTCCGAGGGCAAGCTGTTAGGAAATGTCTCCTTAGTTCTAGGTTGCTTCTTAGTTTGCTGTACATTTTATATACAACTATACTTTGTATACAACATTGTTAGTTGTATACTTTGGAATAGTTTAGAACTCATCACCTAGATAAGCTGTAAAGTTGAAAACTTTAATTAATTTGTGGATTGATCAAAATGATTTATTGAAGCATCTATGACTAAATGTATTTTCTTTTACATCATATTAACTCTATGCATTTAACTAAAGAATACTGAAAAACATTAAAACTGACTTTTCCTACTAGTGGAAGTTTGGCATATAAACCTGTTAGCTTTCTACACCTATTTCTTTCAATAGCACCCAAAATATAAGAAAATATTTTTATCTCAGGGTTGAACTATGAGGTCCTTGGTGTTTTTTGACATCGGTTGCTTTTTTGAAGATGTTTCATTACCCAACTGCGTAACAAAGAGCCACACATTACTTCCCTCTATGTTTCTGCAACGAGAACCCAAAGACACAAGCTGTCCCAAAAATCACACAGTGAGATTAGCATGTTTGGGGATCAGGGAGAAATCAAAACAGCCAAGAGGGAAATTATGACTGTGCAATTAAAACACTGCTGCTGTTTACATGTATGAAAGACAAAACAATTCCAATTGCTATGGAATGAAAAAGAGAGTTGTGGAATGACCTAGGAATTGTCTGCTCTGAATACAATTACAGGTTATAAAGCAGATTTTAAGACCATAATAAAATTATTTCTACCACAAGGGATTCAGCTTCTATGGCTGAAGATAGACTACAACCAGTCTCCCTCATCTATACTACATTAGCTCTCAACTGTGAAATTGGGGACTTCAACTGCAGTTATTTTACAATACCGGAATCCTACAAAGATTGCTTAATTTATTTTAATTTAACCAGGGAACAGAATAATTTACAATGATCCTTGGTTTAATGTACTGAACTCTGAAAGCTTCAACTTGCTTGAAGATTTTGGCAGCAGGGCAGAGATTCAAAAGAGCACTCTAAAGGAAGAGCTCATGACTGAGGCCATGCTGTCTAAAATGATTTACATGTTCAAGGACCAGACAGACACAGAACTCAGCTTAAAAGCATTTAGAAGTACAATGCTGGATTTCACCCAAAAATCTTGCTTTGTCTTTCTTTTTTATGAATAGTAGCAAATATATACAGAAAAAAGTCATTATTCTCTCAGAAGTTTTTACTTATTATCCCTGACTAAGCTTTTATTCATTCTTGGCTTTCACCAATGTATCATTAGTGCATCATGTGTTAAGCATCAGATTAAATGAAATTGATGTTTGAAGGCAGCAGGGAGGGGTTTTTTCCTCTTCTTTTTTTTTCCAGACACTGTTGGACTATAATAGTGCAGATGAGGCTGCAGTAAAAAGGTTAACTCCATTGACGTTAGGATGATTGCATGAAAATAATTTTTCTCCTAATCCTTGACCACATTAATAAAAGGATGTCCTATCCTTTTATTTTCATAAAAGATCAGCAACAGTTACGTCATAGATAAAAAGATATCTCTATTACAGATTACATCATGCCAAGGTAATATTAAAAAGAGGCATTTAGAAATTAGTTCAACATTTTCATACTAGCAGTTGCTACAATAAATAACCCAGCAGTGAGAAAACTGGTGAGATTTGGTATTTTTTTAATTTAGAAAAATGAAGGAGGCCACCATTTTAGCAGTGAACAATTTTGTTCCTTACTTTATTTTGAAAAAGGAAAAAAAAACATTGCATATAAAATGATTCAATCCAAATTTAACTGCATTGAATAATGTTGATCCAACCATTGCAATAATAGAATTAGTACATAAATGGAAAGCAAATAGATATCAATAATAAGACTATAAAAGTGAGTTTCATTGTATTTCCAGCACTGAAGAATAATATTTCTTGGCTGTCTCCTCTATTTGATAAATCCATTATTCCTTAGATAAACTCGAGTTTGGGATTTGTAATTCAGGATTATATCTCCATATTTAAATCGCATTAAATATTGTAATATATATTAATAAACTTAGGATATTAAATAAAAACAATGTGTAGTAAGACAAGGCACATCCCTTGAATAAGTGTCCCGTCACCCATCCTGTTCTTCTTAATGTGGCTGAAAGCCAAGCTTTGTTAAAAGTTGTTCAGGTGCCAGAAAGTGTGAAATGCTATCTTTTCCTTGAATTATTTTCATTTTAAGATTATTTTAATAATGCCCAAGATCCTTAGCTATTGGTATGTTTATATAAAATATTCTAATTCTTTCTTGCAGAATGTTTGGAAATAACTAATATTCCCCCAATGAGAGTCTTTAATTGTTTACAAAAATGTACTTAATTTATTAATTAAGCAAACATATATTCTTTAGGCTTGCAATCATTCAAATCACATTTCAACACTAATTTGTGAATTTTGGATACAGATAAGCAGATTGTGAAATCAAGAAATGTGTTAATTGAATAATTTCAGTTTTAGGCAATTGAAACCTACTTTCAGCAACTTAAATGATTTAAATATTTAAACACCTGATATAATTTATTAAAGCTGTCTTTTGTCTAATAAGGCAAAGAAGTGGTTCCAATGTCAAATCAAAAATAAGAAAATATTAAAGACATCCTTGAGAAGCTTCATTAGACATTTTCATGAGATAGATGAACAGATTTTAATTTTAATAGCCCTAGAAAAATGATCATAATGCTACGTTTTGGTCCAATTAACAAAAACAAATTCATTAAAATTTTAACAAAAAGATTGTTTAAAACGTACAAATATTTTAAACATTTCCATTACACCATATTAAAGGCCTTTTCTACATTCAACAAGTCCATCGCTGCAGTTTTCAATTCTTTTTTAATTAGCCAGAATGTCAATTAGTAATGTAATATTATCAAATTTCAGTCTTTTTTACACAGCCAGATTGCACAAGATGAATAACTGAAGGTTATTTGTATGTGCCAAGATTCCTGCCATTTTTTCAATCAATCTTTAAAAAAAGAATAGCATAGTCAACATGATTTTTACCAACCTGCAAATCCCACTTCTGAAAGCCTTACTTAAAGCAAGTTAAAATTTACAATTTCATATAAGGATGATCACAAAAATCTTTCTCTTTTCATAGATGTATGGCCTCTATATTTTATATAACATAAAGGGGTAGACAATCTATGGAATTTCTATGAAAATGGTAAAATATGCAAATATTTGTAGTTTGAACTGCCATGAATTGACTATTTCAAGAATGGACACCGATAAAATGTGTATCAAGTCACGAAGTCAAAGAGGAAAAGAGTTTGCTCTCCCTCTTTCATAGTTGGGATCAAACAGTGAAAGAATGGTGGGAGATTCAGTACAACGAAATGAAATGTTTCTTTACTCAGTACTTGGATTACTAATGGAATTTATTACCGCAATGTGATTCTAAGGAAAATGAGAAGAATTTGGAATCGGAATGGTTAACAAGGGCTTCCAGGAATGGAATGACTATATCTCAATAGCATGCCTCTAGTTATAGAAAATAGCTATAGCAACTAAAACTCTGTTTGAACATCCCATAAATATTTTTTGGCCTCTGTGAGAAACAAGAAATTGAGCTACATGGGATTATAGTCCGATCATCTGTTTTATGTTAATAAGTGAGGTTCCATAGATATGCTGGAACCCTTCAGAATAAATTAATACGAACTTCTTGCTTTAAAGAAAACAGAGCCATCTTACTAGATTCCTGCAATATACAACAAAAATATATTATTTCTGGGCAGCATAACACTTTCCACACTCCTTATTCCCAGTCCAATTTATTGACATGAAATACCATATTAATCTGTCCTAGCTGACAAGTAAATAATTTATTTATTTAATCTCCATCACTACCAATATGATCTTTCTTCCTTGTCTTTCTGTATCTTCTTTGTTTAGATCAATGTGATAATAGATCATGTGAATAACTTTGATTTACTTATATAGGACAGGCATAGAACATACCATCATATTATTCATCATGAGAATAATGCAAATTACATATAAAATTATGAATATTTCCATTCTTTTGTCCTTCTCTCTCTACCATAATATATGGATCAGGACAGAGTGAAACATATTAATTTCCACATGAAAAAGTTGTTTTATGAAGTGAAGATATTAAGTATCTTATTGTTAATAACATGAAGGTGTTATGACTGTTTTAAATTATCACTATTTACTTGTGAATGGGAAAATTAATTATGAAAAATATTCTAAGATTCCATGTATGAATCTGTCAGAAGGCTTAAGCAAACTCCCTTTTTTGTTTTCTAAAGAACTTGAATTACTTGTTCACAAGTATATGCATTCAGGTGGATGCATTCCAACTAAATGCCAAATAAATGAGATTTAGGGCACTTCAGAAGGATCATTTCATAATTCATAAATTACCTTTTTATTGGCATTATGTTCACAGCTTTCTTAAAACACAATAAAATGTTAATGGTCTAATTTTACTTCTAAATTAATCTCAGCACAAACAATGAAACAAACTCTATTTGCCAATAAAATATTCTAAAGTGCCGGAATCTAATTTACAAGTCAGGAAGCTGGATCTCAGGGTATTTCATTTGTTTAAACTTTGCTGTGAGTTATAGGCTCTTGGATAAAAAGGTCATTTGCATTGTTCTATCTATAATTTCAAGTGTGACTTTTGTGCCAATAACCAAATCATCAGATATGAAAATAAATACAATTTTCCCAGCATTATGGATTTATTTTAACATGTATGTGTTTCAGTTCTCCAAGTATAGAATATCAGAATTAATTTTCTTTATAGATCCATATATTTATGCTACAATTCTCTTCTTCTTACCTGCAGTCAGGCACATTGAAGTCAATGGAACTTACTTTTCTAGAAGTCAACCATAAAATTAGACTAGTTGTTTTTTTTAAGTGAGTTTCTGAAGACCAGACATATCATGTAGATACTTAAATAAAATGTGTAACTATTTCAAATGGCTTGTGATCTTAAGGGGAAAATGTGAGCCCTGTAATCTCAGATTACATTTGTGGATAGAAAAATTAATGGGGGATTTCATCGAATCTGGCAGAACAGAATCCAGTAGGAGGGGATAATTCTGCAACAATTTTTGATGGTGGTGCTTACCTTTATCTTGGCCATTTTCTTCTCTCTTTTTTTTTCCTTCTTAGTTATTAGTAACAGCCGCAAACAGCAGTAGTTTAGCTGATGGTTTTCAGTTTCTGCAAAACCAGTGTTATTTAAAGGCATTATAGAGAAAAATGGTATCCACAAAACAATGTCCATATGCACATAGAATATTTTGCTAAATGACCATGATTATCTCACATGGGGAAGCAAAAAAAAAAAAAAAACCTCAGGCAAACATATCTTCCAGGACCAAAAACTCAAATTCCAAATAATCAAATATTAATAAAACAAATATAAAACTATTGCTTGGTTCCTTTTTTTGTGCAGGCGCAGAAGATGCCGTTTCTTCCAAACAGGGGTTGAAAGTTAAATAGTGAAAACAAAAGGCTGCCATCATTCAGTAAGCAAGTGCTGCCATCTGGTGTGAATAACATTTTTTCTCTTGGGCCAGTTCAGCGTATTTCCAGAAAATGTGTACTACAGAAACAGGGTGTGTTGCTCTCTGGGTGATATTAAAAAGGTCTGCCTTTTGCATGATAATAAAAAACCTAGAGCATTGTCAGACAGCTCTTCTATGTTGGGTTGAGTCAAGACATGAAAAACTTCATTAATTGGCACTTACAAGGAAGTGTCTGTCCTTATGAATAAAACTAGCATAAATTAAAGATCAACTACAACTTGACCAGCCACATCAACATAGATTGGTGTATATTTAGTCTTTTTTTTTTCTAAAAATAATTTTAAATACTTAGAACCTGCCTGGAATCTGCAATCTTTTATTTTAATGAGCATAACCTACCTAAAATGCAACCTAATTTTTATAGCATATATATCATTATCATTTTGAATATTTGCACACTTTAATATTGATGGCTAATTTTCAATTATAATAGATGCTTGACATCACAAAACTGCCTGAACAAAAACCACTTCAAACTTTTTTACTTACTCTTTCTCCCACACAGTTGTTTTTAATCAACAAGAACTAATCATATTTACTCCCAATCCATTTCCCCATTAACACAAAATGCTTGGATTAAGCTGAGCCAAATGGTCTTAAATTTAAGTACTTGGGTTTAATTGGGTTGTACATACAGCCTTGTTCCTTTCACTACCTTGTAACATTCCAGTTCCTAAGCTTGAAAGTAAATTGAATTCCAATAGCTAGTGCAAATTTATATGCCATTTAGGACTTCACTACATCATTCTACATACTATATGTTTACATATGTGCCTAACTACACCTTTTTCTTCATAGCTTGTCATATTAAATGTAGCAGATATACTAGATAGATAAAAATATTGAAACACTCTATATGTTCTAAGGAGCTATTGTTGTTTAAATTACAAAGTCATTTCAGATATAACAATAAAATAAATAAGAAAGATTCTGGTCATTCCAAGCATTTTCACTGTTTAAGTTCATCTGATTTCAGTGAAAGAATGAAGCTTTAGGTGAAATGGATGGCACCGATGTCTATATTTACTAAAAACAAATGTGCAGTATTTGGATTCTTTATAGTTAAAGAAAAGTATATGAAGGAAAATGATTCACTGATTTCTACATATTATAGTACATGTGTACTCCAGATAAGCAAGTTTGGAATTACAGCCTGAGAACTGTTCATTACCATATTTATAATTATTTTGTTTGTATGCCAATGTTCCTTCTAGAGAATGCCAAAGTAATTTAATGAATTTCTAGCTTAGTCACGTACGCACTCGTTTGCCTACATGAACTCCAAATGGCTTACATCCAAGTAGGAATACATAGGTTTTCAATTCATAGGATTAAGTGTACAATAGACTTCACCCTCATATTTGCATCATCATACAACTCTCAAAGCAACAGAGCCTAGGTTGGTATAGAAGATAGAATCTTTTCAATAACCCACCTTACCCCTTCAGTAAGGCATTAGATCTCTTTTCTGCAGAAGATCCAATTAATTTCATCCTATTATTTTCTATAGACAGGAATAGCTACATTATTTTACTGAAATTTAATATTCCCATTTGGATGGATGTTTTCCACAATTTCCATTATTTTATTAACATAATTTACGTTATTTTATTGCATTGATTATTTTTCTATCAACCACACAACCCCTTGTTTCCCATGGTGTATCATAAAGTTGTTTACTAATAAATTAATAAATCATTACTGATCGGTATTCATCTGCCCTGGGAAATAAGTCTCCGTGACTTTAAGATTGTGATTATGTCCTGTATGAGTTTCACGTATATTATTACAATAACCAACAGGCTCCTTGCCCAGAATGATTACACAGGGTAATATTTTAAAATTGCAACTGAAAAGACAGGCTGACATTCTATGAGTATTTTATTATATCAATAAACTCCAGTGATACTGTAGACTAAGTATCAGTTCAATTTGTGTTAAATTTTCACTTAAACAAATGCAGTTCAGCTAGAAACATACTGGCAATCATACAACATTGGTTGCTTTTAATTCTCAAATGACTTCATTTCAGATGCTTTTATGTTATATTTCAGCCATCCATTGTGCTGCTGGGAATAACTTCAGGTCAATAGTCTCCCAGTCCCGTATTAAAACAAATACAAAAAAAGAAAAAAGAAAAATACCCTAATATAATATTTCCAGACAGATGTCTTCATTAGAACTATAAAGGGACTTTGAGCTTTACCAAGAATTCTATTATTTTTATAAATAGAGAGATTCTGATGGAAGGAAGAGAACGATATGTTCGAACTAGTTTAAATCGGCAAATTTAAAATTTTTAATGAGTTCCTCATTTTTTTTAAAAAAAAAATGGTACGATGTGGTACAATTATAACTATATCGACTTATTAAGTTCTGCTGGCATTTGCTGCAAGTATTATCAGAGGGGTGCAACTTGGCAATATTCTGTCTTGTCTCTGAAGTTATCAGATTTAGCTGTAAGGGATCCCTTGGGAAAGTATCCTGACTCTTTCATTGGTTTCTCTTTTGCATCTGGTGGGAAGAAACTGCAAGACTCAAGCAGCAAATTGCAAATGAGGCTGTGGCGGGTTAGTGAATTTGTAGTGAAGTATGGGCAGAACAAACTGAATCTGTATGACACAGATGGCTCACATGAAACTGCGGGAAGACTTACCAGCCTACCATACAATTATTTTTTCAAGCAAAATCCAGGAAAGAATCAGCATATCTATAAATCCTTTTCATTATTTCTTTTACTATTTTGGACATGGTTTGCCCCAAGTCTATTTGTCTAAGATTTATTAATTGCTATGTATTATATATGAAATTGCCACTGTTTCATAGAAATCAGCCACTGGTCCAGAAGTTTATTGGATCATTTGTAGGATACTAGGAGTTTAATTAGGTTAGATAGAAGAAAATTTCTTTTGGGAAAGGCAGGGCGAGAGATAGTATGGTAGGGAAAATATTTTGTTGTATTTCTCAGAAGTTTGTGACATGGCTCTTTTTAAAGAAATCAGATCTTATGGCAGTAGCCTAAGAAGCTGGACTATTTCAAAATCCTGTGACATAAGAATTCTACTTAGATATGTTAGCTGTTGAAAAGCTAAAAGGAAACTGGAGAAATAAAAAGAATAAATTCTTTCTTTTCTCTCTTTTTTTATTTGTTTATGATTAAATTTTAAGTTGAAAGTTGCTTGACACAAAGGAGGAGGATACATTGTAGTTGTACAATTCATAACCATTGATAGTGCTAGATGGATAATACATTGGAGTAATGTCTTGCTAATATCTCTCTGAATACAGGTATGGCAGAGAAAAAGATCTGGTTGGCTTAAGAGTTTCTTCCCTAAGGAGCCAACAACAACAACAAAATAACAAGGTTACTCATTCCAGGGATCTCTTTTAAAGAGTGAAATCAATCAATCATTTTCCCCCACTGATTTAAGGATCAAAAAGTATAAACTAGGGCAGGTGTGTCAAACTCGCGGCATTACATTGTCATCACATGATGTATCGTGACTTTTTTCCCCTTCGCTAACCCAGGGGTGGGCATGGCCAGCACCTAACGAATCCAGCCCATAGGCTGTGAGTTTGACACCCCTGAACTAGAGGAAGATCAGTTTGCACAAGTACTGTAATTCAGACACAGTTGAGGGTGCTGATTTATCAGCTTTGAAGTCCTACATGAGTGGGACCAGGTTACTTGAGGAATTGCATGTCCTGAAAGCATCTGTCCATCCTACCTGGTAAGATAGACTGAGTATGCTCCAGGACCTTTCCCTTGAATTTGCATCAGGAGAGAAGCACCTTGTTCATGACTGTGCTAATTTTTGGGACATCTCTCCTGAGAACATCACTTGAGATTCAAAGGACTTCAACTCCTTGCCCTTCCAGGAGCTTTGAAAAGCTGGCTCTTGCCCCAAGCATTAGGCTAGAATGGAAGTGAGCCCAGAAAATCTAAATTTGGAGTTGATGGGGTGTTACAGCACTGTGATGAGGCATATGACGCTGTCTAGAGTTTTGTGGGATTTGTTTATTCTAAGTTTAAGAATGCTGATGTGAATTGCCTAGGATTATTATGTATAAATTATCTTTTAAAAGTACAATCTTGTTTGAAAATAAAACAAAAGAAATACAGATTTTGTACAGGTAGAAATATGAATGACCACTGGGATATGTAAAATGAGATGGACAGTTTATAGCAGATGCTTTCTTTAAACATCTGAATTCTTGCCGTGTTATTGAAGTCACAAGCTATGCCAAGGCTCTCTCCATGATGTGTGATTCTGCCCTAAGATCATCTTGCTATATATGAACAATTTTCTTGCTCTGAAAAAAGAATGTCAGTTTTGCCTGGTTTTCACGTAGTAAAATTAAAAAAATAAGTTTTGCTTCACAATATTTTGCCTAACACTAATTACAGTGAACAGCATTCAGCTTAAATGGTGTGGTTCTTCTTCACTATAATCTTAAGAGATTTAAAAGCACTCAAGATTAACTGAATGAGGTCTGCTATTTACATAATTTTGAAATCTGAAAACCAACTTTATGAATATGAATTCTGATATAAAAGTGTACAGGATATACAGTAAATTTCTCAAAAAAATATTTAAAACAATACTGAAATACAACCTGAGAGATTCCAAATGGTAAGAAATGCTAAGTGAGTTTTAGCTAGACTAAAATTTGAATTAAGGTATATCAATTATGTCTCTGTTTCAGCTTTTATAAGGAACTAGATTGATAATAAAAACTAGGTAGAATCAGCTAGCTTCTACATTTCATTTAGGGGACCAGTTAGCTTGAGAAAAATGATGACATTAAGAAAAACAGCAATGCAACATATACTGAACTACTACTACTATTACTGGGCTTTTATTTTCTATCTGCTCTGAAATAAGCTTCACTAAGAACAAGGGGGATTCTGGCCTTTACTAACAATCTTAAATATTGATTTTTATAGCAGAGATGCTGCAGAAAGTTACCTCTCCGTGAGTGTCCTAAAATACAATTATGAACAAAGGGCATCCTAGTTGTACGCTTAATTTAAAATAGTTTAGCTGTTCAACATCACACTTGGCTTTATACCCCAATTGTGAAATTCCTAGTGTCATCTGAACAACCACTGTTGAAAATGAAACACTAGTCTGATCCTTAATGCTTTCTAACTGGAATTGATGGCTAGCTTTTATTTTTGTTACTGCCTAGCCAAATTGCTAAGTTTATCGAGTCACATTCAACCAGTTTTAAATGAGTTGGGGAAGCAAAGCCTTGGTTTTGTTGTTCTTTATGTAATAAAATGTCTTAAGAGAAATTAGTATTATCAAAACTACATTTTATCATCCTTAACATTTAACTAAATGACATGAAATTACATCTAGGTATGTTCAGCAGGAGGAAAAAAAAGGAGTGGTCCTGTATATAACTGGCTATATAAGAAAATCTATTGTTGCCAAATGTTTACCTCAGTTTTTTTCTCTCCCACTGAAACTGTGGAACTTAACAAAAGCATTATATGCCCTTGGCAAACCAGACACTCCAGTCTTTGGATAAAACCTAATTAAACTAAGTGCTGGTAGCAAGGGCGTTCAGCAACCCAGCCAATTCAGGTAACTAAAACAAGGCATTATTTTTCAGCATTTAGTTTTGCCCTTAGAAACAACACGTTTTGCACTGTTTTTTTATATGTCATACACATGTACAAGTTAAAAAGGAGCCTATTCTGTGATAAGAAGCCCAAATAAAATTGCTCCTGTTTGTGTGGAACTATTTTTTCCCCATTTTGATCATTGATATAGCCTCGTAATGAAGCAGAAAATGAGCAATATTAATAAGAATGTATATTAAAATAAACATTTTTAGTGGAATGAGACATTATTGGGTTCTGTGATAACTCTCCTCTCTATTCAGGCCACTTTACAGAGTTGTGATGTATGAGAAACTATTGAGTGTTTTGATCATGTATTGGGGAGGATACGGAAGTCTACTGTTTATGTCACTGCTTAAAAATATGACATGTAGCATCTCGTAATGGCTACCACAACAGATGAATCAAGTCTGACTAGCCAATTTTTGCAACAAGGTTAACTTTTCTGCATTAAAAGAATCAATATTTTTACAAAAAAACAAACAAATACAGCAACACTCCAAAAATGTGGCATGTGTAAGGAAGGGCCTACTTACAAATAGGCTTGTTTTGAAACCATTTATTATTATGTCTTAAAAGCAGTTCTACCAGTGTTAAAGATAAGCAGAAGATACAAGCTTTCATGATTAGATTGTGCAAATGTTTTAGCAACATCTGATATATGACAACGATTCTTTGCTGTATTGACATGAGGGGTTACCATGTAGCAACTGTTCAATATCTTACTTTGGACTTCTGTGATAGACCACTTAACTACCTCAGCTTTCCCAGTGATCGTCTCATTTATCTAGGATTATTGCACTGAATTTACTGTTTGGTTTTCTTCCAGAACTGAAATGTCAAGTCCAGTGTCATGTATGCAGTAGCTTTGTGCCATGAGAGCTCAACAGATCCACCAAAAGCTGCTAGCAGTTGATCTTTGGACAGAGCTAAAAATAAATAAATCCTCTTTAGCAGATCAATATTCATCCCATTTAATGCTTGATGTGAAACTTCTGGATTTGTGATAGCAAAGCTGATGTACAGCTAATCGTTGAAAATGGGCATTAGGGTTTTTATAACATGGCAACATATTGTCAGACAGAAAAAGGATAAATATATTGTGTCCACTTGGTCTCTGCGCACACTTGTAATTGGATGTACGCACACACTGAATATGATGGTGGCTTTGCCCTGTATATGGTTTCATAGATTGTAAAAAGTTATTAATAAGAGATCATAATATTAATAAAAGTATTTCTTGTTGTTGTAAGGTAGCATGCTATATCCATTGATTTTGTATGTTAGGAGAATTGTGATTCAGCCATCTGTGTATTTTTCCAACCATAGCTAGAGACTGTACTTTTGAACACTGTTTTTCAATCGTTATTTTTTAAAAAAAGTTCCCATAGTGTACGCATTAAAGACCTCGGAGTTAAAAGTAAGAATGTTTTTTATTAAACAGCCTAGCATTCGGTCCTTCAAATCTGTGTAATAAACCTAAGTGTAGAGATCTCCCTGAAATAATTTCTGCATTTACTTTTCTTTTAGATGAAGCCTGTTTTGTTTTGAACTGCCTTTAATTAAAATGATTGGGTTACTATTTTGTTATACTTATTCATGTGGCTTAATTTTTAGTTGTTTTTCAGCTTTTTTATATTTTTAATCTATTGTTTGCAAATACATGAGTTTGCACCTTTTTATTTTAATAATGTTACTTCAAAAAATAAACTATGTTTTGGAAATATTAGGTTTATTAGGACAAGATCAGCATTTTTTGGCATGTAATATCATGGTTAAGATTCTTCTACTAAACCAGGGATATCATGGAAACTAAGTAAGTTCAGCCAGCCTACCTCAACAGAATTGGTAGGGAAAAACTAGAACAAATGCTGTATGTACCATATAGAACTCCTTGAGGAAAGGCAGAATGTATATTTCATGGATAAATAACTTTTACTTTTAAAAAATATTTCCCATGCATTAAGAGTTATATTTTGACAATAAGAATGGTAATAATATTTTTCTTTAAAAGAACAGTATTACCATAATTTTGTAAGAATTTCTTTAATAATTATCCATATATCAGCAGTTTGCAACTTCATAATGCCCGTAGTGATAATTTGATAAATAGAGAGAGGATCCATCACCGATCAAAGATTAAATTTAGGATACTAAAGCTCATTGGCTGACCTTAACTCCAGCTGGTGACTGTGAAAAGTTTTGCCTTTCTTTTTCATAAGGTAAAGGTAAAGGTTCCCCTTACACATACATGCTAGTCGTTTCCAGCTCTAGGGGGCAGTGCTCATCTCCGTTACAAAGCCAGAGAGCCAGTCCTGTCTGAAGACGTCTCCGTGGTCATGTGGCCAGCATGACTAAATGTCGAAGGCACACAGAATGCTGTTACCTTCCCACCAAAGTGGTCCCTATTTTTCTACTTGCATTTTTACATGCTTTCAAACTGCTAGGCTGGAAGAACTCACTCCATTATGCGATACTAGGGATTCGAACCACCAAACTGCCAACCTTTCTGATCAACAAGCTCAGCATCTTAGCCACTGAGCCACTGTGTCCCTATTCTTTTTCATATAGGATGCTTAATACTTGCCTGACACCATCTTTACGCAGATCATCTTTGAGCAGATCAGAAAAGGTAGTACATAGTACATTAAAAATTTAATGGTTTGGAAGGATTGGAAGAAACCTTGGACATCTTCTTAGTCCCAGGAGAACCTCCATCTATCTCACCCTCAGCTTGCATTAATGTAATGCTATTTGGTAGAGAAGAAGTGAGAACATAAAGAGAATAGCTCATGTCCAAATTATCAGTGGTGGGGTGATAATATGGGGTTTCCAGTTAGGACAAGACTAGATTGCAGAAGTAACTTTTAATTTCTTTTGTTCTTGGTTTCTTTTCTGAACTCCATGAAGGAAAGCTTTTTGGAACAATGCTGCTTATTGCAGTGGACAATCAGAAGGACAGCCAAGTGGGTTGAGTCTGTCTGCAAAAGATTGAATTGATCAAACTTGAAAAAGTCATTTTCAAATTTGATCAGCCAAAATGATAACCATTGAGCATAAACAGCTATCTCATTTATGGAGACCAGTTGCTTTTGTCTTTCTGTTGAAAAAAAGTATGGACTTTAAATGCATGCATAGAAAGCAATTGTATACAAAAATATAGGACATACACATTTTAATTTGAAAACCAACACAGATTTTACTTTAAAAAGAAAAAATTGAAATGACTAGTGATATTGTTACACTGACATGGACTGTATAAAATTTGAGAATACTGCTGGGATATAAAACCATCAATGTCATCTTTATAGAGACAGGATGCAATAGTTTTGTGAAGAATGACAAAGATACTTCTAGGAATATCTAAAAGATGAATGCAACATACATGTTTTCCTCCACTGTAAAAGGAGAGAGAAAAAAACTAACTGAAATTGTCCAGCTTATTTGAATGCAAAGACCAGCAGGCAGTGGGGAAAAGAAATCCCTCCCAAGATATTTGTTAAAGAAAACTCTGAGCAGATGGCCAAATGGAATTCATCTCTGTTTGTTATCCATCTTCTGTGTTAAAATACATTGTGGAAGCCAGGAAGAAAACATATACACAAATCATTTGGAACAATGTTGTGTTTGCAGCAGTCTTTGCAACCAAAAGCAACCCTCCTATTTTCATATGTTGATTTCAAACATCTAAACCAAGGGGACACGGAGAAAAATACCTATCGAGATGTTTAAGTTTGATTATACAAATTCTTCAGATCCTTGTCATCCCTGAGGATAGTTGGTGTGCCCCACTATTATTAAAGAAAAAAGAATGCTGAGTAGCATCCCCTCCCCAAGACCCTTTGAAGTTTAACCTGCATTGCAAACTGTTTGGTATTCTGAAGAAAGATGGTTGTCTGATGGATCCTTGTTTTGTTTTTTCTTCTGTCTTCAGAACGTATAGGCGGGTTCAGGCAGGAAGTATAGCTTGAAAGGCTGGGACAAATCCAGTGGGATTAACCAGAGCACATTGCTGCTGTGTGATCCTGACTCACTTAATTTAAAAACATTGCAAGGACCACCATTCATTTTGTTCTTCAGCTTGTTCACAAAGCAACATTTGCAGGGATGCAGAAACTCAGTATTCTTGCATTCTATTTCCTGTGAAAATGAATACCGCTGAAAAAACTAATGCTCTTTCACTGAAGATGTTAAAGGTTGGTGTGTTTTTATAGCCAACCTTGGTCAAATTAGCATTAGCAAATTAGCATGCTGAACTAGTCCTTGGAATCCTCCAAAGATAATGACTTAATGCCTAAAGATAGCTAGTCCATCAGCTTAATGAATTTTTGTCAAAATCTAGCGGTATTCATTGATTTAAAATATTTGCCTTTTTTTCATTGTAGATATCTTGAAATAGCTTATAACCACTAGAAAAACACTATAATAAGGTAAAAACAACCAAAAAATAAAAATAAAAGGAGTTTGTGGCAGATATTTTTAAAAGTGTAAAAAATACACTTAAAAGGGCAGGACTGCTATACTTGATCAAAGAATGATCTGTAAGATATAGTATGCTATATCTTACAGATCATTCTTTGATCAAATATAGCAGTCCTGGACCTTCCGTAACTTGGGAGACTAATATAACTGAGATAAACTATTTTTACCTTGCTCTAAATTGCTTAGGAACATATTTACTGATCCTGAAAGCTAAGTAGTTCAGTCAACTATAATAAACAGTCCAATCTGTCAACATCCAAAATGGTCCCTATGAAACTAAAACCACTAGATTTTGATTAAAAAAACCACTAGGCTGCTGGGCTAGCTATCTTTAGGCATTAAGTCATTATCTTTGGAGAATTCAAAAGACTAGTTTACATGCTAATTTGCTAATGCTAATTTATCCAAGATTGACTATAATTCTTTTGAGAGGAACTTTCACAACCTCCTAAAAATCTTAGCGACTTGCCTAAATTGGGAAACTCTTACCTCCCATCCTAACAGAAGGCCATGCTTGGATAAAACTACTTTTGAGACAATCTCAGAACTTAAATCCACAGGACAGTAATTCAATAATTCATATGCAGGCTATAGTACATTGTTACTTATTTATTTAATTGGAATTGTTGATATACAATTTTCTGTTTTTATCAGAATCTCCAAGATTGTAGTAAAATGTTTCCAAATCAGAGGTGGTATTCAGCAGGTTCTGACCAGTTCTGGAGAATCGGTAATGGAAATTTTGAGTAGTTCGGAGAATCGGCAAATACCACCTCTGACTGGCCCCACCCCCATCTATTCTCTACCTCCCGAGTCCCAGCTGTTGGGCTGGGTCTTCTTTGGTTGCCCTGCACAGGAGAACGGAGCTGGAAAGCAGGTTAGTGGGATGGGGAGGGAATGGGATTTTGCAGTAAACTTCTCCCAGGAGTGGGATGGAAATGAAGATTTTGCAGTATCCTTCCCCTGCCACACCCACCAAGCCACGCCCACCAAGCCATGCCCTGCCCACTAACCCATACCCACAGAACCAGTAGTAAAAAAAATTGAACCCTACTACTGTTCCAAATGCATTAATAGCAATACTGTAATACTTCTATACTTATAACAATTATTAAAATAATCAACAATTATTCAAATTGTTAACAATTTGAGTGTTAAATGTAAATGATGGCAGAAGCACTTCACATTCTTCCTTCTGTGGGAGCTTGGTCTACAATTCCCTACTCTTCAGTCTTTCTGAAGAGATTTATAAACTTATGCTCTTAGTGATGCTGCTGAAATACAACTTTTTGCAGCCTCAGCAATATCTGGTACATAAAGTTATTCATTTGGGTCAGAATTCAGTAGTTCTAAGTCCTTTTAAATTTTACATGCACAACATTAAAAACTATAGTAGATGGTCACTGTGATTTTGCTTAGATCATGCATGGCTAGTCATCCATGTCTACTTTGCTCAATGACCATTGTCTGTCTGTTTGTCCATCTATCTGTCTGTCTGTCTATCTATCTATCTAATCTATATCTATCTATCATCTTTATCTACCTTCAAACTCTGTAAAACAAAATCTCTGAAATATCCTGAGAAATATGCAAAACAAATATCTTGTCTGGCCATTGATACCGTATATACTTTCATCCATTAATATACGTGTGCACATGTGTTTCTCAGCATTGTCTTCCCACATAGTTGCATATTATTTATTTTATTTGGAAAAAGACAAAAAGCAGAATATGAAAAATCAATGTACGGGAATAAAATTCTTGTCTCAAACTGAACAAGAGGTAAATAAGCACATTATATTTTTCTAAATTTAATTTCAAGATTCAAAACTAAAAATAAACACCAGAGGGAGCCCCAGCATGGCTTAAGTCAAAGATAAGGAAATAAACAGCAAATGAGATTCCAAACAGCCTCACAAAGGAGACGAATGTTCTTTTGGACTTTCTTTGTAAATATTTTGCCTTTCAGCTTATTGTGCACAATTTTATGCATTTCATCTAAACTTTCAGAAAGATTAAACAATGCCAGTGACAATTAAACAATGCCAGTGACAATTAAACAATGCTAGTAGTGTGATAGGTAACCCACTAAATCTTCTCTCTCTGCCTTAATTGTATAAATGTCATTCATAAATACTTACTTGTGTTATATGCCATCTAATTTTATATATATAATGTATGTGTGTGTATATATATAATAATTCATTATGATAAATATTCTCTTTTTAATACAATTACATAAAACTGACACAGTGGATTGCTGATTGTCTTTGCCTTGGCTTCATATTCTGCATCAGATTTTTAGTTAAATATTTCATACAAGAGGTTTGAACTGAATCACTTCTATATTCACTTTAATTCTTTCTTCTTCCACTTTCCTTATCTAAACAATGGAAAAATTAAAAAAAAATCAATCAGATTTAAGGAAAATGAACTGTGGATGTCCATGGAAAGTGACAATAAAAAAGTTATGGAACAAACATTCTTTTCCATGTAAATATGTAGATTAACATATAATTAAAACTATGATCAATATTCAAATACTTTGCTTTCCAAGTCAAAAATACAACAATATTCCTACCAGGATAATCCTAGCTAAACAGAGATCTTATAACTAAATTAAATGAGATCTCATTACATAACTAATCGAATTTGACTCTTTCATGTACTAAATAAAGGGAATTTGTGTGATAAATGGGAAGCAAGAATGCAAACTAGATTCACCACAAATGCCAGGTATTCTTCTTCATATATGTGGCCATCTACAAACAATATATTCTACATACAGGGATCTGTTTACAACCTGACATCTACATGATAATATATCTGATTCAACCATTT
The DNA here is from genome assembly GCF_049901735.1 of Notechis scutatus. Lineage (NCBI taxonomy): Eukaryota > Metazoa > Chordata > Lepidosauria > Squamata > Elapidae > Notechis > Notechis scutatus. Next base: position 25,672,134 of record NC_142012.1, read on the forward strand.
TTTAAAAATAGTGCAGATGTGAGTAGCCTTTGACCTGAAAGCTAGCCAGGTGACTTTGGTCTGGTCACTTTCTTAAGCCACAACATCACACAAAATGCCTGACAGACAGCCAATTCCTGTCACAACCAATGTGTCAATACTTGGTTCCAAAAATCCAGACTCTGCATTGTAGAAAAAAACATGAGGGAGGGAGGATGGATGGATGGATGGATGGATGGATGGAGGGAGGGAGGGAGAGAGAGAGAGAGAGAGAGAGAGAGAGAGAGAGAGAGAGAGAGAGAGAGAGAGAGAGAGAGAGAGCATATAACGGAATCATACAACGTTGATGATTACTCCCTTTTCTTGTTGTGCTATGTGAGTATGATAGTATGTACATAGGACAACTAGAGCGGAATGTATAACTTCTTGAACTCCTTGTTCCATATCTACATAACTTTGCACATGGTCCACACAGAGAGTAAAACTATTGGGGATTTTTAAAATCCATTCTTAGAGAATGCCTGAACAAGTCCCTGCAGTTTTCTGACAAAGTTTTTCAGAAGTGGTTTGCCATTAACTCCTTCCTAGATCTAGGAGAAAGTGGTTAGCCCAAGGTCACCCAGCTAGCCCTGTACATAAGGTGGGTCTAGAAGTCAAATTGCCCAGTTTCTAGCCTGATGTCTTAACAACTACTCCAAAATGGCTATTAAAACAATCATAGTTAATTGTTATTGTCAATCCACCTTCTTTGAATCCCACCTTCTTTGAACTCTATTTGCAGGTGAATTGTTTTTTAAATATCACTTCAAATTCATCTCCTTCTCATTTACTGCTTCTATTTTAGAACGTAATATTCTCTTCTTTAAAATTGACAGAGGTTGCAGAATAATAATGATTTAGGGTGTCCTTTATTGCAAGTATCTCTGCAGTTACAAATAGAGCACGATAACATACAGTAGCTTCGTCCAGTTTAGAGTTAAGCATCTTATATCCTGCTTGAAGTCATGACTTCTTTAACCATATTTGATGAACCTATCACCATTTGATAAATTTACACAACTTTCTAAACCCATTCAAAAGCATGTATGTTTGAAACAAGTTTATACAAAAGTGGGGATGGTACTCAAGATTTGTTAGAACAGCTCATGTTATAAAGCTGGATTTCCCTGGCTGAGTGGAAAATATAAGGACTATTCAACACCACAGACAATACTGCTACCCTTAAACGGGGCGGTCCCCCGGCCCCCGGCCCCCCCCGCCCCCGGCCCCCCCCCCCCCCCCCCCCCCCGCCCCCCCCCCCCCCCCCCCCCCCCCCCCCCCCCCCCCCCCCCCCCCCGCGCCCCCCCCCCCCCCCCCCCCCGCCCCCCCCGGCCCCCCGCCGGGGGTGTGTCCCCGGCGGGGCGCCGCCCCCCCCCCCGGCCCCGGCCGCCCGCCCCCCCCCCCCCCCCCCCCCCCGCCCCCCGGGGGGCCCCCCCCCCCCCCCCCCCCCCCCCCCGGCCCCCCGGCCCCCGGCGGGGGGGGGGGGCCCTCCCCCCCCCCCCCCCCCCTTTCCCCCCGTTGGGTTGGTTTGTTTCGCGCCCGCCCCCCGCCCCCCCGGGGGGCCCGGGGGGGGCCCCCCGGGCCCGCCGGGGGCCCCCGCCGCCGCCCCGGGTCCCGGGGGGCGCCGGTCCCCCCCCCCCCCCCGCCCCCCCCCTCCTTCCCGGGGGTTTCCTTCCCCCCCCCCCCGTCAAAAAGACCTTGACTATGTATCAGAATGGTCAAACATATGGCAACTTCAAATCTCAACAAATAAATGCTCTGTCTTACATACTGGCAAAAAAAATTAGAAAATAAAATACAGGCTGAATAGTCAAGACCTTGTTGATGATCCAAACTCTGTCAAGGATCTTGGAATACTCATATCAAATGACCTAAATGCTAGAGCCCACTGTAACTACATAGCCAAAAAGGCGTTAAGAGTGGTTAACTTAATCTTACGTAGCTTTTTCTCTGGTAATATTACACTAATAACTAGAGCATACAAAACATTTGCTAGACCAATACTCAAATACAGCTCATCAGTCTGGAACCCACATTACGTATCTGATATTAACACAGTCGAGAAAGTCCAGAAATATTTCACAAGAAGAGTTCTCCACTCCTCTACTCATTGCAGAATACCTTATGCCACCAGACTCGAAATTCTAGACCTAGAAAACCTAGAACTACGGTCCAATCTAAGTATAGTATATAAAATCATACATTGCAATTTCCTACCTGTCAATGAAAACTTCAGCTTCAACCATAACAACACTAGAGCAAATA